>NC_138962.1:81390000-81862500 GCF_055761805.1 Camellia sinensis
TATATATATATATATATTTAAAGTGGACCTCACTTTTATTTAACGTACGCTTTAAAGTTTAAATACTCACCAAGGATCCTCTAGAGTGTTTTTTTCCTAAAGTTTCCTAAAGTGGTGTATTATGTGATTGAGATTTAATGTTGAAAATTTGATGTGACTTATCATTAAATCTCAACCACACAATGCACCACTCTAGAATACTTTAGAAAAAAAAAACTCTAGAGGATCTTTGCTCTTAAATACTTGGGTAACTTACAATAGATTCTACTTTTGAGATGTATTATCAATTAAATCTTATTGATAAATTTATTAAGTGATAATTTATCAATCTTTCTTATCTTTATGAATAAATTAACATTGATAAATTTATCAAGACCTGTACATAAATAAATCTAGTTAATAAAATTAATTGACAAGTGTCCTTAGTACAACACCTCATGCATTCATTAACTAACAAAACTTAATATGCAAAATTAAATCCCATTTTTACAACATTTTGTCATATAACATACTAATACACAAACTTAACACATATCCATTGTGATGCTCAAGGACATTAAAGGATATATATTTTTGAAATGAAATTACTTTTCAATATATATATTTGGAAAATATCTATTAATTTGATTTTCATTCTGTTAATACAAACCAAGTTAAAAAAAGTATTTTATTTTTTGAGATGTGATTGAGACCCCCTTTCCCTCACCACCCCCACCACTCCCACACACATGTGGGGGTTGGTGATTGGAAGAGGAGAAGAAAAAAAAAAAAAAAAAAAAAGTTAGCCAATCACATGCCAAAGGAGGTCGTAGGGGTCACTCCCTGTGAGGGTCCGAATCATTTTTCTTATTTTTTACACATCTTTTTTCATTTAATTTGCATTCACGAATCAAAGATCAAAAATTAAAATTAAAAATTAAAAAATTAGGCTTTAGTTTGCTTTTCAAAAAAGTTTTTCAATTTTTTTTTTTAAATGGAAACTAATTTAATAAAAATACATATCAAAAAGATATTTTTAAAGTTTTCAAAATTCTATAAAAATGTGTTTGGTTTGAGTTTTTTGAATTAAGTTTTTTATTTTTCATATTTTTTTTTTACTTTTAGTGAATATTTTCAAAATTTTAAGCATTTTTTTTTACTTTTTTAGATGCACCTTACTTAGATATATCTAAAAAGTAAAAAATTTGTGAAAAAATATTTTAAAAATTAATAAATACATAAAAATATGAAAAATATATTAAATTCTCGTTTTTTTTTTTGTAATTTTGGTATTTAGCAAATTTTTAAAAGATTTTTTTCACAAAAATTATACTTTTTAAGGTAAATTACATTGACACCCCTTGAGATTTATGTTTATTACAGTTTTCCCTCTCACTTTTTTAAAATTACATCCCCCTCCCTGAGGTTTAAAGTTTCATTACAGATTGTTCCCTCCAGCAATTTAATTTTTTTAAATACCAATTTTGCCCTCACTGGGTACATTACATTGACACTCCTCACATTTTAAAAATTACAATTCCCTTCCCAGGTTTAAAGTAGTATTACCAATTGCCCATTCGGTTAGTATTAGTTGAAAAAAAATTCATTGAAAAAAAAAATTAATTGGAAAAAAATATTAATTAAAAAAAAAAATTGTTAGTCCAAATTTTAAATTTCTATTTAAAAACCAACGTAAACTCATTTTTTGAATTTACGTTTTTTCCTCACATTTACAAACTGGACAACCATTTATAAACCAAAAAAATTATCAAATAAGTTTTCATGACAGATTTTTTAATTTTTGTAAATATAAATTGAAAACTGAAATCGAAGTGGTTCCCAAACAGGTCTCAGATGATAAAAATGTCGTAAAATTAACAAATAATTAACTAAGTTACTAATGTAAGAAATGACTTATCAAAAGATTCTTAGGCAATGTATGGTTTGATTTTAGATTTTTTTTAAAAAAAATTTAAAATTATTTTTTTAAAGAAATAAAAAAAATAATTATAATTTTTATATAATTTTTATCTTTTGAGTGTAATAAACATAAACCTCAAGGGGTGTCAGTGCAATTTTTATCTTACGTTGATTTTTAAACAGAAATTTTAAAATTTGACTAACAAATTTTTTTTTCAAATATTTTTTTTTAAAATAATTTTTTTTCCAATTATTTTTTTTCAATGATTTTTTTTTTAATTAATACTAATCGAGGGGGCAATTAGTAATATTACTTCAAATCTTGGGGAGAAGATTGTAATTTATAAAATGTAAGGGGTGTCAATGTAATTTACCCAGCGAGGGCAAAATTGGTATTTAAAAAAATTAAATTGCTGGAGGAAACAATCTGTAATGCAACTTTAAATCTCAAGGAGGGGATGTAATTTTTAAAAAGTGAGAGAGGAACTGAAATAAACATAAACCTCATGGGGTGTCAATGTAATTTACCATACTTTTTGTGTGTATTTATGTTAACACTAATCGAGGGGGCAATTAGTAATGTTACTTCAAATCTTGGGGAGAAGATTGTAATTTATAAAATGTAAGGGGTGTCAATGTAATTTACCCAGCAAGGGCAAAATTGGTATTTAAAAAAATTAAATTGCTGGAGGAAACAATCTGTAATGAAACTTTAAATCTGAAGGAGGGGATGTAATTTTTAAAAAGTGAGAGAGGAACTGTAATAAACATAAACCTCATGGGGTGTCAATGTAATTTACCATACTTTTTGTGTGTATTTATGTTAGGTGGGTGTAAAAATTAAAAAAAAAAATTGCTTAAAATATTAAAAAAATTCAGTAAAAAAAAAACATAAATTGAATTTTCTGAAAAGTATTTTTGGAAAACCAAAAACAAGCAAAGTGAATTAAGTTTTTTTTTAAATTTATTTTTATTTCTTTCAATAAATTAATTTTAATTTTAATTTTTGAAAAAAAAAACATTCTGAAACAAATTTAAGAGAACAAAACCAAAATGGTGAAAGAAAATACTTGGATGACAAGACATTAGGCGACGTCGTATGATACACCCATAGCATTTTTCCTCCCTCAATTCAAGATCGTAGTTTGGCGCGGCGATTGGCGAGCGTCGATTTCAGACGATCACTAGCTCCGTTGCAACCCCTCTCTTCTCACTCCGCCAGCTCTCTGCAATTCTAGGGTTTCAATTTCGTTCTGTCCACCATCGAATCACTTTTTTTTCTTTTGCAGGTAAATTAAAATGTCTCTTACCTAAATCTTGTTCCTCAATTTTTATTACAATTTTAGCAAATCGCTTTACTTGTTGTTTGTTCTGATTCAGTAACTCACATTGTTTATCTCTATATGTTTCTCTGATTCGTTTTATTTCTTGTATTTTCCTTCTGTTTACCTGCAACCAAACAGGGGTAATGTGACTCACATTTGGTTTGTATTAATTTTGGTATTTGAAGCTGACAGGCACACAGACATCTGATTAATCTGATTTGTTTGTACCTTGATCATGCCACATGTAATTGTTATTTCTTTTTTTATGAACAAATTATCAATACAGGACTTGCTGGGAAATGAGACTGTGTAGAGTTGTACCGGACATATTTTGTTATTTCAATACATCAAATCCAGAAAATGAAGAAATTGATTCAGACTCAAGAAAATGTTTTTGGCTAATGTAATGGCATCAGAAGAACAATTGTCATTGAGACAAATTATCGTGGTCAGGGGTGGAGCCATGATTTTTATGTTAAGGGCCCAGATTAATACTATGTTATTAGGAGATTAAAAAAAATGAATGATATACATTTTAGGGTAAATTACATTGACCTCCCTTGTGGTTTGGAGAAGATACTGTAAGCTCTATAGTTTTGACGTAATTACAGTGATCTCCCTTTTAGTAAGGTTAAAGAGATTAAAACTAATGCAAATGGCATATGAAGATACAAAGATACACAAGATAACATGTACATTCTAATATAAAAGAGATGATAACATCATTTTTTCATTCATATGACTAATGAATTTCTAATGAAAAAGGGGCCAAGTGTTATATGAATTAAAACTTTAGGGGGTGCCCAGTCTAATTATGCCAAACTTGTGTGGCATATTGTAATTTTTTTCAAACATCAAGGGAGGTTACTGTAATTTACCCTATATTTTATTATGAAAGGTTTACTAAAGTAAAAGATTGCAAATTAGATTCTTTGTATTTTGATTCCATGATACAACTAAAAGAGTGTTACAAAATAACTATACATTGTCCACTTGGTTTATAGAAGCTAACAAAAAGGAACATAATTTCTGAAGCTGCCCTAGATGATGTTTCGGAGAATAAAAACCATCTATTATCATTTTTGAGTTAATACATTACCTATCCAAGGTCTCAAGTTTGAGTTTTCCAAGGTGCCACTGGAGGTTTTCCCGGTCGTTAACTTTAGAGCCTCTGAGATTAGTTCTCGGCTGTCCAGATACAAGCTAACTCAAGTCCAATGGGGCTAGGTTGGGGGGAGATACCCTAGATTATCAATATATATAATACATTACCTATCCAATATCTTGAATTCTAGTCTCCCAAGGGGCCACTGGAAGTTTATCCGGTCATTAATTTTAGGGCCTTCAGGGATTAGTTCTCATTGCCCAGATACAAGCTAACTCGGGTCCAATTGGGTTAGGCCGAGCGGGAGATACCGTGGATTATAATAATAATAATAATAATAATACATTACCACTCATTCAAACATAAAACCCAACCAAATCAACTACATAGATACAATTACAGTGCCTATTGCATTTAATATTGTGAAATGCATCAGTAACTTATAAAGAGGAACACTACAACTTTGTCTCAAGCAAAAAACTAATTTTTCTACACAATTATTGCCATAAATTAAACACAGTGGGCATTAATTACCATGTTGGATATAAATTTAGTAATACCAAAAGAGATGTGAGTTGCTTACATCGCCCATATCTTTTCCTACCAAGTGATGTGGGATGGGGTATTATAGTCGCCTCTCAAGATCGCACATCTTCATGGGGTCAACGGTTCTCACTGGAATTCAAAAGGTGGCTTATACAGATTTAGAGTCGGCTTATACAACGCCTCTGTTGTGTGATGTAACAAGTTGGTCCATAGAACACATTGGTTCTACACACAGTGAGGCATGTCTTGCTCCAACAATAATTGTAATTTGTAATGCCCCCTATCCCACCCAATCCCAAAAAGTAACGATATTCTTTGCTTTGGGCTTGGACATCACGGCTTTAATGCTTGTTATTAGGTGTCAAATTGTTAAAACAGTTACTCTAGAATTATCTTAAATTCTTATAGTATAATCTATACATGTTTACCCCTATTGTATCTCAATATAGAGCGTGTGGCGCACTACGTTCCTATTCCCTTTCCACATACCGAATTGATCCATGTTCTAGGTAACATAAATGTGAACTCATTTATGTAGCCCATGGAATTTTCCTACCCAAGCGATTTTGGATGGGGCACTACATACATACATTGTCTGTTGTAGAAGCCTCCTTGTTAGAGGCAATGCAAAATAGTTAAGGAAGTAGATTTTTAGGTTGCATCCCCACAACACACCTGCTATCATCCAAAACCATTTCTTGTGGCATCTTACATGTACTTCCATGCAGCCTTTTGTATTTCTTTCCACGCCACCAATCCTTCGTTAATTTCGAACCTCATTATTATACCCGCCACCCACAATTTCAAATATCCCCTCTGCCACCCTTCTCCAGAAATAATCTCTTTCAATTGCACATCTCCTCAACCATTTTCTTAGCAAAGCTTGGTTGAATAATCTAAACTTCCTTGTATCCCAACTGCCATATTTTTTGAGGATGACAAACTAATCCCTATTTACCGAATGATATTTGAATCATATGTTTAGTTGCTTCTAACATGGGAAGTGTAACTGACCGAATAAATATTTTGAATCTTATGTTTTTATGCTGTTTATCTTGCTAGAATTTGGGAAACTTATCTGGCCTTTAAGCCTAGGTGTATTGTCCGGACTTCATAATTTACTCGAGTCCATAATCATGTAAATTTTTTTATTCATAATGATTTTCTTCTCTTTACTATACCTCCTTTTAGCAATCAAATGGAGCACGAGGCTTTTTGCCAATTGCCAACTTGATGCAAACCACTTCATATGAAGCATCTTGCTTTATTATTAACTTCTTCATAATTAGAGTAACTGTAATAATAATTCTTTTATGTATTAGAACTTGCAATGGTTACATTCATCATTCAGATGTGCTAGGTGAGCCTTCAAGTTAAATTTTCTGTTAACTTTATTTCCTGTTATGTACATGTTTCATGGGTTATGAAAGTACTTTTCTTTCCCCTCGCTTTTTCATGGAAACAGTTTACACACCATGGACAGCAGTTGCGTATCTTCTGACCAAGTTGTTGCAGAATTGATTGGAATGGGATTTGAGTTTTCTGATGTTACTGAAGCCATTAAAGCAGTGGGCCCATCATTGGAGGATGCAATTGAATTTATCTTGAATGGTTCATGTAGAAATAGTACCATTGCTTCAGCAAGTTCTAAATGTTCTACAAGCAATGGGAAAGCTCTGGGCAAAAGAGCATTGTCAGCTTCTCGTTCTTCTGATCGAATGCGACAATCAACTATAATGGAACATCTCCAATCAACAGGTAGACCCAAAAGAAGCAAAACCAATACTGAATCTAATGTATCAGTCTCTGGATCACAGGTGTTGCCCAAGCCTGTGAAAGGATCAAATGAGCCTTTTCATGCCAGGAAATGCAATCTGGAAACCACTCCCGAAAAATCTATACTGCCATTTCGCTGCCAAGAAGAGCTGGATATTGGACCCGATTGGGAGCAGAAAGTCAATAATCTGCTATACAAGCATTTTGGATATTCATCCTTGAAGAGTTTCCAAAAGGAAGCTCTGGCTGCTTGGTTAGCCCACCAAGACTGCCTTGTTCTTGCAGCAACAGGATCTGGTATCTTTTTTATGTGGTTTGGTTGTTTGTTTAGAACTTATTTCTACATATGTTACCATTCATTTTGTCAAGTGCACTTATGGATTCTCAACATCTCAGAAAAATTACCCTTTTATAGGGAAGTCCTTGTGTTTTCAGATTCCAGCACTATTAACAGGAAAAGTTGTGGTGGTCATTTCACCTTTGATAAGTTTGATGCACGATCAATGCTTAAAGCTAGCAAAACATGGGGTGTCAGCCTGCTTTCTTGGTTCTGGACAAACAGACAGTAGCATTGAGCAGAAATCAATGCGAGGCATGTATGACATTATCTATGTCTGTCCAGAGACAATTTTAAGGTGTTAGAATTTCCCATCTTTACCTTCACCTACTCCACTACACACTCCACTTCACCTACCTCCACTTCACCACACACTCCACTTCACCTAACCCACTATCACCTCCACTACACCTACTACCACATTTTCTTCTATATATAGATTGTATAGGAATTGTAATTAATCAATCAATATACAATCAATCAATCAATAATACATCAATTTTAACATGGTATCAGAGCAAGGTTGATAAGCTACTAATTCTGCTTCACCGGCGGGCGGCAACCTCGCCTTGGCCGCCCGCCGGACCTCTACACATACCTTCAATTTTTTTTTTTTTTCACTAAGCGAGAGCACACAATACTGTCATCAAGCCCAGTCTCTTCTCTCTCTTCCTCTGGAAGTTTTCTTGTTTTTGTTTTCTCCGAAGAATTGAGTCTATCCCATTGTGAATGGTGGAAATCTTCAGCAATCGGTTCCTGATCTCCCTCTTTAAAACAAGGGGGATCTGTGTAGCCTCTGCTTCCTCCTTTGGATCTTGCAAACAAGGTTGGTATTACCGCTGCATCAGCGTCGACCCCTAAAGCCACCGTTAATAAAGACATTGGCCCTCCTTGAATCTGTTTGGCTAAATCATGAATTGTTAAAGCCTCAGGTACACAAATAAATAAAGGCCCTTTTCTCTCTCTCTTCACTTTATCAGTTCCTTGAATCTGTTTGGCTAAATCATGAATTGTTAAAGCCTCAGGTACACAAATAAATACAGGCCCTCTTCTCTCTCTCTCCACTTTATCAGAAGCATGCGACTATAATATGTGTCTTATAATAATCCAGAGCACTTTTTATTTTTTATTTTAATATGTTTATTATAATATTTCTTTATTCTCTTTATCTTAGAACCATGTGCATCCCTTTTATTCCCACTTCCGTTTATTCTTATTATTATTATGAACCACCTCAGAACCCATGTGCATCCCTTTTATGACACTTTCTTTATTTTATTATTTTATTTTATTTTATCTTCAAAAAAAAAAAATAAAAATAAAAAAAACAAAGCCACCCACGTGGGCTTCTCCTCACTCTTTCTTCCGTTTAATTTCTAAATCTATTATTTTTATTTTTTTTTCTCTAAATTCCTTTTTTAATCTCTTTCAAATACCCATTTTTTATTATATACTCAACATTCTCATCATTCTTTTCCCCACTCCAATATATTATACTAGCCTTCATTGATTCCCCTACCTTCCACCACTTCCTTTTATTTATTATTATTATTCTTATTTTCACCACCACCAAAAAAAAAAAAAAAAAAAAAAAAAAAAAAAAAAAAAAAAAAAAAAAAAACAACAACAAACAGAGGCCGAATTGCACACCAAACCTTCCCTTATTTTATTCATGTCGGGACTCACCCCGATCACCATTTTACATAAAAAAAAAAAAAAAAAAAAAAAAACAACCCAACAACCAAAACCCAAACAACCACATACACAAGCGGGATTTTTCTTCTCTACTCTACTGCAGGTCTCTTCTTTTTGCCTCCGTCCTGGGCGGCCCTTGACGGTGTTGCCTCCGTGCTTCCTAGACCACCAAGCAAGTTGCCTCCTCCCTGCTCCTCCACTGCAGCATATGGCGGCCCTCCAAATCGGAACATCACGGTGGCCTTCCGCTTCAGCTCCTTATTTTCTGCCCTTAGCACGCTTATCTCTGCTCGCGCATCCTTATACATGCGTTGGAGCAGAGCCAGCTGGGAATTTAAATGCTGCACCTCATTTATCCTACTCTGCAACCGGTTCGACAAATTTGTGACCGCCGTCATGGTTTCCACGCATGACTTCAGAGTATACTGATTAGCCTCAATATCAGTTTGCATCGCCATTTTTTGCTCCACCGACCGCATCGGAAAGTTCAATGGAGCAAAACCAGAGGTATTTGGTTGCGGTTTACTGGCCACCGCACCAGTTATTTCTCTTGTGGGCTCGTTCAGTTCTGGAAAGAGCGTGAGCAAGTTCTGGGTAACTGGACGGGAAGAAGAGGCCATGTTTTTGGGTTGCTAAGTGTTTCAGCGAAATAGCAATTTCAGACTGGTAATGTTCGGAAGGGTTGGTGACAGAATGGCAACAAAGTGTTCCACAGTTTCTCTCTCCGCAGAGGCAGAGTTTTTCAGCGAAGGGTTGGTTTCAGAGGTTTCAGAATGGTATGCCTCAGCCTCAGCCTTCGTCTTGGTTAAATAGCCGCGGCAGCCACGCGTATCGCGCGCCTCTTGCCGCCCGACAAACTGGCACGCCTTTTCATGGCACATCTTTTGATAAAGTGGACACGCCTTTTGATGGCACGCCTTTTGATGGCACGCCTTTTGATGAATTGGGCACGCCTTTTGATGGCACGCCTTTTGACAAAATTGGGCACACCTTTTGAGGGTGCGACTTTTTAAGGGTCCGACAAGACTCTGTAAACTGTCCCGACATTTGATTCCGGTTAGCTTTTCCAAGGGTCCGACAAGACTCTGTAAACTGTCCCGACATTGATTCCGGTTAGCTCCTTTATGGGTCCGACAAGACTCTGTAAACTGTCCCGACATAGATTCCGGTTAGTTTCTACAAGGGTCCGACAAGACTCTGTAAACTGTCCCGACATTGATTCCGGTTAGTTTCTACAAGGGTCCAGCAAGACTCCGTAAACTGTCACAACATTGTCTTCTACAACGGTCCGACATGACCCCATAAACTGTCCCGACATTGATTCCGGTTAGCTCCTTTATGGGTCCGACAAGACTCTGTAAACTGTCCCGACATAGATTCCGGTTAGTTTCTACAAGGGTCCGACAAGACTCTGTAAACTGTCCCGACATTGATTCCGGTTAGTTTCTACAAGGGTCCAGCAAGACTCCGTAAACTGTCACAACATTGTCTTCTACAACGGTCCGACATGACCCCATAAACTGTCTTCTACAACGGTCCGACATGACCCCATAAACTGTCTTCTACACCGTTATGACACCACCATACAGTGTCCTCTACAACGTTATGACACCCCCATACAGTGTCCTCTGCAACGTTATGACACCACCATACAGTGTCTTCACCAATGGTCTGACACGACCATACAGTGTCTCCTATCCTTTTTTTTTTTTATTTTTATGTATTTTCTTGTTTTGTTCATCTCTTCAAACTCAAGTTGGTTAGTTTCTATCCTCCTTGAGTTTGCGGGGGGCTGTTAGAATTTCCCATCTTTACCTTCACCTACTCCACTACACACTCCACTTCACCTACCTCCACTTCACCACACACTCCACTTCACCTAACCCACTATCACCTCCACTACACCTACTACCACATTTTCTTCTATATATAGATTGTATAGGAATTGTAATTAATCAATCAATATACAATCAATCAATCAATAATACATCAATTTTAACATAAGGTAAGAGGTTTATGTGATCCTACGTATTTTAGGAAGGTGCCTGCAATTATGTTTAATAAATACAGATGTATACATTCTGCTGCAGACTGATAAAACCTCTTCAAAGCCTTGCGGAAAGCCGCGGAATAGCACTTTTTGCTATTGATGAAGTCCATTGTGTTTCTAAGTGGGGTCATGATTTTCGGCCCGATTACAGGTTTATATTTTCTATCTGCTTGAATATATCATTTGGTGTTTCTAGTCCATGTCACTTGTACAGACATGGTAGTATTTGGATCTTTTGTAAACAAATGCATGGAGTAGTACAATTACCTTGGGAATCTAGTGATTGTCCCTAGCGACTGTGTGGTGCAGTTCTTGTGTGTGCAGGGCAGGGGGGATTGATTATGATTGACTCAATTTAAAAATATGCTATGAGGTTCATATATATGCATGAACAGAGAATAATTTCTATGCATTTCTTTATTTTGTCCACCTTTATAATTCCTATACTTTTATGGTTGTGCAATGATTGGTAACATCGGTTCCACTCCACCTATGATTTGCAGTTCAAAGTTACCCAACCACTTATTTGTGTATGATATTCTAGCAACGTTTTTGTTGCCACTTGCTCTCTATCTTGTTCTCCATGTTACACATACTCTCACATCAACCTATGTTTTCGATTTAATGAATGGAATTATTATGATTTTCTGACGGATATTTTCTCATGCATTTTTAGGCGGTTGTCCGTTTTGAGAGAGAACTTCAGGGCTGACAATTTAAATTTTTTAAGATTTGACATACCACTGATGGCATTGACTGCTACTGCCACCGTTCGTGTTCGAGAAGACATCCTGAACTCATTGTGCATGTCGAATGCAACAAAAATTGTGCTGACTTCTTTTTTCCGGCCAAATCTTCGATTTTCGGTGAGTTATATATTTTTAAGTGTGGTTGTAATGCCTTCAAAACTTTTTTTTGATGCAACACACATGCACGTGGGTATGTTTGTATTCTTTTATTGCATTTTTATGCATTAATAAGAAGTTTAAAGTAGCACACAATGAATTTTTTTTTGAATTTTGATTCTAGACCTTGGGTATGTCAATTCCAGAATTTCTATACATAAATATCTATAAATTTTCTGACACTAAGGTGACTCATGTGTGGGAATGTGTGCATCAATCTACTCATTCCTGCAGTAATCTTTCCTATTCATTTTTTGATATATACAGGTAAAGCATAGTAGAACATCATCCCCATCTTCTTATGAGAAGGATTTTTGTGAATTGATAAATATATATACCAGAAAGAAAAGGCCTGATAAAAAGAAGCATAATGTGATGTTACAAGATCTAGAGCATGATTCAGATAGCTCCAGTAACACTTCAAATGATAGCGTATTTGAGGCAGATAGAATGTCCCAGAGTCTTCTGGACACTATTGTGGATGATTCCTTTTCTGAAAATGATGATGATGTAAGTTCATCCAAGGCAAATCAGTCAACTGCTTCAAATGAGAAAAAGTTGTCGGTTGAATTTCTGGAAGATGAGTGTGATCTTTTAATGGGTGTAGATGATTTGGATGGTAATATTTCGTCAACTTTTCTAGAATTTTTCTTCTGTTGTTTCATGTTGTATTTGCTGGTCTTAAACATATATAATTTCTCTTATGGAAAATGATATTTATCACCGGATGTATTTCACCTCCCACATGTATCCATACAATAAACTGCATGTGTATGCGTTGGGCCCACCAAAGTTAAAATATAATTTGACCCACCATGACAAATGGGAAACCACCGGAGGTGAAGTGTTTTGATGATATATAACAGCCCTCTTTGTCTAAATAGGTAGAATTTGATGGTAAATCACAAATGAAACCATAAAATGATTTCTTCATGAATGCATTCTCTGGTTCTCACTCAAAGGAAGAGGGGATAAACAAAGAGAAGAGACAAGAAAATAGAATGAAATGCTTTAAAATTTTAATCAGTTCGTTTAGTGGCAGAATTGGAGAGATATGATAAGGAAGAGGGGCTCATCTATGTTCAACATGTATTAGTAACTTTGGCTGAATTTTTTTGCTTATTTATGAATCTTCCAAATCACCTCACTTTTTTAGCAATTAGTTTTTGTGGACCTGGAGAAATAAATGTTTCTTCTAGTGGCTCTAGTCACTTCATTTATCTTATTACTCTTCTAATTGTCTAATACATGGTAAAGTGGAGATCTTTGAAATTTTTTTTCTTTTCTCTTCCCCTAACTAAAGAATGTGTTTCTATAATTCTTTTTCTTTTACATGAACATTCACTTTAGAATCTACTCATTGCAGTTTCCTGTGGTGAATTCTTTGGTCAATCACCTGATAAGGACCCAGATATTTGTGGGTTACGTGAGATAAATGATCTACCTAACAAACAGGAAGAAGGATTAAAACTTCAGCAAGGTCATTTAGAAGGATCAACAATTATATATGTACCTACCAGAAAAGAAACATTAAGCATATCAAAGTTTCTTTGCAAGTGTGGTGTGAAGGCTGCTGCTTATAATGCGAAGGTAACTATTTTTGAACACCTGTTTAATTTGGATTACCTGTCATTCATTAGTTTGTTTCATTTTGATAATGGTTTTCTAACTCTCTTCCAGGTAAATCAACTCGTTAGCCTTGCTAGACTTTTGTCACTCCTAGTTTTCAAAATTTGTGAAATCTTAAGTCTCATGAACGATCAAAGTGGAAGCTGGAAGTTTTATTCAATAAGTGATTATTAACTTTATAAAATTGATGCATTCTCCTTGGGGCAACAGAAACACCATTATTAACTTTCACGTTTTCAACCTCCGTGCTAATGTTTTTTGTGTGATTGATAATGTCGTCACAAAAGGGTAGTGATGAGGTTGCAATCACTCTTATTCTGCCAGCTTTCTTCTAGTGTTTGAGGTCCTTTTTCCTGTTTGCTATGCAAGTGATTTATGATTTTTATTTTCCCCAGTTGCCAAGATCGCATCTGAGGCAGGTGCACAATGAATTTCATGAAAATGTCTTACAGGTATGGACTATGAAACTTTTTAATACAGTTCGTAAATTCTCTTGTTTTTCTCTTGACATATGCTTTATCCAATGTTCTCTTGAAAAAGTGTGTACATGTTAATGAGGGTAGAGTCAGATTATAAATTAATTCTAGTTCAGATATTTCTGCAGTGTCAAAAATATACCCTTGTAAATTCACAAAGGATTAATAGCTGAGACCTGAGAGATTATTAAGAATAAAAAGAATAAAAAGCTATGTCAACTTCCTCTCCCATCTCTTCTATGTTTTTGATAGCCTATCATTGTCTCACTTGGGCCTCTTAGGCTTCGTTTGGGAAGTGGATTGGCTTTTTGACTTTTTGGCTTTTTTGGCTATTTTGGCCTGGGGCTAAAAAGCCTGGTTTGGGAAGGGCTTTTGGCTTTTTTGATTTTTTTGTGAAAGAAAGAATGCAATGATTATGGGTTGGATGTGATGTTTTGTCTTATGGGGCTAAAAAGCTTATTTTGTTTTTTGTGGCTATTTTAGCGAAAAAAGCCACAAAACCCACTTCCCAAACATAGTCATGTTTTGGTCCTATAATATATTACCAGTTGCTTGGAGAAGGTGAGCCACCAGTTTAGGTGTAAGATGTTAAGATGTTATCATTACACCCTGGTCAATTAGGCACCAACCATAATTGTGACAACTGATTGGAAGAGGATAACTATAGCATGCACGGAGGGTTGTTAGAGGAAATAAATTCCCACATGAACTACCTGGATAAGTTGCATTGACAAGAGAGAGAGAGAGAGAGAGAGAGAGATGATAGCATCTTAATAACTAAAAGAAATAACTCCATAACTAAGTACCAGAAGTTTTATCAATTTGGAGCCACATTGTCATGTAACCTGCATGCTGCTCTAGCTTTGTCTGCATCAATCCCTAAGGGGAGACCAGTTCATTTACATATATATATATATATATATTTGGTTTAATAACAAAGAGAAAATTAGGGAAAAAGTAAGAGAACGGTTTTTGGTTCTCTAAGTTTGTTGTTTTGGGAATAAAGTGTACCATGTCTCTAAATAAAATGTCTAAATGCATATTGGCAGGTATTCACTTTTTTGCTAACTTCGACTTGTCATAAATAAATAAAAAGTAACCAGAAAGCAAGACCAAAATTCATCAAGCACATGATGTCATTAGTTTTATAACTTTTGTGTTTTACATCGTTTCATGGAGGGGGGGAAAAATTGCTTGTAGTTTTCACTGCATGCAAGGCAATTTCTTCACTCATTGTGTTTTTATTTATATTTTAAGAGTTAATATACTTATTAAAAGAAATTATTTAAGAGTTAATATAGATCCCTATGTCAAATCTTCAGGTGGTTGTTGCAACAATTGCTTTTGGAATGGGGATTGACAAGTTAAATGTACGAAGAATCATTCATTATGGCTGGCCGCAGGTATATTTCTTAGATTTGATGCCTTGGCAATGTGTTTAGTGCTTTGGACTTATCTGAATCCATTTGTAGTTATTTTATCATTGCTGTTTGCCTCAATGCTGATTATTTGTATACTTTTCAGTCACTCGTTGATTCTGCAGCATATGCATATATTTCAAATCTTTTAAATTGCCGCCTTCATATTTTAAGTCTCGTAAATTGCATTACTTCAAGTTTCCTCCACTTTTAACTTCATATGTTGATTATGCCCAGCTTATCTATTTCCTGCCTTTTCATTTTCGTTTGTTTGATGTTGCAAGCTTCTCATAACTATTTAGTCTGTTTACAGAGTTTGGAAGCATATTACCAAGAAGCTGGTCGATCTGGGAGGGATGGGAAATTAGCAGATTGCAGTGAGTTCCTTCATTCTTTGTTAAATATATGGCAATAAATCTTTTATGGTTGGTAATGACCACTAACATATATATCCTATAAAAGTACCTTTCCCAAAGAACTGGCAACTCAAAATCCTTTTTTCAGCCTATATTTTCAAGGGGTACTTACGTGTAAGTCCTAATAAGTGGATTTATTGTCTAATAGATCCTATGGAAAAAAATTTGTCATAAAAAAATATCACTAATTGTAAGTTTTAGTGACAATTTATAAAAATTATGACAAAAAAAAGTCACTAATTGTCAATTTTTAGCGACGTATGTAAAAAATTGTCAAAAAAAATATATTTTTAGCCACAATTTTACAAAGACTTATTTTCAATAAGACTTGATGAGAATGAAGTCTAACTATTAGGATCTATTGGTAGTTTACCCTATTTTTTTCAAACACATATTTGTGTTCATTTAGCAGAACAGTAGTCATGTTGCTTCTCCAGAAGTTAGAGGCACTGAATATATATATTAAAATCTGTTTGGTTTTGTCAACGCAGTTCTATATGCAAACCTCTCAAGAATACCGTCACTTCTGCCAAGTCGAAGAAGTGAAGATCAGACAAAACAAGCTTACAGGATGTTATCTGATTGCTTCAGGTTGTCAAATATATTGTGGTGGAGTCTCATTTGTTTTTTTACCATGCCTTAACATGTTGTGCTTCACAGTTTCTTTCTTTGTTTTTCTCTTTTTAAGTTTTTCTCTTTTTTCCTTTCTTGTCGACCCTGCAGGTATGGAATGAATACTTCAAGTTGTCGAGCCAAAATCCTTGTAGAGTATTTTGGGGAGGAATTTAGCTATCAGAAGTGTCAACTGTATGTGATGATTCTTTTCCTGAGGCTGTGCTTTACATAGCAGCTGCCGTAGGTTTATCTGTTTTATGTGTACTTTGAGACCATGACACCATATAGACTGGCAATCTAAACGACTAGGCTCTACAACAGCAGGTCATGAACCACTGAAACAGGTGGAGCCACGTAAAATGAGAGAGAGGGAGAGACAAAATAGGAATAAGAATTCTTATATTTCCCTTTGGCACTTGGGCCACTATTTAAATTATATGCTTGCCATGTAAGATGTGTTATGTGCTTTGGCCACTATTTAAATTATATGCTTGCCATGTAAGATGTGGTATGTTCCTGGCATGACTCCCATGGTAATTTTATATTCAAAACATTCACACTCTAACGAGAAGGAAGCCTTACTATGGAGGCACCATGCCCATGTTAAATAGGTGTTAGGCACTGAACCTTGTCGACGCTCCAACCCATGTTTGATACCCTGTGGTTGTCACACAATTCAAAAATTAATTTAATTATTTTTCATGCTTTACCGAAAAATTTCAAACACTTCCCAACACTGCCTAAGGTATCCAACATGTCTTTTTTTATGTTTTATTTTTTTCAAAATTGACGTTATACCCATGGAAACCACAATTCAAGAATGTATTAGGTACCACAGAGACTTCTAAGAAAGTGACGTGTCTGTGTCAGACATGTGTTGAACCAGTGTCTGACACTACTCATTGGACACTTCCTAACACACGTTAGATACTTGTCCAAACGTGTCCTATTATTTTTTTCAATATTGTTTAGACTGAGACAATCTTTGGAGTCCTAGAGACACAAGTATCAATCGCTTAGATTCATGAAACTTATTACAAGTTTGAACAAAATAACTTGGGATACAATATATAAGAAAAAATTGTAGGCATGTATGTGTCGAGTTGCGTGTCCATGTCTGTGTACATGCTTCTTGGGGAAAAAATAGTAAGCGAGTAGTAGTAACTTAGATAATATAGTAATCAAAATGAAATTATTGAGCTTCATTCTTCCACATTATGAAATTGTTAATATAAAAAATTGTATTACATAAAGTTTTGTATTTTTGTAATTGATGTGTATACAAGAATCATAATTGTATTGAATAGAATTCTAAAGTCATAAAAATAGCTTGGTCAAAGGACTACGTTTAGGTCTTATGTGATATCATTGTTTCCCTTGTTACATGTCTATATTGGGAGCCTTGTACACAATCAAAGTTTGTCTACCCATCATTTGGCCCTATAATTTTTATATAATAGCTATGCTTTGAAGTACAATTTCAGTGAGTGGACCCTTTACTATTACCAACAATAATGGAATGGTTATTGTTGTGTAAACTATTAACTATAGTTCTCTTCTCTATAATTGTCGGATTTCAATTTTTTATTTGCATCCACCCCAATAAAAGTTTTCTTACTACAGTTTCTTACGTGCAGGTGTGATGTCTGTGTAAATGGTCCTCCTGAAATGCTGAATTTGAAGGCTGAGGCAGATGTTTTTATGCGTGTTATTGTCGCTCATTATGTGAGTGCTACTGATATCTCATTTGCTTTGTATTTATTTATTTATTTTTTTTTTTTGGTGTATGTATATATTTGGTTTTAACACTTTTATTTCCCATAAAGTTCTTAGCAAGTTGTAAGTTCTTCAGATTTGTAAAAGACTAATTACTAATTAATACTGGCTGCATGACATGTTTTGTTTGTTTTTATGTAACTCAAATGTGAGCTAGTTGAAATTGTTCAAGCTAAGTTTTATTTGGTGGTAATTTTTATATTATTTTGTTTTCTTATTTTATTCTTTCTATGTTTACTATTAATGGTCTAGTAGATGAAATTAAGGAATGAATTAACACTAAATTAGAAATCTGAATTAACTCTTCAGTACATATAATTCCTTCTTTCTTGTTAATGAAGTTTTTGTTCCTTATTAAAAAAAAATGGTCGTAGGGACATATTTTCTAATTAGACATACATGTTGAATTTCAGGGACTGATCAATTTTGCAGGCGACTCATATGACAGTGTAATCTCTGTTAGTAACAAAGAACAGAGATTCATGGAGAAGCCAAACATCAGGATGTTTGTTGGTAGAATAAGAGAACAGGTAGCTTCTAGATCTGGTTGACAACTCTCTCTCTCTCTCTCTCTAAAGAAAAGCACACACATACACGATATCTATCGGTCAATCTTACATGTGTACCCACACATGTAATGTAACTATGTGTGTGTATGTATAGAAACAAATGCTTACATCTTCCACTATGTGTAAACACGTGCAGACTTGGACCCAAATATTTCAAGTGTCATTAAAATCTTTAGCCCAATAATTTTTTTGTTTGCTTTTTTGAGAGAAGACATGGAGTTGGTATTGAAAGAATAAAATTGATACTATGTTATAATGCAAAATTTACGGAAAAAAAGAAAGAAAGAAAAAGAAATGGTCCCATCACCTAGTTGGTTACATAAAAAAGTATAAAGGACGTAAAATAAAAGCATCTAATCCAATCATTGGTTGTAAATTTGAGCTGTTGCCTTCTTCTTCTTTGGATTAGCCTCTTGGTTCTTCTTTTAAAGCAAGGTCGGTTTGGGACTTGGTGGTTGAGAGATTTCAAAGGTGTCTGGCAAGGTGGGAGCTACCTCACTCAGAAAAGGTAAAGGCCAGATTCAATTTATGCCTTTAGGCAGGAGGAGAGGTTCAAATCCTACAAAGCGTGATTCCGTTCTTGTTAGGTCTAATTACAATGAAATAACTTTACTAACTTGAACAACAACCTTAATTTTACCTCCTACGGATTAAGAAAAAGGGAGGAAGTAAAAAGAAAAATGTTAATTAATCAAAGGTCCAACTAATCACCGCAACTCGCACCCTGGGTGGTGTGGTTGAGCTAGAGTGGGCTCAACAGTCGGCCTATGTTTCTGGGCGCACTCGTAAAGGCATGATTAGTTCCATAAATCTCATTACACTGACCATGGTAAACTCCTTGTTGTATCGATA
Source organism: Camellia sinensis (assembly GCF_055761805.1). Lineage (NCBI taxonomy): Eukaryota > Viridiplantae > Streptophyta > Magnoliopsida > Ericales > Theaceae > Camellia > Camellia sinensis. The sequence continues at coordinate 81,409,390 of NC_138962.1, forward strand.
TAGAGGTCTGATTTAAATGACCAGGTACAACAACACATTTGAAAGGTAGTATATTTCTAGAAGTGTGAGGTTGATGCTGATTAAGAGTAATTTATCCATCCTTCCTAGTTCCTACTTATTTGTCATTATTTGCCATTCCAACTTCAATTGTGATACGGTTGGAGAAGTTACGGTGTGTCTTCCTTTGGGGTGGATTTGGAGAGAAGTTTAAATCTTATTTGGTGGATTGGAATATTTCTCGTTGAAGGAAGATGGTTTGGGCATACATAAGCTTGCTATCTTCAATCAAGCTTTGTTGGGGAATAGTTGTGGAGGTTTACCTGAGAGAGAGAGATATGGGAGGGTGAAGGAGGGTGAAGGAGTGTAAATATGAGTGTGTTTGGGCTGGTTGGGCTTCAAAGTAGGTTATTATGTCTTATGGAGTGGGCCTGTGGAAAGGTATTTGAAAGGGTGGGAATCCTTCTCCGAACATCCAATTTGTCATGGGTAATGCGGTGTAAGTTTTCTGAAGAGAATAGTATATTCAAATGGTGTGTATCGATTACATCAAGACCTTAGTTTATATAACCCTAACTCCTAAACCAAAAAAGGAAATACAAGATTTACATAATTACAATCATGCCTAATATATACACAATCAGAATTATACCAAATTTGGAATATATGCAATATATTCTTACACCCCCCCCTCAAACTCAAGGTGTTTTAGCCGAAAACACTGAGAGTTTGTTAAGAAGAAACTGAAAACGAGCAGTGGTATGAGTCTTGGTGAAGAAGTCAGCAAGTTGCAGAGCTGAAGTGACAAAAACAAGCGAGATAGAGCCAGACTGCAGATGGTGATGAACGGAGTGACAATCAATCTTGATGTGCTTCGTTCGTTCATGAAAGACAGTGTTATGGGCAATCTGAATAGCCCGCGGTTGTCATAGTGGAGAGAGGTCGGAGAGGACTGAGGGACACCTAAGCCAGATAGGAGACAACGAAGCCAGACAACTTCAGTAGTAGCATGAGCCATGGCACTGTACTTGGCTTCGGCAGTAGAATGGGCAACAACAGTTTGTTTCTTGCTTTTTCAAGAAATCAAGGAATTGCCAAAAAACATACAAAAACCAGAAGTGGACTAATCACCAGCCTAATCAGCATCAGCATAGGCTACCAAATCCAAGGAAGAAGTAAAAGATAACAGCAAGCCACGGAAGATAGTACCGCGAAAATAGCGAAGAATCCAATCCAACGCAACTCAATGTGTAGAGCGAAGAGCAGAGACGAACTAGCTAACCACATGAACAACATAGGGAATCGTCGGATAGACTAAGCAATCCACAAGCCCGCGATATAAAGTAAGATCATCCAGAGGGACATCATTAGCAGTGTTGATATCACATTAAGCTTAATGGGGGTATCAGAAAACTTAGTGTCAGTAAGACTGGCACGATGAATAATCTCATTGGTATACTTGGCCTGAGAGAGAAAGTAGCCCTTGGGAGAAGAAACTACCTCAATACTAAGAAAATACTACAATGGTCTTAGATCCTTCATTTCGAAAGTGCGGAAGAGATGTTGACTTCAGAGATAGTAAAAGAGTCAGAGCCAGTAATGATCATATCATCCACATACAGTAATAATGCAACAAAATCAGCAAACGTGTGGAGGAGAAACAAGGCAGAGTCTTGGGCATAAGGATGAAACCCAAGCTCAGTAACAGCTGTTTGAAAACGATCATACCAAGCATGAGGAGATTGCTTTAAACTATATAGAGCACGCCGAAAACAACAAACTTGTCCAGAGAAATGATAATAATCAGGGGGAGGATGCATGTAAACCTCCTTAGTGAGATGGCTATTAAGAAAAACATTCTCAACATCCATCTAATAAAGAGGCCAATGACGAACAACAGCAACAAAAATCAAAATACGGACAGTAATCATCTTGGCAACAAGAGCAAAGGTCTTATAATCAATACTATGCTCCTGTGAGAAACCCTTAGCAACCAGGCAAGCTTTGTAGTGCTCAAGAGAACTATCAGAGTGAGTTTTGACTTTAAATCTATTTGCAACCAATCAGGTTCTTGCCAATAGGCAAAGGAACTAGTTCCCAAGTATTAGGGGTTGTTTGGGATGATCTAAATAAGTGCACTTTTTGACTTTTTACGAAAAGATATGCAAAAAAGTAGAAAAGATTAAAAAATAAAGCGTGTGCTCATATATCACACCCCAAACAAGCGCTTAGTCTTCTGCAAGGTAAATAACTCATCCTCTTTAGATTGAATCCAATTGAGGTTCTGAAAAAGAGTGAATAGCAGACAAAAACGTACAGTATGAAGGAGAAAAATATGTTTTAGCAAAATCAAGTTTGACTACCTGTTTACGGATGCGAAAGGGATATTTACGGGTAGTAAGAGCAGAGTCGTTAGAAGCAGGAGGATCAACAGCAGGGGCAGAGATAACTGGTGGAGGGAAAGCCTTGCGATGAGAATAGACTAACAACAGAGAAAGAGAAGGAGAAGGAGAAGGAGTAGGCAGGGGAGGAGATGGAGAGGATGGAATAGGCTCATGGGGGACAATAGAGAGGGACTCAGCAGTAGGGGTGGTACGAGAAGAAGAGGGAACAAGGTTATGGGGTATTGTAGAGATGTACATCAGGAGGGACCTCAGAAGGAAATAGATCAATGTGAACCAGATCCTCTTTAGAAACCAGAGCAGTGATAGGAGGAACCTGAAAGTAAGCTAGACGTTTCTGGAAGGCAATATGGCGGGTGACATAAAGGCGGCGGGAAACAAAATTGTAACAGTGATAGCCTTTCTGAGTACGATTGTAACCCAAAAAGACACATAGGACAGACCGGGCACTAAGTTTTGTCCTATCTTTCCGGGAAAGAAGGACGGAAAGATAGGACAAAACACACAAACCTAAAAACAAGAAGGCGAGTATAATTGGGAAGTTGAGAAAACAGAGCCTCATAAGGAGAACGACAAGAGGGTAGGGGGGTAGGCATACGGTTAAGAAGAAAAGCAGTTGTGAGAATAGTTTTCCCCCAAAAGGGAGCCGAAACAGAGGCAGAAAGGAGAGATCTAGCTGTCTCAAGGAGATGACGGTGTTTATGCTCAACACGACCATTTTATGCCGGTGTATCAGTACATGAAGTTTGGTGAATGGTACCCAAATTGGTCAGATACTCATAGAACTTAGTTTTAAAATATCCTCCACCAAAGTTAGACTGTAACAATTTAATGATAGACCCAAATTGTGTGTTGGTTATAGACTGAAAGGTATGGTATATTTGGTAGAAGTCAAATTTATAAGTCATAAGATAAACTCAAGTATAGCAGGTGTAAAGTATAATACCCAAGCAGAGTCTGAGAATAGTGCTGAGAACCATCGAACAAATCGAGAACCGGAGAGATACTGAAGGAGATTGAAGTTGAGAGAGACGAACCAAAATTTGAAGTCAAAGTTGAAGACGAATGAGTGCAAACACAATTGTGAACCAGAGGTAAAGAGAGAGAGTCGCAATGCTGATGTTTACGAAACAGAAACTAGATGAGTTGACTACAAAAGAGAGCTAGAGAGAGAAGATGAGCTGCGAGGAGTCAACGACTTGATGAGTCGACCCGCTGGATGTGTGCGACTACCGGATACCACGAATAGAGAGAAAATCTAGATGGGTCGACTGAGATGAGGCACAATCACGAGCAGATGGGTCACGAACAGATGAATAATGGGTCACACATCTAAGTCGAACTAGAATGAACTTGAGAGAAGAAGGCATGAACACGAACAAGAGAGCAATGGTGACGGCTCTAAGGTTTCAGATCAGAGAACGGCTCTGATACCATGTAAGTTTTTTGAAGAGAATAGTATATTCAAATTGTGTGTATTGATTACATTAAGACCTTAGTTTATCTAACCCTAACTCCTAAACCAAAAAAGGAAATACAAGATTTACAGAATCACTAGGGAGAAGGGAGTTTTTATGGTCTTGGGGAGGAGTGCATGTGGGTAGGAGGAGACTATGAAGTGAAGTCCCACATTGCCCAAGTACTAGAGTAATGTTAAGCATATAACCGTGAGCGCACCCTCACCTCAATAGCTAGCTTTTGGGTTGAGGGTGCCATCACACTTATATGCTTAACATTACTTTAGTACCCATGCGATATGGGACTTCACTTCACAGAGACACACTTGGGGTTAGGTCCTTATGGTGTTAATGTGGTTCGTTTGTGTGAGCAAAATAGAACTTTTCTTGGTAAAGAAGAGCCTATTTGGAATATTATTCACCTTGCTTGTTTCCATTTTTCAAAAAACACTTTTCAGAAAATTCTACTTTCTTATTTTTGGTGTTTTTTTTTTTATTTTTTACTGAAATTTTTTAATATTTTAAGCAATTTTTTTACTTTTTAGACACATCTAATATGAATACACCTAAAAAGTAAAAAAATTGTAAAAAAAATATTTTAAAAATTCACTAAATACCAAAAATACAAAAAAAATACAACAATTCAGTACTTTTTTTTTTGTATTTTTATGTATTTATTAATTTTTTAAAATATTTTTTCACGAATTTTTTACTTTTTAGATACATCTAAGTAAGGTGCATCTAAAAAAGTAAAAAGAAAATGTTTAAAATTTTAAAAATATTCACTAAAAACAAAAAAAATACGAAAACTAAAAAACTCTGTTTTCAAAAAACTTAATTCAGAAAACTCAAACCAAACACACTGATTATTATTATTATTGTCTATTTTGTATAGTTGTTCGGAAACAATGAACCCATCCTTGAACCAATTTTTTGATTTTGTAGACTTTGGATTCAGTTTTGGTTGTATGGTTCGTATATGTTTTTTCTTGCACCCCTTGTTGCCTCTTTTTGTATGGAGTTACTCTTGGTTCCTTTCTTTATTTTATTTTATTTATAAAAACAAAAACAAAAACAGAGGAGAGAAAAAAAAAAAAAAAAGAATAGCAAAAGGAATGACAGCCATGTACAAAGGAGAAACAAAAATCTGAAAGGCCCCTATACACCTCGAATTGTAAGCTCTGTAAATCTCAGAATTGGTTGAGAGAAGGGTTACTCACTTCTAACTCGCAAACTGTACAAAAGCTCACAAAAGTACTTTTTTAGCCAGGCAACGAAATATCTGTACCATCAAAAGACCATGAACTCCATCATAGAACATCTTCTTCCTCTCCTATAGGTGGCATAGCATAAAGGTCATGTTTGATTCACAAGATTAATAGTGAAGTATTAATAATCCTATTAAATTAGTGTGGTATTCACTATCCAATTGGATTAATATCCATTGGATTAATAATCCCACCCCTACCCCATTACTAATAATCCTATAAATTTGTTGGATTAATTATCCATTGGATTAATAATCTTAAACTAAAATGTTAAAACAAACATAGGATAATTGGGCCTACGGATTAATAATCCCAATCTCATGCTCTAATCCACCAAATCAAACATGCCCAAAGAGTATTAAGAAGATCCACAAATGAACCTTCTCACTATTCCCAATAATAAACTCAGTATGACTAGAAAATTGTTCTACTTGTCAAGTTGTCACCCTTCCAAATCCTCTATTCATATGACACAAATATTCATCAAAAAAATCCCTCATACTTTCATATTTCAACACCGCCACCCTTCTCCAAATTCTATCCTACTCACACAAGCATATGTCTAAAGCCATTTCCCCGAAGATCTTTTCAACCCTAGAGGTTTATAGGTAAACTCAACTGTGTGTTTTAAGGAAAGTCAGTAGACAAATATTTTTCATCCCACCAAACATCTTTGAAATCTTTTAATAGTTGAATCCCAAATATGACTCACTTTGAGCCCATACTCCAGAGGTAACTTGGGAAGGGCTATACATACTTCCTCAGCATCAATACATGGTAGACGTTATGCATTACAAGACTCAGCAATAGTCACAAGGTACGCAAACTCTGTCAAGAATCTTGAAAGATTTGATGTAATGAGGCCATCTTCCGCTTCTTACCAAACCAAGTGACTCCCTTCCAAGACAACACCCTCAAGGACACCATGTCACCCACTTTGAACAGTTGTAGGCATAGCTCTTTTGATGACTTTGGGCAACCAGTAGCTTCTCGTGAATTGTAGAAATCTTTTGGTAGAATACATACACATATATAGCACCACCAAAAACACTCATCACTCTTCCCCTCCTTCCTTAACCACCAAGGCAGCTATCAAGGCTGCAAAAACTCAAGGTCAGCAGCCACCACAGTGGCCACCCCAGCCGCTGTACACTCCCATTAGCCATGGCTTCCCAGCAGTGTTCAAATAGCTCTCTTGCTTACCTCTAGGCAGCCACTGCTGGATAGCACCCACACCAAGTGAGACCCACGGAATCCTCTACTAGAATTTATGTTCTGTGACAGTGACAATGGTGTTGCTGCTAATCATGATGGAATCCACATAATGTGTTTTCTTGTTGGAAAAATTATATCAAATGTATGTCATTTCCATCCTAGCAGTTGTGATATTTTAAGCAGATAGAACTTCTCTTTGCTTCATGTTTTTGCTGATGATTTTTCATGTGATGGTGATATTTGCAGTCTCAACAATTTGTAGCAAGTGATGCGCTATGGTGGCGAGGTCTTGCTCGTATTTTAGCAGATAAAGGGCTTATCAGAGAGGGAGATGACATGGTATGAACTCGGGCATTGACTGTTATCACTGTTTTTCTGGCTAGCAATTTTAGTTATATTCAGGTCACTGATCATTCTGTTATATCTATCATGTTTATAAATTGCATGTGTATTTCTTTCCAAATGAGACACAATAAGACTGATAACACATGGACTGTTCGGCCGCTCCATCCTGTAAGTTGGCTGAGTTTTGCACCATGATAAAATCCATTTTCTGGAAGCCAAGTCTAGTGTAAGACTAATGTTTAGTCTTCTTTAGTCTTCAATAAGCATAATTTATTCCTGTTTTAGCACTTTTTATTGTTCTAAAATGATGTAAACTACAAGCATTGAAACATTGGGTAGGCAGTAGCAAATGATTAAACAGGATAACAACCTGGCTAGGGTATCCATATAAGCTTTCAGCATAAAGGCATTTCAATAGGAGGGTTGACTCTGACTTTTCTGGGTCCCAAAGCAAAGCTTCTAACATGGGGCCCTTTATACATTAAAAAACAATCCAAACTGGGCTTCTAATATGGACCCATTTTTGAGAACTTTTGTTTTCTTCTTTTGCAAAATCAAATCAGTTTGTAATTTAAATTTGATTTCCATATTCTTGAGTATAATTCAACTTATCAATCAAATTCAATCATTCTGGTGACATAGTTGACTAATTGTAAAATTTAATCAATTTCAGTTTTAAAAAGCTTATTTTCCCAGAAACAATTGTAATAGGTATAGTCAATAGCATTTTATACATAATTTACCACATCAATAAGCCTTTTTTTTTTCTTTTCTTTTTTTTTTTTTTTTGGGGGGGGGGGGCGGGGGTGTGCTTTTTTGTGTGAGCAAGTATAATAGTTGACAGTTTTTGGGTGCCCCTTTTTCAACCAATTTTTGGAGACCCAAAGTGGCTGCTTCATCGGCTGTCCCTCAAAACCGACACTGTTCAAGATTGCCTATCGCAACAGATGGCCAAGGTTGCATTAATCAAACTTGTATAGTGTAGATAGTCTTTCCAGGTTAGACAATGAGAAGGCATTCTGCATCCCCGCATGTTTAACAAATGTTGGAGATGAGCTGCTATATTTGGGGATAGGTTTCGCTAAGTTCGTGCAAGGTTGTTCCTTACAATGGATTTTGTATTCCTAATCATCATTATCATTGGAATGTTATGCCTTTTGATCCAACAGCTCCACCCGGTGAACTTGCCCAAACCTGTTTCGGCCCAACCTCCAAAAAGAAAACCACCTTCACCTATTTCTAATAAAGGCAACACACACCCCAGTACAACAATTGTCCCAATGACTTTTCCTGTTTCACAAACAGTGCCTCATTTTATCTTGAACCTAAATTGGAAGTTCATGTGCCATTGTATGAATGTCTTTATTCTGGACCATTATTTGTCTAATTATTCGAACTTCACTGTGCTTTACAGATCCGTGTTCAGATAAAATTCCCCGAGCCAACAAAACTGGGATGCAAATTTTTGCAATACAAGACGGAGGAACCCTTCTACGTATATCCCGAAGCAGATATGCTGCTCCCAAAAATTGACAAACCTTATTCCAGTTTCTCAGAATGGGGAAAAGGCTGGGCTGATCCCGAGATCCGCCGACAGCGTTTGGAAAGAAAACGAACAAGGAGAAATCCACGCAAGAGAAAATCAAGAAAACGTAATCCAGATCTGAAAACAGTCAGAGGAAGGTTAGCTTCAAAACTCTCAAAACAGAAACAATAGACCTTGGTCATTGAATTATTCAACTCACATAATCTGTACTGTAGCAATTATTTGGTTTGTTCATCATTGTATATCTAAATTTTGAAGAGCAATGATATCAATGGCTATTTCAGAGTTGATATTAATTGGTGTAGGTTTTGATCTCCAATTTTTAGCCAAATTATTATTGTAGTTGAAATGAAAGTTGGTCGTATAGCCAGTGGTTTCGATATGGGGTTTTGATAGTGTTTTCTGATATGATTTGGTATGGATTTGAAGATTGAATTTGAGAGATTTGTCAAGATGAACATAAAATAATAATGTAAAAAGTCTATATTTGAAATGTTTTATGCATTTATTCTGGAGTTCTACATCTCTAATTTATCATTTTCTTTAATTTCTCGACTCATTTATAATTGTTTAATTTTCAATGAATTGGTAAAATTTTATTTTGAAATCTAGTCATTCAAACGGAGCTTAAATATTTTTTTTAGTTGGGTTTTGACCCTTCTAATTGAAATCTAAATAGAGAGGAGAGAACCCACAATTGGTCAGTGATATTGGATTCAATTATTCTAGGTGAAGTGGAGATCAATGAAACTAATTTTGAACCAAAACAAGTGGCTCAAAAAGAATCATTTTTAGTATTGTTTTGCATGTAATGTTCCGAATGAATTGAGTAGTTCATGAACAATTTAACCTATCTTTTAAAGTTTATTTGAACTTCATTTGTTTGTTAATGAATAAACTCAAGTTAAATTTTTAGATTTGTTTAGTAATTGACTCAAACTCAAGTAAACTGAAATTCGGTTTGAATAAAGTTATGAACACAAGGATATAAAAATTAATATTATTTTTCTGTCTACGTTTGGTGTTTATGTAAATTTATATATTTGATTGATGAAATTTATTAATAATCGTTCATTTTTATATTTTACTCACCATTTTTTTTATTTTTCTTGTAATGTGAATATTAATTTAAATTCAATCTTTTCACGCTTAACTTCTTTAGCAGTTGACTTGAACGGAGCATGAGTTTCTCAAATCTTTGACAAGTTGAGCCTTTAAGCTTGATTTGGTCTCAGCTGGAGGTTGAACATCTAAGACTAAGTTTTGATGGCATGCACAGTGAAAATGGAAATAATTTGTTTTACGTATTTTTTTTATTTTTACTGAATTAATTTAATATTTGAAGTAATTTTTTTAATTTTTAGATACACCTAACATAAATATACTTAATTGGATCACCATATCTATCAAAACCTTAATCGGAGAGCTTCATATGCGGCTGCATTGAGGGGTGGGCCAACGAGGCGAGGCGGCAAACTCCTTTGTCGGTCGGTTTCTTGCTCATCTCTCTCTCTCTCTCTCACAGTGATGTTGACTGAAATGAAATAAATTTTTTTATTATCTATTTTTTGAATTTCCCTCACCCAAACGACATGATTTTGGTGAAAGAATGATCTCAGTCTTTCACTAACAGGGGGTTGATTCAGTGGCAAAACTTTCGAATCGTTTGCTCAAAGCTTGGGTTCGAGTCTCCATAGTCCCTTATTGGGATTAAGCATACTCTTTAGTACCTAGAGCACGTAAGCTTAGGCCTCGATAGGGCTGCAAATGAACCGAGCTTAGCCGAGTTTTGCTGAGCTTGAGCTCGGCTCGTTTATTGAGCTTGAGTTTAGCTCGATAAGGAACTAGGCTCGAGCTTAGCCCGGCTCGTTAATATTAATGAAACTCGAGCTCAGCTCAGTTCGATAATTTTTTTTAATATTATTTATATTATTTAATATATATTTTAATTAATTATTTAAATTATTTAATATATAAATAATATATTTATTATATAAGTAAAATAATGATAAACGAGTCGAGTTTGTATGAGCTCAAACTCGGCTTGTTTACTAAACGAGCTTAATATTCGAGTTCGAACTCGATTCGTTTACTAAACAAACTGCGCCGAACTGAACCTTTAACTAGACGAGTTGAGCTTACTTATTAATGAACAGCTCGGTTCGTTTGTAACCCTAAACCTCAACATAGATGCAGTGGGGCCTAGAGTAGCCTACCTCCATATCTATTTTTAAAAAAAAAGAAAAGAAGAAAGATCTCAGCCTTTTGCTCCTTTAGTGAGACACCTATGTCACACCCTAAGCAATCCATTTCACCAAGTCACTCTAGAGAATACAAACGCACGTTTTAGACCCTTTTTGATTATGTCAAGAACATAATTGATTGGTAATTAAAAAATATTTAATTATCAAACTCAATCAATAATTATTGATTGTTTGCCAACCAATGGACTAAGGTTTCGTTTGGGATGTGAGTTGACTTTTTGACTTTTTAACTATTCTAGTTTGGAGATAAAAAATTTCATTTGAGATGAGATTTTTTTGACTTTTTTGACTTTTGTAAGAAAAAAAATAAAATAATTATAATTTGGATGTGACATTTTGTTTTAATGACTTTTTAGCCTCTCCAAAAATCTTTATGCCAAATAAGAGCTAAATGAATACATAACCACGACACTGTGAACAAATTATAACATTTTATTGGTTAGACACATGAATAAGTAATCTTCCTAATCAACTAGACAATTTCTGTATCTTGGGGGTCATTTTTTCTTTTTACTTCCCTTTTTTAAGGGTAATTTTGTTCTGTACGTATCATATTTATTTATTTATTCTAATTTTAGCATATTAAAATTCCTAATTTTCACACAAATCAGTATAAATAAAAATATCCTAATTTCAGTACATTAAAATTCTTAATTTTAATACACATGACTGTAAATCAAAATCTCTAATTTAACAAATCAAAACACATCATTTATAAATCAAAACAGAGGAGGGCACATCTTCTCAATTGTATTAGAAAAAAGGGCATGCTAATTAATTTGAATGGAAACAGTTTCTGATTCGATTGTTTTTTTTGTAGTTTTATAAGATAAAAGAATATTATTACTATTAATTAAAGAAAAATTTTTATTTTTACCCTTATACTTTGTTGGAACAATCTTCTGTGTATATAAAATAACTTGAAATAAATTCAAACAAAATAAATAAATAACATACCGGATTTATTTATCGAACCGAATTAAAATTAAGACCAAGTCGAGTGTGTGACACTCTGTCCTTAAGACAGATTCGCCCCGCTACGGTACTTACGGTTGAGTGGCGTCTATCTCCCAGGATACAATGATCTTCACAAAATTGTTGTAGCACTTCAAACAAATTTGTTCGGCGAACCAAACCTGTGTTCTAACTCTCTGAATATTTATTCTTAAATCTAAAATGAAGAATAATGCACTAAAAATAATTTGGATAGCAAAAAGACAAAATATGAGATTGTTTTTTTAATTCATCCCCAAGACTATTGGTAAACTCATGTATTTATAGGCAACTTCATAGACCCGAATAGGTGCCATAATTAAGTGAAAAGGTGCACCTCTTATTTCAAACCAATTTTGACAGAAAGAACCTGAACACTAAATTTCAAACAATTCTGAAAAAAGGGTCGTTGGAGCAACAGTTTCCAACTATTGGAACTTTTATTAATTAAACCATTGAAATATATATATATATATATTATTAAATTATTTGAATATATATATATATATTAAACTTATTTGAATAGTTTAATAAATAAAAGAACATGCACAAATTTTAGGAAACCACTCGCGAATCCAAAATTTGAATTTAGAATTAAATTGAATTCCCACAATAATTTTTTATTGAAAAAATTCAAAAGAATTTTATCTAAAAAAATTAATGTTAGACCTGAAAATGACGTCAACTTCCCATTCACTCATAAATGGTTTTGACATTCTGTCTTCACCGTGTGACTTGCCATGCGGCAAGGAACACTTCACCTCTTTGGACCTACCCCAAAAGACGTTTGGGGCCCACTCAAAATTAGGCTAAAAAATATGCCTATATTAAACCATTTTTCCAACAATCCTCCACATGAATGGAATTTGACGGAGAGAAAATGCAACAACATGATCTAATTACAGAGAGTACAGAAATTGAAAATATTCTGCAAATTATAGGTAGCTTTTGGCTTTGAACCTTCCCTTGTGAGACACTATCGGATTTACTAGCTAACCAGTGAACATGATGTCTTGAACTGTTCAGCCGTTTGTGTAAACCTAGACAATAGAACTCACGCAGTATATTCCCAGACACAGTTTAGTTCTCACTATTGTGTTCATTTTGGCCCTGAACAACTTGGTCTTTCATGAGTGCTCTAAAGACTTGTAGCCCTTCACAAATCTTATAGAACCGGCCCAGTTTACACTTACATAGGTGATTCTCATGAAGAGTATCCTGCCATACTCCACCAGGTTTACCTAGATATAAGAATCATTAAAATTTTACTTAACCTCAAACGTTGCAGACATCACTATTTCATCATAGAAATGGGTAGGAGTTAGACTCCCCAATGATCCTTTTGAGTCATTCACAACTCGGTTGTCCCTTTGAACCTAAATCTTGGGATCTCCAGTCAACTAGGTTGGGTTGCCGTTGTGGTAACTCTTATTTAATAGGCTTAAGTTCCATTCCTCTCGATGAATTCTCAACTAACTCTCTTACTAACCCTTTGGTTAGTGGATCCGCTATGTTGTCTTTAGACTTAACATATTTTATGGAAATAATTCCATTAGAGAGTAGTTGTCTTACGGTGTTATGTCGACGACGAATGTGTCGTGACTTCCGTTATACATATGACTCTGTGCTCTACCAATTGCTGATTGACTATCACAATGTATGCATATAGCAGGCACCGGTTTTGGCCATATTGGAGTATCTTCAAGGAAGTGGCGAAGCCATTCTGTCTCTTCCCCAGCTTTGTCTAAAGCTATGAATTCAGATTCCATAGTAGACCTAGCAATACAAGTCTGTTTGGAAGATTTCCAAGATACAGCCGCACTACCAAGAGTAAAGACATACCCACTAGTGGACTTCGAGTCTCTAGTATCCGATATTCAATTTGCATCACAGTATCCTTCAAGTACTACTGGATATCTAGTATAATTCAGCCCAATGTTATGAGTAAATCGAAGATATCTTAGAATCCTTATAATTGCTTTTCAGTGTTCTACTCTCGGATTACTCGTATATCTACTTAATTTACTTACTGCATAAGCTATATCGAGCGAGTGTAGTTCATCAAGTACATTAAGCTTCCAATAATTTAGGCATACTTTAATTGAGAAATACTTTCCTGTACATTCTTAGAAAGATACAAATTAACATCTACAGAAGTTCTAGCAAGATGATCATCATCTTTGCTGAATTTGCCAAGTATTTTCTCAATGTAATGAGATTGTGACAAAGCATATCCTTCTGATGTTTTGGTAATTTTCATACCAAGTATTACATCAGCAATGCCCATGTCCTTCATGTCAAAATGTTTATTCAACATTTTCTTGGTAGTTTTAATCATGTCATTATTACTACCAATGATGAGCATATCATCTACATAAAGACATACAATGACATAACCTTTATCTGTGTTTTTAATATAAACACATTTTTCACACTCATTAATTTTAAATCCATTTGACATCATTGCCTTGTCAAATTTCTCATGCCATTGCTTTGGCGCTTGTTTTAAACCATATAATGATTTAACCAATTTACACACTTTCTTTTCTTTCCCTGGAACAAAAAACCCTTCTGGTTGTTCCATGTAAATTTCTTCATTTAACTCACCATTTAAGAAAGCGGTTTTAACATCCATTTGATGAATTTCTAGATTATATAGAGATGCGATGGCAATTAGCATTCTAATGGATGTTATTCTAGTAACCGGTGAGTATGTGTCAAAGTAATCTAGACCTTCTTTTTATCTAAAACCTTTGACTACAAGTCTTGCCTTGTATTTGTCTATTGATCCATCCGCTTTCAATTTTCGTTTAAAAATCCACTTGTACCCAAGAGGTTTACAACCTGGTGGCAAGTCCACTAATTCCCAAGTGTGATTTTGCAAGATGGATTCAACTTCACTGTTGACAGCTTCTTTCCATAAAGGAGCTTCAGGACTGGATATAACATCTTTAAAAGTTAAAGGCTCATTTTCTAACAAATATATTAGAAAATCTGGACCAAAAGATTTTGAGGTTCTAGCACGTTTACTACGCCTAAGTTCCTCTTCCTCATTTTGATCTAACTCTTGCTCTTGATCATGTTCTTGATCCTGACTAGTAATAGCATCAAAAGATCTTTTATTAGTACTAGTCTCTTGTCCAGTCTTCTTTGGAATTATATGTTCAACGAATGATGCATTCCGAGACTCAATAATAGTATTTACATGTAATTCGGAATGTTCTGATTTATGAATCAAAAACCGATATGCACTACTATTCTTGGTATAACCAATGAAAATGCAATCAATGGTTTTAGGACCTATCTTAGTTTTTTTAGGACTAGGAATAGCCATTTTAGCCAAACACCCCCACACTTTTAAGTATTTGTAGGATGGTACTCTACCATGCCACATTTCATAAGGTGTTTGATTCACTTTCTTTCGGTGTACTTTATTTAAAATATAATTAGCAGAAAGTATTGCCTCCCCCCACAAGTTCTGAGGTAATCCAGAACTGATTAACATGGCATTCATCATTTCTTTTAAAGTCCTATTTTTTCTTTCAGCAATTCCATTTTGCTGAGGTGAGTAAGGAGCGGTGGTTTGATAAATTATTCCATGTTCTTTACAAAATTCACCAAAAGGTAATTCATATTCACCACCTCTATCACTTCTAAGTTTCTTGATTTTCTTACCAAGTTGATTTTCAACTTCATTCTTATATTGAATGAAAGCTTCCAAAGCTTCATCCTTGGTTCGAATTAAATAAACATAACTATATCTAGTATAGTCATCTATAAAAGTGATAAAATACTTTTTTCCACCTCTAGTTTGAATTGATTTAAAATCACAAATGTCACTATGAATTAATTCAAGTGGTTCCGTTCTTCTTTCAATTGAATGAAAAGGAGTTTTAGATAATTTTGCCTCAACGCAAATTTTACATTTATGATTTGAATCAATGTTAAATTTAGGTAAACATTCCATATTCAAAGATCCATAATTAACATGTCCTAGTCTATCATGCCATAAATTTGAAGACTCAAGCAAGTAAGAAGAAGATGTAGTATTATTAATAACTGAGGGTACAACGGTCATTACATTTAACTTGAAAAGGCCATCAGACATGTAACCTTTTCCTACATACATTCCATTCTTTGTAAGTACAAATTTATCACTCTCAAATACTAGCCTAAACCCATTCTTACTCAACAAAGATCCGGAAACAAGATTCTTGCGAATGTCCGGTACATGCAGCACATTGTTGAGAGTGAGTTCCTTTCCTGATGCCATCTTAAGAACAATCTTTCCTTGTCCTTCAACTTTGGAAGTTGAGGAGTTGCTCATAAAAAGTTGTTCACCATTGTTCACTGTAGAATAAGATGTGAACATCTTTTTGTCGGCACAAATATGGCGAGTAGCACCAGTGTCCACCCATCATTCTTTAGGATTTCCGACAAGATTTGCCTCGGAAACAACTGCAAAAAGATTGATGACATCTACACCATTGGAAATTTTATCCATTTCGGTCATTTTGGCTTTAGCAACCTTCTTACTTGATCTTTCTTTGCCTTTACGTTCGTAACGGCAATCTTTGGCCCGATGTCCCTCTTTGTTACAAATGTAACATTTGCCATTAAACTTGTACTTTTTATTATCCCTCCCTTTAGAGCCTTTTGATGAACTTTCTCTAAAAGACTTTCGTTTCTTGGTTTTTGAAGCATATTCCACCACATTTGCCTTAGACTCCATAGGATGCTTACCAGCCCGCTTTTCAGAATTGCAGTTGTCCTCCTCAATTCTCAAACGCACAATTAATTTGTCCATAGAAATTTCTTTGCGCTTGTGTTTGAGGTAGTTCTTGAATTCCTTCCAGCCTTTTTGTAATTTTTCAATTAAGGCTGCAACTTGGAAGGATTCACTGAGAGACATGCCTTCTGCGTGAATGTCATGCAGAATGAGTTAGAAATCTTGAGCTTGGCTGATCACAGTTTTTGAATCAACCATTACAAAATCCAAGAATCTGCCAACCATAAATTTCTTTGAACCGGCATCTTCTGTTTTGTACTTTTTCTCCAACGATTCCCAAAGTTCCTTTGCTGTCTTGATTGGACTGTAGACGTTGTATAATGTGTTGTCAAGTCCGTTCAAGATGTAGTTCCGGCAAAGGAAATCGGCATGTTTCCAAGCATCAACAGCAGCAACCACTTGTCTGTCGGTTTCATCCTCTTTCAGGATATGTGCATCTTTACGGAGGAAACGAGCCAGGTTCAGAGTTATAAGATAGAACAACATTTTCTGTTACCATCTTTTAAAGTCAGTTCCTGAGAATTTCTCTAGCTTCTCTCCATGATTTATTGGTACTGTCATCACAGGAGAGGGGATTGGTGTAATTACCGCCACCACAGTAGTACTTGTTTGGGCATTAGTTTCAGTAGCCATCAATTCTAATATATAAAACAAAATTATAATTAGAATTTACACTATACAGAAAATTAAACCAAATTTACAGAATTAAATTCTGTAAAAATAAAAGAAACAAGAATGTAACTTTTATTTTTCAATTAATTTAGAAATAAAAGAAAATTTTATTCAACCAAATTAATTCCACACAAGAAATTATATTCTGTAAAATAAAAGAAATAAGAATATAACTTTTATTTTTCAATTAATTTGGAAATAAAATAAAATTTTATTCAACCAAATTAATTCCACACAGGAAATTAAATTCTGTAAAATAAAAGAAATAAGAATATAACTTTTATTTTTTCAATTAATTTGGAAATAAAATAAAATTTTATTCAATCAAATTAATTCCACACAGAAAATAATTTCTGTAGCACTTCAAAAATTAAAATACTAAAACAGAATTTTAAGTAATGAAATCTCAGAAATTAATTTCTAAAACCCAAAATTAATTTTTGAAAAAATTTCACAAAAATATATTCTGAATTGTTAATGACACCAGTATCGTACTACTAGTTGTTGTCAAAGAAAAGAGACAATATATTACTACTATCTGTCAAATAGCATATAATCACTATTTGTTTTTCCAACCAGAATATTATTTTGTAAATCCACATAAAATAATTTTCTTTAAAAGAAGAAAGAGAAAAGGAAACAAACGAAAAATTCTGTAAACAGAATAATTCGAATCTGTCTTAAGATTGTTGGAACAATCTGTGTATATAAAATAACTTGAAATAAATTCAAACAAAATAAATATATAACATACCGGATTTATTTATCGAACCGAATTAAAATTAAGACCAAGTCGAGTGTGTGACACTCTGTCCTTAAGACAAATTCACCCCGCTTCGGTGCTTACGGTTGAGTGGCGTCTATCTTCCAGGATACAATGATCTTCACAAAATTGTTGTAGCATTTTAAACAAATTTGTTCGGCGAACCAAACCTGTGTTCTAACTCTCTTAATATTTATTCTTAAATCTAAAATGAAGAATAATGCACTAAAAATAATTTGGATAGCAAAAAGACAAAATGTGAGATTGTTTTTTTAATTCATCCCCAAGACTGTTGGTAAACCCATGTATTTATAGGCAACTTCATAGACCCAAATAGGTGCCATAATTAAGTAAAATGGTGTACCTCTTATTTCAAACCAATTTTGACCGAAAGAACCTGAACACTAAATTTCAAACAATTCTGAAAAAAGTGTCGTTGGGCCGTTGGAGCAACAGTTTCCAACTATTGGAACTTTTATTAATTAAACCATAGAAATATATATATATATATATATTATTAAATTATTTGAATATATATATATATATATATTAAACTTATTTGAATAGTTTAATAAATAAAAGAACATGCACAAATTTTAGGAAACCACTCATGAATCCAAAATTTGAATTTAGAATTAAATTGAATTCCCACAATAATTTTTTATTGAAAAAATTCAAAAGAATTTTATCTAAAAAAATTAATGTTAGACCCGAAAATGACGTCAACTTCTCATTCACTCATAAATGGTTTTGACATTCCATCTTCACCGTGTTCCTTGCCACGCGGCAAGGAACACTTCACCTCTTTGGACCTACCCCAAAAGACGTTTAGAGCCCACTCAAAATTGGGCTAAAAAATATGCCTATATTAAACCATTTTTCCAACATACTTTGCCTTGATTTTCAATTATGCCGTTAGGCTTTGAATAATTTCAATTTTACTTCTAAACTTTTTGAAATCTTATCATTTTTACCCCTATTGTCACATTTGAAACAGAAACGTTAAAAAAATTACATTTTAATCCCAAATTTAAAAAAAAATAAAAAATAAAATACAAACTCACCTACTCCTACCCAAACTCATCCTCTTTCCTCACCACCACTTCGAGTCATTCTATCTCTTTTGTCATAACTCCATTTTGCCTCATTTTTACATCGTTGGATTCACCTCGTGGCCTAATTTTCATACCACCACTCGCATGTCTCGTTCTTCCTCTTTTTGCATGTCATCGGAGTTTCGAAAGTTGATAAAAAAAAATTAAACTTTTCTTCCTGTTTCTAACTTTTTTTCGAGCCATATTTCGGACTTCATATCGTTTTCGATTCTTGACGGTTCTACTTCATTCTTTCGTCATTCTCTTCACCTCACTTCCTACTTCGTCCTACACTACCTCGTTTTTTCACTTCTTCATGTAATGAGCAGTTTCGGTATACCGAAAGTTGTCCAAAAACTAACTTCAAAATTTCCGAAACATTTGTCTTTTGTTCTTTCTCCTCCATCTTCCTCATTCTTCTTCTTCTTCACTTATAACATGATGTGGAGTATGGTTCTAGGTGGTAACGGAGTGGGTGATGGTAGTGGAGCTTGTGGTGATGGTGGTCGTGAAGCTTTACCTAACATAAAAAAAAAAACAAATCCAAATTTTCAGCCAAATTAATTTTAAAATACCAAAAAAAGTTTTCTTTTTTCCTGTACTCCTTTCAAATACAAAAAAACAGTCTTAATCAAACCATACATATAGAGAAAGAGAGATAATGAGAGAGATTTGGATCCACCCTTTTCTGAATTTTTGGCCAAATATCAATTTAATTCCAACATTATTAATCCCCTAGAATTCAGGATTTGAACCAAAATCTTTTGGAATACTAGGCAAATTATGATCTCAATTGCTAGCTTGCTTTTTTTTTTTCCTCTCTCATTACGATCCCAACCAACTCAATTGTGTTCGTGTGTGCGTAGACGAAGAGAAAACAACATTGATATTGTTTGACAAAACGAACTATAAAATCTCCTTCTTCAAACACAACGCAGAACTAATTGGCCAACTCAGATAAACAAACAACCACAAACCTGATCGAAGAAAGCCCGCTTCTCATCATCTTCAGTACCAGGCTCAGGCCAATGCTCGAACAGATGACTCTGACCCATCTTCAGCAACATCTTTTCCATCTCAAACTGCCAATAAACCACTGTAAATTAACCCTATCCAAACACACATAGATTATACACACACACACACACACACACACACACACACACATATATATATATATTATGTGTGTCAATTTCCGACCACACTGCCAATCAAGTACTCAGCTGGAGAACACTGGCAAAATAGATAAAGCCTGAACGACCTGTCACAAAAAGAAAAGATTCAGGCGGTGGTTCGTCTACCCGGGGGCACTCCGACGATCAAATCAGTTATCTCTCAAAGATAGCAAAAGTGCTTAACTTACTATTCAGAGCATAAAAAGCATACCTTAGACCCATGAGGGTGCCTCTCTTTTATAGCCAACATAAACCTAATCCCAATAGAAGCCTAGCTTCAATGGACTTAGGATTACTGCTAATCATGGACTCCCAGTAGGAATGGGATAAACTCTCTAAGAGTCTTATTTTTACCCAAACTGAAGTCATCTCTATTCTAGGACTCTTGTCCCTTATCCGCTTATCCCGGATTCTAGTATCTTCGCAGATAACCTCGGCCTAGCCAAGATGATCTCGGCGTCATGAACAGGACACATGGCATCTCGGCTGGCACTTCGGTGACACCTCAGCCACGTGTTGTCATTCAAAACTAATGTCCCCACAACTGCCCCCTAGGTTCTATTACCTCGGCATCCTGAGGTGATGGAACCTATATCATTCCTTCCTTTAATCATGACCCCGGTTTAACTTCAGTTAGTAAATTTTTCTTAAAATTTCAACAAGTGTTAAACATGACCTTGGTTTAACTTCAACTTGTAAATTTTTCTTAAATTTCAACAAGTGTTAAACATGACCGCAGTTTAACTTCAACTTGTAAATTTTTCTTAAAAATTTCAACAAGTCTTAAACATGACTTTAGTTTAACTTCAACTTGTAAATTTTTCTTAAATTTCATCAAGTGTTAAACATGACCTCAGTTTAACTTCAACTCATAAATTTTTCTTAAAAATTTCAACAAGTGTTAAACCGATCTTGGCTTGAAAATTTCAACTCCCAAGCATCATTCTCCAGCCCTCTGTATGGCTTCCACCTACTCCTTTGTGGACCTTATACAAAAAGTCTTTAACTTAGGCTGAGCTTTTCTCTTCTCGGACTTAATCATCTAGGCCGAGATCTTGTCTTCTGGAATCTAGGATCTGCTCACTTTAGGTTGAGCTCTTCTCCTCTCAGACCTAATCATCTAGGCCGATATCGTGTCTTCTGGGATTCTCTATGCCCGACCTCCTGCGATGGCCGGTGAGAATGTCCCTTGGTCCCGCCATGTTGAGGGACTGCAGGAACCGTTTTCTGCCCCCCTTTCTGGACACCTTTCTTTGCCGCTGGAATCGGCATATCTTGTAGCGGGAACAGTGGTTACATGACGTTGTTCTGCATCAGGAAATGGACGACCGTTTGCAGGTCCGCCAGTTTGTTCGCCATTCCCTTCATCTCGTCGTCCCTCCGCAGGAATTTATCTTTCCATACCTGGGGGTCATCCTCGTTATAATATCCGCTCCGGTCCGATTTCTTCGATATGTCGCCTTCTTGGCCGACGTCCTTTCCTCCGTGATTCTTATCACGAGTCTCTTCGTTGCAGTTGTCTTTTTCGACGTCAAGGTCAATATGTTTTCCACTCTCAGTAGAGGTGTCGTCCCCAACCTTCTCTTTCTGTCCGTCGTTGGCCATCTATTCTTCTTTCTTTCCCATAGACGACGCCAAATTGTGTGTGTCAGTTTCCGACCACACTGCCAATCAAGCATTCAGCTGGAGAACACTGGCAGAATAGATTAAGCCCGAACGACCTGTCACAAAAAGAAGAGATTCGGGCGGTAGTTCGTCCACCCGGGGGCACTCCAACGATCAAGTCAGTTATCTCTCAAAGATAGCAAAAGTGCTTAACTCTCTATTCAGAGCATAAAAAGCATACATTAGACCCATGATGGTGTCTCTCTTTTATAGCCAACACAAACCTAGTCTCAATAGAAGCCTAGCTTCAATGTACTCAGGATTACTGCAAATCATGGACTCCCAGTAGGAATGGGATAAACTCTCTAAGAGTCTTATTTTTACCCAAACTGAAGTCCTCTCCCATTCGAAGACTCTTGTCCCTTATCTGCTTATCCCGGATTTTGGTATCTTTGCAAATAACCTCGGCCTAGCCGAGATGATCTCAGCGTCATGACCAGGACACGTGGCACCTCGGCTGGCGCTTCGATGACACCTCGGCCACGTATTGTCATTCAAAAATTATATCCCCACATATATTAATATGAATATATGAACTTGGTGAAGTTGGTGAAGGTGTGTATATATATATATATATATATTAATTTGAATATATGAACTTGGTGAAGTTGGTGGAGGTGATGAAGTTGGTGGTTCGGGTGGTGATGTTGGTGAAGTTGATGAAGCTGATGAAGAGATGATATGAATATATATATATATGGCCTTGTTTGGCAAAGGCTACAATTGGGCTTTTTAGGCTTAAATCCATAAGAAGATAAAATTGGCTAAAATAGCCAATAAGACAAAATGTCTTATCAAACTCATAATCATTTTACTTTTTTTCTCACAAATATCACATCTAACTACAAAAAAATTCAACCAAACATAAAAATTTTAGCCTGCTAAAATAGTTAAAAACTAAAGTAACCTATTAAAATAACCAACTTCCCAAACAAGGCCTATATATAGATAATTGATGTGGGTTTGAGAGAATATTGAGTGAATGAATTTGGGTTTGACAGAAGTTGAGTTGGAGATTTGAGTGATTATGGTGGAGGTTGGTGGTGGTGGCAGCGCTTGCAAGGGCAGATAAAAGGGAAAAATTGAAGGAAGAGAAGTGATGGTGAGTTTAGCTAGGAGAGGGTGGGTTTACATATTTCTTTTGAAATTTAGGGTTAAAATGTAATTTTTTTAATATTTTCCGTTTCAAACGTGATGGTAGGGGTAAAAATGATATGATTTCAAAAACTTTGGGGGTAAAATTGAAATTACTCAAAATCTGAGGATGTAATTGAAAATCGAGGCAAAATATAGGTGTAAAAATGAAATTTTCTCTAAATTAAATTAATGAACAACTTCATAGGTGCCTCTATTTACACACCACCTTTCATTTCAAGTCACACCATTAATTAGTTTAATTTTTATTATAATATTAACCTTATGTAAAATGACCACAAAGGACAAAGAGTTATGATACACACCTTTTGTAAATTACCATAAGGGACAATAATGAATACAATATACACCAAGTATCTCAAACGTTACTTACATATCTTCTCTCTCAAGAATCCAAAAACCCTTAAAGAAACAACCAAAAATATACGCAGTGGGTGGAATACGCAAAAGGTCATCCATTTCTGAAAATGAAACAGAAAACAGTGAAGGATAAGTCCGTTCGGAAGTACAGAGCCGGACTATTCAATTTTGTGCGATACTTAATTTTTGAACATATTGAAATTGTTCGGCAGGCTAAGTCCGAATAGTTTACTTAAGTTCAACACTAAAATGTCGAACAAATTGAATTTGTTCGACATAAACACTCCAGACAAAAGGTTAATGTTCGACAGACCAGTGTCGAATGGTTTGCAAAATCAAACTTCATATACAATGCCACTGGTTCACAAAATCAAACATTCATATACAATGCTCATGGCAATGGAAAATCGTACATAAAACCCTCAAATCTAAGCAAAATGAGAATTCTCACCTACTATATCTCCAATGTGGAGTTGTTTTCACCGGCATCTTTGATAAAACAGAGAATTGAGAGGGAGATGAATAATCGTGGGTGGGTATGTGAGTGAGTAAGGGTGAAGATGGAAGATGTGGGTCAGGTGTGTGAGTAAGGATAAAGATGAAAGATTGTGGTGTGTATTGAGCAAATTTTGTATTTATCAAATTATTAAAAGTGCGTCTTGAGCAGTGGTGTGCCTTGAGATGAAAGGTGGTGTGTAAATAGAGGCACCCCAATTTTATCCTTTCTTAAAGAACTAATTTAACTCCCCCTTTCTTTCTTTTTTTTTTAAAAAAAAAAAAAACTAATTTAACTCTTATATCTATATATTTGTGTCTCTCTATATTGGATAAATTACACTTACCTCATCTGAGCTTTCTGACAAATACAAGGACCTCTCATGTGGTTTTAATAATTACAGAAATATCCCCTACTTTAACTGACAATATCAAGATTCTCCCATTTTTAACTGTCGTTCATACAACTAACAAAAGTTGCTGATGCCATCAAAGATAAATATTAAAATGCCTGTAATGCCCTCAAGTGTTTGGTTTAGATGCATGAACAATAGGTAAAACCAATATCTAAAGCTATGAAATCTAGAAATTGAATCTAGAATAACCTAATAGGGCCATCTCAGATCTGATTTGGATATCTCTCTCTCTCTCTCTCCTCCCTCTGTTTTTGCCTCTGAGTTCTTTCTGAATACTGCTCATTTTAGCATAGATATATACGTATATATATACATACAATAATGAGAGAAAAAGAAACTAAGAAAGTTGAATTTGAAGCTACTCCAGCGGCCACATCATCTGAGAAAAGTCTAGTCTTAATCCCAAACGAGAAGCTCTAGGCGGAGGTCTAGGAAAAGGAGGCGTCGTGGCAGCAGAGGACAACGGTAGCAGCCACCGTGTCCCAGTCAACGGTGAGAAATGCTCTCATAACCTCAAAATCATGGAAAAGTGACACAAATAAATGATTTCAAAGTGATTCATGCATTTAGAAATATGAATCAGACCTTGCAAAGAAAATTAATAAAATCAAAAAGAACAAAACAAAGCAAAAAATTATAAAGTTCAATAGATTTATAACCTATTATATGGGCTTCAAATCCCATGAAAAGTTTTGCAATATCTTTAATTATACACCCTAACAAGCAATTAGAATTTCAAAGTTTAGAGAACTAGAAAAGATATAGCAAAACCCAATTCACAAACACCAAAGATAAACCAAAATATGTTGAAGTTCATATCAGACTTTAAACAAGATCTATGTCACAATTAGGGAAGTCCACAGAACAAATCACCATCAGCATCTAAACAACAGCCTAGCTATAAGGAAATTTAATCTCTATTGATATAAACAATAGATCTTGTGAAACACTATATTCATCATCACAATGTTTTTGTAAAATCCATACCCTTGAACTCTTACTAAACTCTTTGTTACAGATATAGGACCCACCATCACCTTGTGGGTTTGATTTGGATCTGTGCGATTTATAACCATACTCTACAGTGGTTGTTCAATTACAGAAAAAGATAAACAAGTGTCGGTGGTAGTCCGATTGCAGAGTTTGTTTAGAGATGGTGGGTTAGGTTGGGTGTGATGAAGATCGTTGGTTGTAGTCGCGAGAGAAGGAAAAAGGTCTGATCTCGTCGTCGGTGGTCTCCTTGTCTGAGTCAGAGTTGTCGTCAGAGACCAAAATGGGAAACACTGTTGGGTTGGGTTTGGAGGGAGGGAGAGAGAGAAGAGAGAGAGTAGGGTTCAATTTCATGGCTAAGAAGATAGAGAAGGAGAATGAGAGAGAAGAAAGAAACAGAGAAGTTGTAGGTAGTGGCTTTGGGTTAAAAAAGTAAAAATGGATACTTTGTAGGGTATTTTCGTCTTTTCACGCTTAAATCAAAGGGTAATATGGTTATTTTGTATGGACAAGTAATGTCGTTTATGCAAAATTGACGGATTGGGGAAATCTTGGTATTGTCAGTTAAAGTAGAAGAGGTCTCTGTTTGTATAAACAAGTAACGTCATTTGTGCAAAATTGACGGATTGAGAAAATCTTGATATTATCAGTTAAAGTATGAGAGGTCTCTGTAATTATTGAAACCATAGAGGAAGTTCTTGTATTTGTTAGAAATCTCAGGTAGTGTAATTTACCTGTTTATATTTTACATCTCTCTCTCTCTCTCTCTCTCTCTCTCTCGGTCTTTCTCTCTTTGTTACTTGTCCAAATTTTCACAATTTTCATTGTTCGTCAATCATCTCATTTCACCTCCACCATAGAATTGCGATGATTGTAATATTTTGAACATTATTTATTATATTTTGATGATAGTTTGGATAGAAATTTGTGATTGAGTCGCACAAGAGTGTATATTTTGTTTATTTCTTTAGATTAAAGAGTGAATAACTGTTAAATATTTTTTTTATGTAAGATTGGAAATTGAACAATGTGTATTTCGTTTGTTATTATTGTTTTTTTATTGAATATGATTGAATAATGGTGTTTTTGTTTGTTGTTAGATGAACTCTACTTTGGTTTGCTCCGATAATATGTGGTACATGTTTATTTGTTGATGCTCTATTTAAAAGTGACAGTAAAATTTTACTCTGATTTATTATGACAATAGGTAATCTATCTTTTGTTTGCTGATACTTTGTTTTAAATAAACAGTAAAATTATACCCTATTAACATAATCATTTAGGTGCCGTTTGGTAACACTTAAGTTTTCAGTTTTCAATTTATATTTACAAAAATTTTAAAAACTCAAATAAAAACTTGTTTGGTAAATTTTTGATTTATAAATCAATGGTCTCAGTTTATAAATTTGGCAAAAAAATGTAAACTCAAAAAATGTGTTTCTGTTTTGAGTTGTGAGTTTTTTTTTTTTTACCACCCAACATTAGCCACCACCTGCCACCATTTTTCACCACCGTTTTCCGCTACCACCACCCACCACCCACCCCCCACCACCACTCACCACCCACTTGCCACCACCACCCACCTGCTACCCACCCGCCACCACCACCCATCACCACTACCACCACCCACTACCCACCTGCCACCACCATCACCTACCACCCACCCGCCACCACCACCCACCTGCCACCACCACCCACCACCCGCCACCGCCACCCCCATCACCCACCACCCACCCGCCGCCACCATCCACCACCCACCTACTACTACCACCCGCCGCCACCACCATCACCACCCACCACCCGCCACCAGCCACCGTCACCCATCCACCACCACCACCACCCGCCACCATCCACCTGCCACCACCATCCACCCACCCGTCACCGCTTTCCACTACCGTCTTCCGCCGCCACCACCACCCGCTACTTGCCACCACCACCCACCCACCCGCCCACCTACCACTTGCCACCACTTTCCATTGCCGTCTTCTACCACCATCACCCACCAGCTGCCACCATTTTCTACCACTATCTTCCGCCGCCACCACTTGTCACCACCCACCACCCACCACCACTTGCCATTTCTCACTCTTTTTTATATTTTTAAATTTTTTTTAAAACATTTTGTCTAAACCAAACGCGTTTGTAGTTTATGTTTTTCTAAAAATAAACAAAAATCAGGTTATAAAATTTTTGTAAATATAAACTGAAAACGTAAACGTTACCAAACAGGCCCAATAATTTTATTCAATATTTCTACTTGTGTCGGTAATAGTTGTAGTGACTATGATGTTTAGTGATGATAATAGTATTTTACTATTTAAATGTTAAAATTTCACAGTAAAATTTACTGTGAATCAGAATAAATTTTTACCGTGAAACAGAGAATTTTTTTACTATTGATGTTAGTTTTGACAGTAAAAATTTTACTAATTTTTTAAAAGAATTTTATGGCCAACATAGCTCGTATTTGATAGATCTCAATAAGAAGATTCCAAAAATACTAATTTTATTATAAATATATATATATATATATATAGGATAAATTACACTTACCTCCCTTGAGATTTATCATAATTGCAGATGTATCTCTTGTGATTTCAACAATTACACTGACCTCGCTTGCCTTGCAAAATAATACCAAGATTCCCCCTCTCATTAAAAGGAACCAAATGATGTTAACTTGCCAGTGAAAATTACCATCGTACCCTTCAACCACAATGTGAATGACTTATAGTACCCTTCAAAAGCTTATATGTATTTTTAAATTTTTATTCAAACTCTAATTTCTCTAAATAGGAAATTTTCACATATAAAAAAAACAATTCAAATACCTATATGTATTTTTAATATATTTTTATTGAAATATGTATCTTTTAAAATTTTTATTCAAACTCTAATATCTCAAAATATGTATTTTTTTGACATAAGTTTATTTCTATGCATAAAGTATAAATTGGTGGTCATTTTAAAAAATAAAAATCGACATCTTTTATTTTTTTGTAATTTTCAAATAAATGATTGTAGTTAATTTAGTATAAAGTTTAATAGTGATCAATTTGTTGCTCTTAGTGTGTGGTTATTCTGCTATATATATGCTTGTCATTATAAGAGTTTTAGTTCTATGTAATGAAATGAGTAATGATTCCCTTTTTACTATAGATTGAAAAAACAATTTACTATTTAAACACATTTATTGATCTAAGTTAAGGTTTAATAACACATATAAGACATAATACATTAATCTCTAAAGCTTGTTATTATTATTACAGATTTAATCGGTTTGTTTTATTATTTAAGGGCTTCCAAGTAGGCTCTTTAATACATCTCTTCACTATGTGTTGTGTGAGTATGATATAATTAAAATTTGTGAAAAAAAATCATTCAATAAGTATGCTTGTATTTACAAACGAAGGAATTTTGAGGGTTTTGGGAGTTTTGCTTGGCTAATTTTTTAACTAATTTTAAGGGTTTGGGGGTATTTAGGATTTTTCTAGATTTTTAATCAAATATTGTTATTTAATTGATTGTTAAATATTATTACTTACTAGATTTGAAATACAACAATTTTTGCTAGATTTTGTTGAATTATTTATTTAGGGTATTATTATCTATTTTAATATTGTAACAATCTATACAAATTTTTTACTGGAATATTTTTGGGTGATTTTTACTGAAAATTTACTAGTGATTTTACATGGACTTATCGTTTGACATTCAACTAAAAACTTATATATATTTTTTCATTTTTTTTTTTTTTCAATTTTTTTTTTAGCTTTTCAATACATTCAATGAGAAGAATCTAAAAAATTAAAAAATTAAAAATTAAAAAGTTCACCAAGGACCAAAAAAACAATTAAATTTTTTTTTTTGGTATTTAATTGTCTTTTTTTATTTTATTATTTTACTTTTCTGATTTGTCTAATCAAGTAGGTTCTAAAAGTTTAAAAAAAAAATCACTAAAGAAGTAGAAAAATAAACACAATCAACCACTAAAAAAAATCAATCCTAAACAACCCTTTAGCATCAATCATGGTGTGTTTTTACTAGAATTTGTTGAATTATTCATTTTAGTGTTTTACTGGATGTTGCGCAATATTACAACAAATTTGCATGAAGTTAAATGTTACTTTATTACTATTACAAGTATGGCTTCATTCCCTTACTTTGATTTAGTCATCAACCACAAGGGCAAAGAGTGCAGAGAGATAGTTTGGAGGGAAATAAATAAAGTTTATTGAAAATTTAGAGGAAAATGATTATAGGAGTGGAGTTATTTTATAAGGGAGGTGAAGGGTATTTTGGCATTTGGTTGCAACGCCCTCCTAACAGAAGGAGAAATTATAGTATTATTTTATAAAGTAAGGACGTCAGTATAATTATTGAACTTATAGAAGATGTATCTGGAATTATGATAAATTTTAGGAGAGGTAAATGTAATTTATCTAAAATTATATTATTTTAAAATTTAAAATATTAAATTAGTCAATAAGAATATTTTAATAATAGTGATATGTGTTAATCTTCTTAAAAAAAATTATGTTTGTTCTTAATAGATGAAAGATTCATTTATGTAAGGGCTTTTATCAAATTCTCTGATTTAAAAAGAATATATTCTTAAATAAAGAAGTATAGTTTTGATAGTGTCTTTAGCGTGTCTTAACGTGTTATGGTCGACTCTGTAATGTTTTAATAAATTAGTAAAAAGTTAATTTTTAATTCTTTTTGTGATTCTTTTTTACTTTTTTGTGTTAAAAGAGTTTAGGCTCTATTTGGTTATGATTTGTAATCAATTTTCTACACGTGTGTTTGAGTATGATGTTTGGTTATGGTTTTGAAATCAATTTTCCACACTCTCTGCAGAGAACTCTGATGCACAGGCCGTGTTTTTTGTCAAAATTTTGCCTGAGAAAGTCCACCCGGAAGACTACCCGGATGTCCTTGGGGACGTCCACCCGGATGTCCTCTGAATTCCAGATTTTTTTTTTTTGGCAATTGATTTACATACTCGGGAAAAATATTTTCTGAATTTTTTTAAATTTTTTATGTGTTTTAAAATAATTTTGAGTTGTATGTTTAGTCATGAGTTGTAAATTTTTGTATCACATATCAAATGTCACATCAATAATTCCCCACTCAAATCAAACCTCTTTTCCAAAACTATTTTCAAAACTCTTTACCAAACAAATTTTTTACACTCAAATCATAATTCTACTACACACAAATTCAAAATAAAACTCATACTCTCAAATCACATTTACAAAACACAACCAAACGCAGGCTTAGATTTTTATGATTTTTTGTGTAAAAAATCTAAAAAGTCAAAAAATAAGTTTTTTTAAGTTCTCAAAACACCCGTCTCAAGCGGGTTCAGATCCTCTAGAGTAATCCCCATAGTGCGACACCTGTCCAATAAAGTGATCCAAACATCGATATGTCCCCTTTAAAAATATTAATTGGATCAAATTGATATAAAATTTAAAAATAAAGGTCAAAATTAAGTAAAATGAAAATATAGAGACTAAAACAATATAAGAGAAAAAAATATAAAAACCACCTGCATAATTTGTCCAAAAATAAATAATGAGCTTGTCAATGTTTTATGAATAAAATAAGGAAAATGTAGGAGATTCCAAGAACTAACTCTAAATTAGCTCCAACACAATGCGTTCATATATGATATGTGACCGTTAAAAAATGTTTTGAAACTTTAATTTGTAATTTTTAATAGTTCTAATATATATGTGAAGTTCATCTGATTGATGTTCTGGTTTTATGCCATTTTTTTTAAAAAAAATTCACTTCTGACGTGGGTAAGCCCATAAAGATTAAAGCCCATTATTTAGGGCCCAATATATAACTCAAATAGTAAAGCCCAGCATTGCTGAAGCCCCACGTAGCAGTAAGAACCAATGACATCAAGACACATAGCAAGAAAAGGGCGTGTCACATAAGCAGACAAAGATCTGCAAAGTTATTGCCACTGCACATCGCCATTAATGAAACCCCTTACAGCATTTATTGCGATAACCCCTCTCCGTCGGGATAGAACATCTTCACCATGAACAAGGTAAGCTAGAGCATAGACTTTCGGCCAAGGTGACAGGTCGGAAGGGACAACAAAATGATTACCAGAGGATATAAGCAGACGTCAAAGACAAGAAGAAGGTTAAGTTTTCTATCTCTAATTCCTCTTTACATTCTACTTCTCTCTCTAATTTGCGAGTCGGAGGGTTCGTTGGGGGACTCCCCGTTCCTCGTTGAACTCTTGTGCAGGTCTTCTGGCAGGTTTGGTCATTCGGGCACATGTTTGAGGAGCATGGATCAGTCCGACTCATTCCACCTGGAACAAACTGTATCATCAGTAACAAACTGTATCATCAGTTGGCGCCGTCTGTGGGAAACATTTTTGTTCCGCGTACCAATTGTGCTCATTGTCGCCGGAGACCCTCTCCCCATAACCCTCTCCTACCACCTGTGAAGATGGATGGTCAGAACTAGATCCATGGCTTCTCACCCCAATGTTGTTGATCATAAAACCGACCCTCCCAATCCAAACAACCCACTACAGTATTTCACCGAGCTCACCAACAGCATTAACCGCCTGGCCGAGCAAAACCAAGCCCTGGTTAATGCTCTACTCCAAAGAAACCTTCCTATGCCTCCTCTACCACCTCTAGATATCCCACCCAACCAAGAGCGAACCCCGAGCCATACTATCCAGCAGCCTAATCCATCCAACCTGGAAGGCTTGCAACCCCTTCCCCCAGGTATTAACCTGCCACCCCAGGGCTCACACCCATCGATCCCGGTACCTACCCCTGAAGGAGAAGCCAGTAGCGTCCAGCCTCCGCTGCCTTCTGGTGGTGACAACATTTCTCTCTGGGACGCAGAACTCCAAGCCATGAAGCTCCAACTCCAAGGGGTCATGCAGAACATACAACACAAACCATCTACCACAGCCAAATCCCCATTTGTTGCCTCTATCAGGGACAAACCTCTACCTCCTAAGTTCAAAATGCCCACGATCAACTCTTTTGACGGTACAACGGATCCAGTTGATCACTTGAAGACCTACCAAACCCTCATGATCCTCCATGCATTCCCCGATGAAATCATGTGTCGAGCTTTCCCTATGACACTCAAGGGGTCGGCTCGACTCTGGTTTAGTCAACTACAAGCAGACTCTGTCTCCACTTTTCAGCACCTCAGTGACTCCTCTCTCAGCCATTTCATTGGAGCCCAGCGCCAGCGGCGTCCGGCAACCCAACTCCTCAACATCCGTTAGACTCAGGGGGAGTCGCTGTGCAGATTTGTCGCCTGCTTCAACACCGAAGCTCTGCAGGTGGCAGAAAACGATGACAAGGTCGTCCTCACCGTATTCATGGCCGGCCTACGATCATCTGATTTTCTTTTCTCCCTCTCAAAAAACCCCCTGACCTCCATTGCAACCCTTCTTTCCAAAGCCCTAAAATACATGAACGTAGAAGATTCCCTAGCCACTCGCCAAGACTCTCTACCAAAAACCCGACCCCCAGAGAGAAGAGAAAGGACTCAAACACCAGAAGCGCCCAGTGCAATAGCCAAACACCTCAGTACACCGATCGACCCTCCAGAGCCCGACCGCCCGACCGGTTCGAACGATACACACCCCTTAATTTCCCCATGGAACAAGTCCTCAATCAGATCCAGCGAGACTACCCCCTGAAATGGCC
Organism: Camellia sinensis; assembly: GCF_055761805.1. Taxonomy (NCBI): domain Eukaryota; kingdom Viridiplantae; phylum Streptophyta; class Magnoliopsida; order Ericales; family Theaceae; genus Camellia; species Camellia sinensis. The sequence continues at coordinate 81,442,163 of NC_138962.1, forward strand.
CTAACCATCTCGGTCTCCTTCCAATCGGCGAGACCAGTCCAAATATTGCCATTTTCAGCAGGACCACGGTCATAATACTGAGGAGTGTGTTAACCTCAAAGATCAGGTCGAGGGCTTGATACGTCAGGGACGTCTCAGTCGGTTCACGGACACCCACCCTCAACAAAGGCAAAAGTCCGAACCCATCAGAAACAACCGCGGGTGCACTCCTCCCCGGCAACCAGCACAACCTAACCCTGCCCATGATCGCCCTCTACAGCAACCCCGAGCACCAGGTAACCCTGCCCCTTTTGTCGAAGAAATCAGAGTCATAGTCGGCAGGCTTGCTTGTGGAGGTCCATCCCGTTCGGCTCAGCGGGCAGAACTCAGAAAGATAAGACAGGACTCAGACAAAGAAGTTGCCATATTAGACCGCCCTCCCAAATATCCCAAGCAATGGATGGAGCCCATCACCTTTACAGAAGCCAACTGCACAGGCATCCGTTACCCCCGTGACGACCCCCTCGTCATTTATGCCCTCCTCTCCAATTACAAAGTCAGACGAGTCCTCGTCGACAATGGCAGTTCTTCAGGCATCATCTTCCTAAATGCCTTCCGCCAGCTCAAAATCGGGGAAGAAAGTCTGTCTCCTCTCCAAACCCCGTTGGTCGGTTTCACTGGAGACCGGGTGACCTCCATCGGCTCCGTCGATCTTCCCATCACCATCAGAGAATACCCACGACAGACCACCAAGTTGCTTACTTTCCTGGTCGTCGACTGTCCTTCCGCCTACAACATCATCCTCGGCCGCACCGCCCTAAATGCCTTCCAAGCTATTACATCCATTTTCCATCTTGCCGTCAAGTTCCCCACCGATCTTGGGGTCGGCACGGTCAGGGGAGAGCAGACTGTTGCCAGGGAATGTTATGTTGCCTCACTTAAAGAGGTCAAGCTCAAGGAGGCCATGATCATTGAAGGACTCGACGTCAGAGACGAAGACGAGCTGGTTAGAGGGGAACTAGTGGAAGAACTTGTCGAGGTCCTCATCAATCCCACTAACTCAGCAAAAAATGCCAAGATCGGCAGCCAACTATCCTCTCAGGCCAAGGCCAAGCTCACCGCCCTCGTAATTGAGCACAACGACGTATTTGCCTGGATCCACTTCGACATGCTAGGTATTGACCCCTCTTTCATCACCCACCATCTCAGTATTGAGCCCCATTTCTGATCCATCCGCCAAAAACAGCGCATCTTTCACCCAGAGCGCAGTAACGTTATTGCTTCTGAAGTAGATAAACTCCTTGAGGCACAATTTATCACAAATATGGACTACCCTAGATGGCTGTCGAATGTGGTTCTGGTTCGTAAAAACAATGGTAAATGACGACTCTGTGTCGACTACTCCGACCTCAACCGAGCTTGCCCCAAAGACAGCTATCCTCTTCATCGCATAGATCTACTAGTTGACGCCACGGCCGACCACCAAATGCTCAGTTTTATGGACACCAGCTCTGGATACAACCAAATTCTGATGCACCCGTCTGACCAGGAACACACCTCCTTCATCACCGACCGAGGCACCTACTATTACCGTATGATGCCATTTGGGTTGAAAAATGCTAGAGCCACTTACCAACGGTTGGTCAATGCCGTCTTTCATCACCAGATAGGCCGGAACATGGAAATATATGTCGATGACATGCTAGTCAGGAGCAAGCTCTCCACCGATCATATGGCCGACCTGCGAGAGACCTTCACCACCCTACGAAAGCATTAAATGAAGCTCAATCCGAAGAAATGCGCCTTCGGCGTAGGATCTGGAAAGTTCTTGGGTTTCATGGTCAGTCAGTGGGGCATCGAAGCTAACCCTGAAAAGATCAAGGCCTTAATTGAAATGAAGTCACCCAGAACGGTTAAGGAGGTTCAAAGGCTTACTGGCCGAGTTATCGCCCTCAACCGCTTCATTTCTCGCGCAACGGACAAGTGCCTCCCCTTCTTCAAAGTTCTTCAAAAAACTTTTGAGTGGACGACAGAGTCCGAAGAGGCCTTTCAGCAGTTGAAATAGTGCATGGCCAACCGCCCCTACTTTCTCAGGCAATCACGGGCGAACCCCTCTTCCTCTATTTAGCCGTGTCAAACACCGCAATCAGTGCAACACTTATCAGGGAAGACAGCTCTGTCCAGCAACCGGTCTACTACATCAATCAGGCTCTCAGAGGAGCAAAACAGAACTACCCGTTGTTAGAAAAAATGTCCTTGGCCTTAGTCAACGCCTCCAGACGACTCTGTCCTTACTTCCAAGCCCATTCCATAGTGGTCCTCACTGACCAACCATTGAAGAAGATAATGCAACAACCAGAACTTTCCGACAGACTTATGCAATGTTCAGTCGAGCTCAGCCAATTTGACATCTCCTACCGGCCTCGAACGGCGAGTAAAGGACAGGTCATTGCCGATTTCATCCTGGAATTCACTAATCCCACTCCGACCACACCTCCTCCATCCTTGCCCCCCTCTACCGAGCTGGAAGACCCCCACTCTTGGACCCTCAACGTCGACGGATCATCCCGCAAAGAAGGCAGTAGGGCTGGTCTCATCCTCACCGCCCCAGAGGGGGGTTATTTCAAATGTACTCTCCGTTTCTTGTTCAACGCAAGTAATAATGAGGCTGAATATGAGGCATTGATTGCAAGTCTTCGCCTCGCGCAGAGACATTGGTGTCAGCCATATCCAAGTGTTAAGCGATTCCCAGCTCATTATCGGACAAATCACGGGGGAATTCGATGCCAAGGAAGACACAATGCAGGCTTATAAGGATATTGCACTCCCTCTTGCTTGCCTCTTCAATAATTTCTACATCAAGCACATCTCTCGGACAAAAAACTCCAAGGCAGATAAAATGGCTCAGTTGGCTTCGGCAGACCAGTCAGACCTCAGCCATGGTGTTCGCCTCGAGTACCTGGCCCACCCTGCCATTTCCCCAAACCAACAGCAAGTCTACTTCCTCCAAAACGAACCTATTCTTTGGGCGGCTGACATCTCTTTATTTCTGACAACGGGGGAACTGCCGCCCGACAAACAGTAGGCCGCCAAAATCAGGGCCCGATTGTCCAACTACATCCTTGTCAGCGGCCTCTTGCACAAATGTGATTTTTTACGCCCATACCTCAGATGCCTCAATCTTGCTCAAGTAACCTACGTGGTGAGGGAAATCCATGAGGATATCTGTAGTAATCATTCAGGCGCCCGATCTCTAGCCCACAAAATACTTCGCACTGGTTACTTCTGGCCTACCCTCAATCAAGATGCGGCTGACTTCATGCTCAAATGTGATAAGTGCCAATGTTTTGCCCACATCCCCCATGCTCTTCCTACAGAATTGATCACACTTTGCAGTCCCTACCCATTCGCCAAATGGGGGATCGACCTAGTTGGCCTGCTGCCCACTGGCCGAGGCCAAACTAAATTCGCCATTGTCGCTATTGATAATATCACTAAATGGGTGGAGACAGAACCCCTTGCCACGATTACCGAGCGGAACACAACCAGATTCATCTAGCAGTCGATCATATGCAGATTTGGCATCCCTCAAGCCATCGTCTCCAACAACAGCAAACAATTTGACAATGCCAAGTTCAGGAAATTCTGTGCAAAACTTTAAATCCAGCCATGTTTCTTTTTCCCAGGTCACCCCCAAGCCAATGGCTAAGTTGAGGTTACCAACTGTTCTCTTCTCAAAATCATCAAGACTAAACTAGAAGCTTCTAAGGGACTCTGGGCTGAGGAATTACCGAATATACTCTGGGCCTACCGCACTACCGCTTGAACCCCCACTGGGGAGACCCCCTTTCGCTTAACATACGGTGCTGAGGCGGTTATCCCAGTGAAAATCGGTCTGCCTATCCCAAGAATTCTATATCCAAATCCAGAACTAACTGAAGAGCTGTGTCAGGCAGACCTAGACCTAATTGAAGAGTTCTGAGAAACCACTGCTGTCAGATGAGCCTTATACCAACAGAAAATGAGAACACGTTATAACTGCAAAGTTCGACCGAGGGAATTCGCTGTGGGGGACCTTGTCTTGCGCGAAGTCACCCTTGCCACCAAAAATCCGGCAGAGGGCAAATTGGCAGCCAAGTGGGAAGGACCTTACGTTGTCAAAGCCAGACCTCGTCCAGGAACCTATTACTTCAGGATATGGAAGGTCGAGACCTTCCCTATCCGTGGAACGCCGAACACTTGAAGCGTTATTTTCAATAAATCCCTATTTTTGTATTGATCAGTTATTGTATTTTGTTTTTGGCAATCTACACACTTGGATGTTCTTCTTCTTCGCTCACATGATGTAAATTTCTGCTCAAACAAGCTACACTTTACACGACAACAATCTTATATCTCAATTATCTGTGTGGTACCTCAATAACGTTTTGATTGCAGCATTCAGTTACAAGCCTCAGCTAGACTGAGCCTGAAGAGCTCAGCCAGACTGAGTCACTTAAAGCCTCAGCCAGACTGAGCGTGAACAGCCCCAGCCAGACTAAGCGTGAAGGGCTCAGCCAGTCTGAGTCACTTAAAGCCTCAGCCAGGCTGAGCATGAAGAGCTCAGCCAGATTGAGTCACTTAAAGCCTCAGTCAAACTGAGCATAAAGAGCTCAGCCAGACTGAGTTACTTGAAGAGACAGCCCGACCAAGTTAATCATGGCTCAACTCGAACTGAGCACGACTGAAGCGCTCGGCCAAGGCCATCCTTACAACTTCATGATTGTGGCATACTTGCCATACTTAGTCAAATTCCAGTTTAACTTTTTCCAAGTCAGACTGGCTCCTCGCTGGGTCATGATTCATAACTTCACGTTTTTAACATTCTTACATTTTAAACTTCACTCTGCATTGAGGTTTTCTTACATTTTAAACTTTGCTCTACATTGAGATTTTCGTACATTTTAAACTTCACAATAATTTATACACAAGCCCTGTGTGAGTCACCACTTTCATTCTTTGCAGATTCTCAAACAATACAGACAATAGCATAAAAACATAAACACAGCTCATAATTTTATTCATTCACACACTTATATATAAATTTATTACAGAAATTCCAAAAAACAAAAAAAAAACAAACAAACAAAAACAGCACAACCAAAACTCTGAGTACAAATTTTGTTCACACAAATCATTCCTCTTCACTTGAGACGAGATCTTCTTCTTCAACACCCTCATCTAAGGGGGTCTGGGCCACATCGTCTTCTGTCACGACCCAAACCCGCCCCTATGGGTTTAGCACTGTAACCGGCCAGTAATCTGAGATTACCAAAGGCCTGCAGAACAGAAGAACAGTAAAACAGAGTACAGGGCCTGGCGGAAGCCAAAACAATAAATAAACAATGTCCAATGAGCTGTGACAGTCTGCATGCAAAAAGACTTTTCATACGTATACACACAATCAGTACAGAACAGTATGCACAATATTTACAATCATTCAGAAGAGGAACTTACTCCCTATATAACAGTACAGTAAGCATTCGGTCTATACAAAACAGTAAGAAAGTACAGAAAGGGGAAATTGTAAAACACCCCTAAGCCTTAACACGATAGGCTCGGAACCTCGCAGTGAGGCACATAGGCTGGCTTGACAAAACTGGAGTAACCCTGACGCTCCTAGCCGCGGTTTGGTGCCTGAACACCTATATATATATATATGAGCAGTGAGCTAAAGCCCAGTGAATAACATAATGCGTAAAGAGGTTAAGAATGAATGTCCTTACAGTAATGAAAACAGTCCATTTAAACAGTATTTCAGTTGTTCAGTCAGTACAGTCATATGTGGTACACCCATTAGCATAATAGTACAGTAAGCAGTAGGTCTTAAAAGACCGAACAGTAATGATGGCCATCAGTCAGTAAACAGTAGTGGTTCCAACAAGGGAACCGACAGAGATTTCTGTCTCAGTAACAGTAAACATTAGGTGCTAAGGATGCCACAATACAGTTCAGAATATAGGACATACATTCATTCAGTTAACAGTAATCAGTTCAGAAAACAGTACAGTTCAGTTGTTCAGAAGATAATCTTTTGTGAACATATCTTTACACAATCGTTACTCACAGAGTTCTGGGCTACAGTACGCTAGAGCGTGTCTCCCCAGTCGCCAACCCTACACAGTTAACAAATTGAACACACTAAGCTACACAGCTGGGAAAGATAATAACTTAATCCCTAATTTGCCTCGGTGTGTTCTACATCTATATCCTCAAGAAGATGTCTTAAACTAGGCCTAAGAATGCCTAGGATAAGATGAGGATGCAAAGATGCACTTTTAAAAGCATTTTCAGATTTTTCAGAAAAACAAAGCCCCGCTCGAGCGCAGGTTTCCCCGCTCGAGCGGTCATGCAACAAAGGTACACGCTCGAGCGTCAACTTTCCCGCTCGAGCGTACTGTAAAAGTACTGGATGGGTGAAATCTCCGTTCGACGGGCGCTCGACGCCCGCTCGATCGTGAGACACATGCCTCCGCTCGAGTGCCCAATCCTCCGCTCGAGCGGACTGTAAAACAGTGCAAAGAAAATACTGGATGCTCGGATTCTACGCTCGAGCGTCATTAGTCCCCGCTCGAGCGAAAGTGCAAAATCTGGAAAACCCATATTGCACCTCCAAGCCAAAAACCAAGTTTTAACAACTCAAAACTCGACCTCTTGGGCTGAATTTCCAGAAAACATTTGTAAACACATAGTTAAACATGATTCAAAACTCAACTTTGAGAAATCAAAGCCCAAGGGTGTTTAATTCAAACCCAATTTCAAACCATTTTCAAGAACAGGATGAACATGCAAACATGCATGAATTCAAATCAATTCAAAGCTTCAATTTGATGCTCTAAGGAGCCAATTGTTTCCAAAACATGATGAAATCATGGACTTAAACATAATTGTGAGCATGCATGTAACATTTTGCCATGAAAACAACTCAACATCTGCAATACAAACATGCATGCAAGGATTGAGCTTCAATTCAACAACAATGAACCAAAACATGACTTAGTTCTACAATGAAGCATGAATCATGCAAGAACTAGCTCAAACACAAGAATGAGAAGATGAAATCCTTACCTAAGTCTTGTATTCAAGGTTTGGGGAGCTCAAATATGCGACCTACACCTCAATTACCAAGCAATTCTTCAAGTTCCAAGCAATTCAAGATGAATTCACTCTAACTCCCTATTTCTCCTCTTCTAGTCGGCTACACACTCAAGAGAAATGGCTGAGCAAATGTGGTGTAAGGCAAGACTAAGTCTTAGACAAGGTTTATCAACGTGGCCCACTAGGATGACAATTTGGTAATTAAGCCTAACTCTTTAATTAGCTTATTTTAATCTAATTCAATCATACCTAATCAGTTTTCAGATAAATACACCATAAAATCACATTAATTATGAGGGTCGAGAAACATTAATCAATTCCCGGTTCGGCCACCGATAAGGCCTTCAATTAACAGTTTAAACATAAAACGTGAACAGATCAAATAAACAATCAAACAGATAGAATACAGATTAACACACATACCCAGTCAATTCAGTTCCAGTTTTCAGTCAGTCAGTCAGTTCAGTACTTTAATCAGTTCAATTATCAGTCATAATCAGTTCAGTTATCAGTCATAATCAGTTCAGTTTGACGGTAATCAATGTTTATCGGTAAGCAGTGGTGAGGGTTATTACATCTTCATCAATCTTTACACTGCTGAAGTCCAAGTCTGGGAACAACTCTTCTGCTTTGCGTTTAAACATCTTCCAGCCGCTGTCCCAGAACTCAGCCATCTCATGTTTGTAGAAGTCCGACCGCTGGAAGCTTTGGATCACTTCTTCTTCACTCCTACTCCCAGCAGTCGCCCCCGATGGGCCAGCCCACCCAGACCCCTCTCTCGCCAAGCTGTTGGCGATCGTGGCATCAACAGCCATCTGAAAGCCAGCAGACCCCTTGAACTGCTTTACTGCTGCGACGCACAGGTCGGGGTATGCTGCCCTTTCAGAGGCTGCCTTGGTCTTTTCTTCCTCCAACTTCTTCTCCAACCTCGCATTTTTCTCTATTGCCATGGAACACTCATCTTCCAGCTCCTTCTCCAACCCAGCGATCTTCACATCTGTGTCTTCTTTTTCCTTAATCGACTGGGCCCGCAGATCCTCGTTGCAAGTCATGGCCTCGTCCCACCGTTCGTTGGTGACGGTGCAGGCCTTTTGCGCCTCCTCCAGCTTCTTCTGCTCGCCAACCAACTGGAACTCGAGCGACACCACATTGTGGCGTTCTGACTCCAACTCCAACTTGACCGCGAGCAGCTCAGCATGGGCACGGTCGGCAACACTACCCTGCACCACCGCTAACACCTTAATTACCTTGACCTTCTGGGCCTCTTCCAGCCCCCTGGCGCACACACTCCGTGCGGTCCTCCTCTATCCCGCAGTTTCCCTCCTCAAACTCTCCAGTTAGGCCTCCGCCTCCTCCAACTTTACCTTCAAAGGCCTCACTTTGCCCTTAGCAGCCACGGCCTTGTTCAGCAGGGCTCCTGCTAAGGCGGTTGCCTCCATTTGAGCGCAGCACAACACCCTTAACAATTCGGCCTCAGTGAAACTGGCCGTCGAGCGCACTGCCGCATCCTCCACCACGCCCAAGAGTTGGTCAGTAGCAGTCCTGGCTGGGCCTCCTACTCCTTCCAGTCGACCAGACACTGCTGCGACGTGGTAGAAAACAGTCTTCAACCTGACCCCATCTCTCTCTCCTTGGGGGGCAGGTCCCCCATTTGGCTGCTATTCTGCCCCTTCCAAAAGGCCAGTCACCCCACCCTCCACTTGCTCTTCAGGGGCTATCACCCCACTCTCCACCTCCTTAGCTACCTCCTTCAATCCCGCTTTGGAGGTCTCCTCTACCATCGTCTCCTTCGTTCTCTTCAACACTGGCCCCTCCTCCATCTCCCTTACTCTTTTCTTCTTCTTCAACACCCCCATCTCCTTTTTACTCTTCTCCTTCAGAGGATCCATGGGGGCCGGCTGTGGCTCAAAACTACTCAGATCCTTCTCCCCCAGCGGCTTGGGGTGCGGTCGGATTCGCTCCCTCGCGACTGGTTTCGGAGCAGGACCCAAATTTGCCTCTTTGTACTTGTCCGCTCGGGCAAACAATTTCCTCTCCTCCTCCACCTTCCTCTACGCCTCCAATTCCTCCCTTGCTGGGTCCCCCCCAACGGTTGTGGCCCTAATTTCAGGGCGAACAACATTGAAGGCAGGACCAGCTCATCACATCTCACCCCATTCTCTTATCTCCATTCTCTCACCCTCTTCACTCGATCCTCAACCGCTTTGTCCAACTTGGGCTTCACTGATTTGGTTGGCACCTTCCACGTGGTGCGTACTCCCGCCCCACCGTTCTCCGTCACAAAAAACCATTTCGGCCTCCATCCCTTCACCGATGATGGAAGACCCGCCACCAGCCCTTGCCCTGCCACCGCTTGCAGAGTGACCTAAGTCTCCTACTGACCGGAGGCCTTGTAACAAGAGAAGAACTCCTCTACTGTCATTGTCGCCCCTCCGGTTGCCTGAAGCCAGGCACTCGCGCAAGCCATCACTATTTTCCAGGCGTTTGGCATCAACTACCCTGGCTCCGCCTCCAACTTGTTCAACACATCCACCACCACTTGGGGAAGAGGTAGCCTCTCACCTCCTCGCAATGCCTTTTCATATAAGCTGAACTCACTCGGCCGCACATCCGACGCCCTTTCCTGAGATGTGGGCACTCTTAGCCCTATCTCCGAGGAAATTTGATACTTCTTCCTTATTCCTTCCAACTCATCTGCCGTCAGTACGGACCTATCCTGTTTGGTGTGCCAATGGTCTGGCTCCACCTGACTAATGGGCCTCACGACCGAGATTATTGTCCTGGGGCGAGCCCGCACAACCTGACCTGCTCCCTCTCCCTCCTTGCGCTCCGTATGGTATCGTTCGGCCAAATCCACCACATCGTCGTCGCCTAATGGATCAACTCTCGCGGTCGTTGCTTCTTCTTAGGCTATCTCTCTCATGTCTCAGCGAATAGCTTCAGATGCGGCCACAAGAAAGTTTACAAAGTGTTGTAGGGGTGTATCACTAGCAACGAAAGAGTTTACACTTCGAATATTTTGGTTGTTTGCAAAGAAATACGTAAAACGAATAATACCAAAAGCCCAAGATTTGCCTATATCCCAAGGGTCACAATTAAATTTCGCCAGTTTGAAAATTTTCAAAAATTCGCCAAAATTGTCTTTTCAACACCTTATAATGACCTATCGTTTCACTTCTTGCCCAACGCATAACCTTCCCCACTACACAATCCTGCCATGTGTGCAACCATGATTCACTGCCCCTTTCCTCTACCCTGTCTTTTCCACTTCAAATCACCATGCGTCTCGCCGTTCCTCGAGTCCCGTGCACCACCACTTGGTCACCCTTCGCGGTTGGCCTTCTTTATGGTCGGTCCCTCCACTCGGTCACCCTTCGCAGTCGGCCCTCCTCATGGTCGGTCCCTCCACTCGGTCACCCTTCGCGGTCGGTCGTCCTCATGGTCGGCTCACCCACCCGGCCACCCTTCGCGGTCCGCCCTCCTCATGGTCGGCCCCTCTACCCGGCCACCTTCGCGGTCGGCCCTCCTCATGGTCGGCCCCTCCACTCGGCCACCCTTCGTAGTCAGCCCTCATCATGGCCGGCCCTTCCGCTCGGCCAGCCTTCGCGGTCGACCCTCCTCATGGCTGGTCCCTCCATTCCACCACCCTTCGCGGTCGACCCACTTTATAGTCGGTTACTCCTCTCGGTCAGCTTTCACCCTGCCGGTCTCTCACAACCCTCATTTTTTTCATTATTCCCTTCGTTAGACTAAAACTGCACTTGGGAATGGGGGACTACTGACATGGGTAAGCCCATAAAGATTATAGCCCACCATTTAGGGCCCAATACATAACTCAAATACTAAAACCCAGCATTGTTGAAGCCCCACGTAGCAGTAAGAACCAATGACATCAAGACACATGGCAAGAGAAGGACAAGCCACATAAGCAGACAAAGATCTGCAAAGTTATTGCCACTGCACATCGCCAGTAATGAAGCCCCTTACAACATTTATTGTTATAACCCCTCTCCGTCGAGACAGAACGCCTTCACCATGAACAAGGTAAGGTAGAGCATAGACTTTCAGCCAAGGTGATAGGTCGGAAGGGACAACGAAATGATTACCAGAGGATATAAGCAGACGTCGAAGACAAGAAGAAGGTTAAGCTTTCTATCTCTAATTCCTCTCTACATTCTGCTTCTCTCTCTAACTTACACGTCGGAGGGTTCGCTGGGGGACTCCCCGTTCCCCGTTGAACTCTTGTGCAGGTCTTCTGGCAGGTTTGGTCATTCGGGCACAGGCTTGAGGAGCGTGGATCAGTCCGACCTGTTCCACCTGGAACAAACTGTATCATCAACTTCACTAAAACTCAATTAAAATTCTAATTTTAGAGGATATATCATTTGTTAATGAACATTAGTCATTATGTATAAATTCACAATTTAAAAATAATAGGAAGAGTTCCGATTCCATTTGAATAACGAAAAGAGTTATATCAGATTTGGTTGTTAGTTTTCGTCATTTGTGCGCCATCCTTATCACTAGCAAATACACTTTCCGTCTTAAAATATTAATTTCTTATTTTATTTTTTTATTATTTTAAATTGTTAATTCCTTTTTAAGAATTAAAAAATAAAATAATATGAATTTATTATTTTTCCTTTCTTTTAAATTTATTAATAATATAAAGAGAAAATTAGTCTAGGGTCCCTCCTCCACTTTTCGTAATGGAAGAGATTTACAAAATTATTTTTGATGTCTAAGATCCCTAAACATATATCAGAGAAATTTGACTCTTTGCCCATGATTCCTCTCTCTCTCTCTCTCTCCCCTATAACCAAATGAACAAAAGCTTCAAGATCTTCGTCTACCCTACCCCCAAATCCCACCCCTTCACCAACGTCCTCCTCCCAGTCTCCAGCAATCCAGGCGGCAACTACGCCAGCGAATCCTTCTTCAAAAAGTCCCTTGGCAAGTCCCACTTCCTCACCACCAATCCCTCCGACACCGACTTCTTCTTCCTTCCCTTCTCCATCGCCGCCATGCATCACGATCGGCGAATCGGAGTGGGAGGGATTTAGAACTTTGTTAGGAATTCTGTAACTAGAAACAATGTCTATTGAAGCTCTGGCAATAGCAGGTGTAGATTACCTAGAATGTGATATAGATCTCGAGGCTTGGGAGCGATGCGGACAATATCGGAATCGTAACAACCGCAGGGAAAATTGGTGGTCTTCTTCTGTTTCTTATTTGCTTCTCAGTTGCAACAGAAGCATCTTCTAGGCCTGGGTTTCGCACATTACGATTCAAGCACTTGATGAACAATTTTTTTTTGTTGACATTTTCTGAGCAAATTGTCCTAATTTTGAAACTGAAATTGTCAGAAAAGTGAGAAATCGAAACACCCATTTATGTGAAGTGATAATTTGTCTCACGTTACGAATAATCTATTCTATTTATCTTTCGACATTTTTTGAGCAAATTGTCCTGATTTTGAAATTGAAATTACCAGAAAAAGTGAGAAATCGAAATACCCATTTGTTTGGTGATGAATTTGAACAGGTTTTGGAGTAGCATGAGAGTCTCTTCTTATCTGGTTCTATACATGTGAGTGATTTTTTAGCCCACAGTTTTGTTCAAAACCAGCTTTTGGTCTCTTCAAAGCTGCGTGCTACATACACCATCTCTTTGCAAATTTTTCTAGGTTTGGGAAATTTATCTGGTTTGAGTGAATTTCTTTGGGTTTGGAGAAGGGAAATTTCTCTGGAGAGAACGGAAGGCTAGGAAGGCCAGAGAAATTTTCTCTGGAGAGGGAAATTTCTTTGATGGCCAGAGAAGGAAAATTTCTCTGGAAAGAAGAGAAGACTAGAGAAATTTTCAAATTTTCTCTAGAGAGTTGAGTCTAGGAGAAGCGGGGGAGCAGAGAAATTTGTTTAATTTTCTCTGCCTTTAACTGAGTAAAATTGGTGAAGTCAATTTTCTCTGGGTTTGGGAAGTCCAGAATTTATCAATTTTCTCAGGTTTGAAAATTGGTCAAACTGAACCCACAGAAATTTGAATTTTCTCTAGGTTGAACCCAGAGAAATTCTTTGGAAGTCCAGAATTTCTCTGGACAAAATTTCTCTGGACCAATTTTCTCTAGATCAACTTAAGGGACCTTAGACATCATAAAACTATTAGATGTCCTTCATGCTATAAAATCTTAATACTAGAGACCTTAAAAAAAAACCCTTAATATAAAAAGTACAATTATGACAGTTGATATTCTCAAAAAAAAATATTCTATTAAAGAATAATTTTGAAAAATTAATATTTTAAAAATATAATAATTGTACTGTAAAAAAAAAAAGTTAGGTTGTGTTCGATTTAACTTTCTATAACTAATTTCACCCTTACATTATAATACTATGTTTCGTTTAAGTTTTCGAATCATGATTCCAAATCAATTTCAACACACATTTTGAAAATACGTTTGGTGAACCAGACAGTTTTTTAATTTTTAGTCTACCCAATCGTCCACTCGGGCATCCTCTCTAATGTCCGACCGTTTGACCGGAAAAGTACCTTTTTTTTTCTTTTTTTTTTTTTTTTTGCAATTGGGAATCGCCACCTTTCGTTTGAAAAAAAAAAAAATATATTTGTTTTGAAATTTTTTAAATATAGAAAAAAAATTTAGACCAAAATGACAAATTTTTTTTTTGAATTGAATTTTAAAAAGAGTTTGGTTATGAGTTTTGAATAGAATTTTCAATAGAATTTTGAATCGTGTGTTTGGTTATAAGTTACAAATTTTTCAATTAAATTTTGAAAACTCTTTTCAAAATTCATAACCAAACAAATTTTCTCATTTCATATGTCACATCAAAAATTCAAAACACTTTTTAAAATTCATATATAATCAAACAAATTTTTCTTTTCAAATCATAATTCCAAAACTCATAAATTCAAAATACAATTCTATTCTCAAATCATAATTCTAGAACTCTACCAAACGTTACATTAGATTCTCCGAAAGGGATTATTATTTTGGGATGGATGGAGCATAATTTATCAATTTTTTTGACTTTTAGTGATTATTTGGAATGATATATATTTTTTAATTTTTTTATAAAAATATATATATATATATATATATATATAAAGGACGAAGATGATATAACCTTAATAAATATATTTATTCAAATAAGTATACTTATTTAATTTATGTCAAATAATATTTTACTCATAATTTTCTTATTAAATAAGTAAAGAGAAAAAAACAATCGTCTGCACAAATCAGTCCATATATTTACCCTCTATTTGGATTGAGTAATTTGATAAAAAAATAAAAAATAAAAATCATCACTTGTTTAAATGATTAATAAGATAAATAATAGAAACAAATGAAAAAAAAATTATAAGAAAGACAAATTACTCCAAACTTAAGTTTTATTCCTCATCAAAATAATGAGATTTGATAAATAAATAAATAAATAAATAAATAAATAAAAATTACACTTCATAAAAAAAATTATAATACTTAAATTATTCTTCTATACAAAATAAATAAATTTAAAAAGAATTTAAGTTATATACGACTGTCCCGTGTAGCCAGTGCTTTGGTCTTATTTGTTTTCAGAGGTAGAATAGAGGAGATTCATAATGAGAGGATTAATAATGAAGGGATTATTAGTGAGACGATTAAGTAAAATTGTGTTTGTTTTAATAATAGTTGTTAGTGTAAGAATTATTAAATTATTTTTATATAAAATAATAAACAAATAAAAAATATAAAAAATTAAACATTAATGTTTTAAAAAAATTCTCAATATGTAAAAAATAAAAAATAAATAAAAAAATTTCTAATCCCTTCACTATTTTTCTAATACCACCTCCAACTCCTTCATCCCAATTCCCCTTCCAACCTCCATCTTAATTTCCTCATTCATCCTAATCTCTTCCACAACTCTACAAACAAACACAATACTAAATAATTCTACCTCTATCTTAATCCTCTCCTATCTATTATATTCCAAAACAAATTGGGGCTTTGCAGATAATCAATAGATGCTTGACACATCATTTCAAATATGAAAAATTGTAAAACAGTCATTTAAATTTATTTTTTTTGGAACGAAAATAGTTATTCAATTTAACCATGGGTCAAACCTCTCTCAACTTACTCCATGTTAAGAAGAAAAAAAAATGCTCCCTCAACCTCACCTCACCTTCACCTACCCTTGGCGCACACCTTGGACTTTCACCAAGTAGTGACAAATTTGTATGAATATTTTATAATTCGAGTTTCAATTATGGTGCCATTTGAGAACAAAGTTAAAAACTGCTTTTTGCAGTTTGGATAAAAAAAACTAGAAATTATTTTTTTGGTATCAAAATTATTTGAAAATGTAGTTAAAAATTACTTGTGAAATCACATGGATTAAAATGTAAATTTTTTAAATTGAGTGAGAGTATTTTGATTATTTAATTATGATATGATAATATAAACAAATATTAAGCATAAAAAAGTCAAAAGTAACTTTCAACCAACTTCTCAAATGATTTTCTGAAAAAGTCAAAAACACTTAATGAAAAGTCAAAAGACAATTTTTATTTATTTTCTCAAAACACTTCTATAATTAAAATAATCTCAGTCTAAGGGATTGTTTAGGATATTTTAAATAAGTACACTTTTAATTTTTTGAATTAAAAAGTTGAAGAAAAAAATATGATTATTTGAGATAACTTTTTGACCTTTTACAAAAAAATATTCGTTAAAAAATTATATAATTTAGTGGGTAGGAAAAGGGAGGGAGAAATAGGCAGTATGTTACTAGCATATAGGAAATGCTTGACTCCTTTTCAGGCATTGAATTGGACGGTGATGTTCGGCTCGTGGAGGCCACCACAGGTCTCATTTTGGTAATCGGAACCGTTCAATGTGTAGAATTCATTGCGTACTATATGTTTGTAAAAAATCATGTTGATCGGATATCGATAACTATTTGATCGGATTAGTTTTTTTGTCAATCGTTAACTATAATACCATCCATTTTTTATACAAAACTAATTTGATCATGTAGTTAACAATATCCGATCAACATGATTTTTTAAAGGTGTATAATATTCGACGAGTTCTACATATTTAACGGTTCAGATCATCAAACAGGACCCATGATGGGTCCCCATGGGTCAAACAACACTATCCTTAAGCTTGCATCCGTCTGTATAATTTGTTCTGACTAAAGTCAACAAGAGGCAATTCACGTCAACGTTATTTGTACCTTTTTTGTATAAAAATAATTTTTTTATGAATAGTAATAACTTTCTAATTTTTTTAATAATTTTTTATTTTTTTTTTGAAAGATCCCAAACCAGGCCTAATCATTTTGACACGTTGGTTGTAAGTCAAAGTTAAAAGTCAATTTTTTTTTGGCTTTTTGAGTCATATTATATTTTTATTATTTTACACTTAAAAGCTAAAAAAAAATAAAAATAAAAAATGAAAACCTAAAAATTAGTTTTTAACCAATTTTCCAAAATAAGGCTTCATTTGGCAAAAAACGTTGGGATTAAAAAAACATAAAAAAAACAAAATAAATTAATTAATAAGATAAAATATCACACCTAAATTATAATTATTTTATTTTTTTCTTATAAAAATTAAAAAAATCTCAACACAAAAGATTCAACTAAAAAAAAAGCCCTAAAAAAAAAAATCACAAATAATTTCCTTTTTGTTTTTTCATTCAAGAAACTCTGTTCATTGCTTTATTTTCTCATCTCACGGTCTGTTAAGATCCAAAGCCGATTAGAAAAGGGTGCTTGCAATACTTTCTAACCTTGTGCAGAGTCGCCATTGACTATATATCTGCCATCGATTTGGTCTCTAATCTTGGGTTAATCCATGGCTTCTAAAAGAACCCAACATGATTCTTCTTGTTTTGATTCTTCATCTTCTTCAACACCAACTCGCTGGAGCCATGGCTCTTCTTGTTTTGATTCTTCATCTTCTTCAACACCACCTCGCTGGAGCCATGACGTCTTCTTGAATTTCAGAGGCGAAGATACGCGCAAAAACTTTACGGGTCATCTCTACACGGCTCTGGTTCGAGCTGGAATTAATACCTTTATGGATGATGATGAACTCCCAAGAGGACAAAACATTTCTTGTGAGCTGCTAAAAGCAATTGAAGAATCGAGGATCTCCATCATTGTTTTCTCAAGGAACTATGCTTCTTCAAGATGGTGCCTGGATGAGCTCGCGAAGATCATTGAATGCAAGCAAACACTTGGACAATTAGTTCTTCCAATATTCTACGAAGTTCTTCCATACGAAATACGGATACAATCTGGGTGTTTTGGAGAAGCATTTGCCAAATTCGAAGACTCTTATGCTCATGCAATAGAGATTGTGCAAAGGTGGAGAGCTGCCCTCTCTGAAGCTGCAAATATATCAGGGTTTTGTTTGGAAGAAGCAAATGGGTAACAAGCTCCGTCACTTACCTTCCTTTTAATTTTGCTGCTGCTATCAATTTAGTTTGCACACAAATTGAAGTATTTAGGTGTCAAGATGATTAAAAGTCAATTTTTAACTTTTTAGTCATATTAAACTACATTATTATTCATATTTTTATTTATAAAAAAATAAAAAAATAAATTATTAATCATCTTCTCAAACCATTCCTAAATTGTAAAATTCACTTTATCACAAATATAGGTAGTTGGCAGATGTGCACAGATTTATAATCTAACATCTCATCAAAGGGCTATTCTACCCTTCACGAAAAAGACAAAACCAGTCTACCCCATCGCCAAGTTGTGATGAACATCGAGAGGGTGTTTGATGGGAAAAGTTAGAGATCATGAAAATTTTGTCATGAAAATGATCATGAAAAATTTATGATCCTTGGATTATCTTGATTAGTGTGTGGTGTTTCATTCTAAATGTAATCCAAGGGTCACGAAACTTTCATGATTATTTTCATGAAAGGTTTTTCATGATACCTAGCATTGCTGGTGTTTGATTTGTGTTTCGCAACGTATATATTTTAAAAATATGTTTGGTTATAATAAAAAAAATTAAAAATACTTTTCTTTTTATTATATATCAATTAATCAATTTTTTTTTTCTTTTCAATCAATTTTTCTCTCACACATATCTACTCAATTATAACAAAATATCAAATTATTTCAAACTCTCAAACTCTAAAATTATTTTCAAAATATACAACTAAATAAACCAAAAAAAATTCTAGATTGCGTTTGGTAGAGTTTTCTAAATATAATTTGATAATAGCGTTATATTTTGAGTTTATAAAGTTTAGAATTATAATTTGAATGTGAAAATTTTGTTTGGTGAATGAGTTTTGAAACGAGTTTGAATTGAGAGGGAAATTTTTAATGTGACATATGATATTTAATACAAAAACTTACAACTCATAATCAAACGCACAACTCAAAATTTTATTTAAAACTCATAAAAAATTTTAAAAATTTTAGAAAATATTTTTTATTGAATATATAAAAATTAACATGTGTCGATTGCAAAAATAAATAAATAAATAAATAATTGTACTATTCCGGTCAACTGGCCGGACGACAGGTGGGACGTATAGTAGGATGTCCGGTTAGTCCAAATTTTCTCACCTTGGTCAGAGTTTTCAAAAGTGAATGTATAATTAATTTTTGAAAACTATATACAAACACCATATGTAAATCAAAGCCTACAACTAATGTTCCAAAACTCTACCAAACAAAGACCTAAACTCTCTTTTTATAAATTTATTTCAAAATACAAATCAAACACACCCGAAATGTCCCCAGCGAACACTCTTTCGTAGTAACAACGTTGTCATTGGATCACTCTTCTTCTCCCTAGTAAATAACAACACCCCTCAATCATACTTGGGAAAACTATTTTGTTGGATTACTGCTACATGTGTGTGATTAGACCATCTCTAACCGTTCACCAAATCTAACATCAAATTAAAATTTGATGAGAAAAATGTGCTTTTTGTGCTCCAACAATTGCACCAAAACAGTATCAAATTGAGAAAATATCAAACGTTTCACCAAACTGAAGACGGCTTGCCCCTTTCACCAATTCACTGTACATAGCCATTGAGTTGGACCCACCGGACGACCGGCCGAACGTCCGGCTAGATGTCCCACCGAATGACCGCTTTAAAGCAAAAATTTGTGAAAATTTTACACTGGGGGTCGACCACCCGGTTGACCATCTTAGCATTTTTTTGAAACAACAGAAATGAAGGCAAAACTTCAAATTTGCTCTTACCGGACGACCCTCTGTGTTTGATGCACGCTACAGTGAACGGTTAGAGCTGCTGGTATCAGAATAAGAAAATTGACATTTTTTTACTCAAATTTGGTAAAAAATTTGTTCAACCGTTAGAAATGCTCTTAGCAAAAATAGAATGAGTGGGGCTGCTGTACACTCTTCACGACTACAATCGTCAACTGTCGTTTTGGGATTCAATAATTGAACTAAGGCCTCATTTGGGACTAAGAGTCCGAAGAAACAAAGGCCGTAGCTAATTAATTACTGCATAAATTATATTAGTAGTTTCTATATTTTGTCTTTTATGTTATTTTAGTCTTTGCCTTTTTAATTAGTTCAATTTTGATTTTTAATTTTAGATTATATATTAATTTGGTTCAATTGATAATACTATTAGTGTTTTTAATAGAAAATAATTACTAAATTAGTTGAGATTAACTTATTAAGAATTCGTTTGGAAAGTGGGTTGATTTTTGACTTTTTAATTTTTTAATTGTGAGAGAAAGAATGTAATGATTATGGGTTAGATGTAATGTTTTGTCTTATTTAATTAAAAAGCCTATTTTGTCTTTTTGTAGTTAAAATAACTCCAAACTTAACCCAACCCTTCTTCTCAAACGAAGCCTAAGTAGATCAAGTTTATAATTTTGTTTCTAAAAACATGACATATACCCTTTATGTACGTATTTTCTATTAAAAAATGTTAACATTGAATTAAACTGAAATAAAATTATAAATTTAAAATTAAAATTGAATCAATTAAGTTTACAATAACTAAAATAACAAAAGAACTACTAACGTAATTTACCATTAATTATTCCATATTCATAAAAGAATAATACTACTTAGACCTAAAAATTATACTTATTTTTCAAAATTAATGTTCTGCAAATCTGCAATCTATTAAAATATTAAGATAATTTTTTCTCTTCATCATATTTTCTTTAATTATTATATATCATTAAGTTAAAAAGTAATTAAACTTCTGTATATTATTTTGGCGGTGGTTAAGAAAGGATAGTGGCTGTGATGTGATGAGATAGGGTGGCAGTAATGGTCAGGGAGAACGAGTGGTTATTGGATATTTATGTAGTCTAAACCAACCCTGTAATAAAAAAATCTTTATAATTTATACCTCATTTGAGATTTAATAAAATTACATATTCTTCTCTAATATTTTAAAAATTACATTTTGTTTCATTACAATTAACATCGTTAACGGATATCATAAATTGATTAAAATATCTTTTTGACAAATAAGGACAAATTATCTACACATCGTTGATTAACTAAATTACAAATTCTCCTTGACATTTAGCTAAATTATCATTTTTAAATAAGTTATGAAATACAAAATTAAAATGGAAAAACACTTATCACACTACAAAAAATTAAGGTTTTAGTGACCAAAATTTAGGGATAAAATTATTTTTAGGAGACCAAATATTTTTATTGCGAAAAGTGTCATTATTATATTTTTAGCAACGAAAATTGAACATTAGTAATTAATTATTATCCTTTTGGTATCAAATTTTTTATCTAAAAAAATAAACCATTTTGAGATCAAATTATTTTGTCTCTAAAAGTCTATTTATTATTGAAATTTTAGAAATTTATTGCTAAAAGCCTTATTTTTTACTTTTTAGGGCTACATTTTAGCGATTATTCTCACATCGATAGAAATTAGTCCATAAATGTCTTTTGTAACAAAATTTTCACTTTTAAAGATCAAAAAAAATTAGTCTCTAAAACTCTTATATGTTGTAGTGTTAGATGGTAAAAATATCATAAAATTAACAAATAATTAAATAAGTTAAAAACATAAAAAATGACTTGTCAAAAAATTCTTAAAATATGTTTGGCTTGATTTTTAGAAATTTATTTTTTAATTTTTTCAAAAAAATAAAAAATTAATTTGGTTAAGAAATAAAAATAAAAAATAATTATTATTTTTATATAATTTTATTTTTGAGTTGTTAGAAATAATTTTTACAAATTAAATATATTTTTTCATATTTATTTTATTAAATTAGTTTTTTTTTAAAAAAAATTGAATTTTTTTTTCTAAACAACAAATCAAATATGGTTCCAAAAACTTCTTTTTTTTTTTTTTTTCCATCTAACGTAATTCTTTTGTAAATTTTGTTGATTTATCAAATGAAGTTTAGCAGAGGCAATATCATTCATCAATTTATATTTTTGTGATGTCAACTAACTATTCTTAACGTTTAGTTAATGGTAGGATTAAATTGTTATGTGAATATAAACCTTGAAAGACGGGAGTTAATCTCTGAAATCTGAAAGAAAATTTATAATTGGCGTTGGCTTCTGTCCAGTCTTTAATCGGACTGGACCGTGCTGTTGGGCTCGCGGGGGCCCACCACGGGTCCCTTTTGAATAATCTGAACCGTTCAATGCGTAGAACTCATTGAGTACTATAAGCCTGCAAAAAAATCACGTTAATCGGATATCGGTAGCTATGTGATCAAATCAGATTTTTGTCAACTATTAATTTATTCACCGTCTATTTTTTTTTATACAAAATTGATTTGATCACATAGCTACCGATATCCGATTAACGTAATTTTTCATAAGCTTATAGTACTCGACGAGTTCTACACATTGAACGGTTCAGATTATCAAAACGGGACCCGTGGTGGACCTCCACAGGTCCAACAGCAGGGTCCAATCCAATTAAGGACTGGACAGAAGCCAAGCCCTTTATAATTTAACTAAATCTTAAGGAGGTGTAGATAATTTACCCAATGATGGAGATGGGTTGAATGATCTATATATGTTTGCTGCTTCTATTTCACTATCCTTTCAAAAATATTAATATCACATCAATCTATAAGAATTTTTTATACAAAAATATTATTTGTAAACCATTTTTCTATACAAATTGAAGCTGTTATATCTATTTATATGGTGGGGATGATGTGGTGGATGTTTTCATATATTAACTAATATGTAATAAAATTGAGACTTGATGTCACTGTGTTTGGCTCAAAATTTTGAGTGTTCGGTCACATTAAATTTTAATTTCACTTTGTATCATATATTAATTAATGAGTGGAAGGGTGACACTGTATTATCTTCGCTACGTGACATACTTATTACATAAAATACTTTCTCGTGGGTGGGTGAGGAGGAGAAGAAGATGAGTGTTTCATCGGAAAGTGTAAATAGGCCATGTTTATTTGGCTTCATAGGATGGTTTTGAACGTATCATAAAAAACCTTTCATGAAAATAATTATGACAGCTTTGTGACCTTTGGATTACACTTAGAATAAAGCACCACACACTAATCAAGGTAATCCAAGGATCATAAATCTTTCATGATCATTTATATGAAATTTTTTTCATGATTCCTAACTTTTCTCTTTTGAACTAAAGTGCTACCATTAGTTTTTTCGTTAAAAATAATGAAAGGTGTGTCGCAATATCCTAAATTGAGAGTAGGCAATGCAAAAATTCCAAGCCAAATTTAAAAATTGAATCAAATGTCAAAAATACATTCATCTTCATCTTTTTCTTCAAATTAAATCTTATTTCTAATCAAACATCAACCCTAACCCTAACACTAACCCTAATTGTCCTCTTCTATCAATAATTTAATTTAAAATTTTATTAAATGAGAAATTAAGTTAAAAATTAAAAGTTAGAGTAAAGTAATTTAATGATAAAATTAGGATATTTAAGTTAATTTATGGTTTAATTTGTTCAATATATATGTGTATATATATGCACATGTTTAATTTAAAATATTATTAAATAATAAGCTGGGTTAAAATTTTTAAATTAGATTAAAGTACTTTTATGATTTAATTTTATGGTAATAAATTAAGGTATATAAGTTAATTTATGATTTAATTTGTGATATATATATGTATATGATTAATTTAAAATGTTATTAAATAAGGTAATTTTATGGTAATAAATTAGGTTATTTCGTTTAATTTATGATTTAATTTTTTATATGTATGTATATGTTTATTTTAAAATGTTATTAAATAAAATTTGGTTTAAAAATTAGATTGAAGTAATCTTATGGTAATAAATTAGGGTGTTTAGGTTAATTTATGATTTAATTTGTTAAATATATCATTAAGATAAGAAATTATATGTATTAGAGAAAAGAGAGAAAATATGACATAAGGGTATTTAGGTAGTTTAATCACTATTATGATTAGAGTTAGCTTTGCACTTCCAACCAATGTTATTAATCCCGTACCATACAGGCCGGTACGTACCATTCAAAAGCCAACCGGTACCTACATAGTCCAATGCCATTCCGCCTAAAATACCGGCCGAAAAACATAATATCGGATAAATACAGGACAATTTTTTTTTCTTAGTGGTTTGTAATATGAAAATAGTAGAAATTTGTGTTCCATACTCTTTGTGAAGTACCTTAATATGTGTTATTTGACAGACATAGTATGTTTGTAAGCCTCTTTTATATATAAATTTGTGATTCATGATATGTATTGTTAAATTATTTGTTACTAAACAATATTTTTAATACATATATAATATTTTCACGATAAATCTGAAACGGTATCTGGTAACATACCGGTACCGGTAGGTACCATACCAATGGAAAAAAGAGTACCTAGTCTGGTACGGTATTAACAACTTTGGTCCAAACCATAAAAGGATTCTTTGCCTAGTTTTAAACTATAAGGGAATAAAATACTCCGAAACAAAATTTTAAGGGAATAAAGTGAATTTTGTTCTTTATATTATCCAAATTGTGAAACGATATTTTTGCTAATTAGATTAGGCTTGAACAATGGTCTCAATTAGACTACATCGTACACATCATGGACAAAATAAATGAAATTAATAGTTTGGGGAGAAAACAGAAAACAGTTTTAGTTTAGGAGATAAAAATATAATTAACCCTATATATATGTATGCACTAGCAGTTACTTGTTCATGTCCTTGCATGTAATTAATTTTTTTTTTCCCACATTACATACTTGTTTACTTTCTTTTTTTTTTCTCCTTTTTTTTGGGACCAAAACTGGCAGGCACGAAGCAAAGCTCATTCAAAATATAGTTGAAGAGGTTTTAACTAAGGTGAACCATACATTCCTAAATGTTGCTATGCACCCAGTTGGAATAGATTCCCGTGTTAAAGACATAAATTTGTTGTTGAGCATTGGATCAGATGGTGTTCGCATGATTGGAATACATGGCTTGGGTGGAATAGGCAAAACGACCATTGCAAAAGCTGTTTACAACTTTATTTTTCTCCAATTTGAAAGTAGTTGTTTTCTTGCAAATGTTAGAGAAGTTGCAGGGCAACTCAATGGCCTAGTCCAACTGCAGGAACAACTTCTTTCTAAATTATTAAAGAGAAAGGATCTAAAAATTGATAGTGTTGATAAAGGAATGACATTGATGCAACAAAAACTCCATTCTAAAAGAGTTCTCATTGTTCTTGATGATTTAGATCAATTACATCAAGTAATTTCCTTAGCAGGAAGCTATGGTTGGTTTGGTGGAGGAAGTAGAATCATCATAACAACTAGAAACGAGCACTTGTTGAACGAATTGAAAGTTGAAAGATATATGGTCATGCCTTTAAATCACACAGTCTCTGCAGCTTTTCAGTTGGCATGCCTTCAAAGAAACCATTCCATTAGAAAACTATACAGTGCTTGCAAATGGTATAGTAAGTTATGCTGCTGGGCTTCCACTAGCTCTTGAAGTTTTGGGCTCTTATTTGCTTAGAAAAGACGTGCAAGAATGGAAATGTTTATTCGATAAATTACAGCAAATTCCTCATATTAAAATTC
Organism: Camellia sinensis; assembly: GCF_055761805.1. Taxonomy (NCBI): domain Eukaryota; kingdom Viridiplantae; phylum Streptophyta; class Magnoliopsida; order Ericales; family Theaceae; genus Camellia; species Camellia sinensis. The sequence goes on from NC_138962.1 coordinate 81,467,349, forward strand.
AGGAAATACTCAGGATAAGTTTTGATGCACTGGATGACAAAATGAAGGATATCTTCCTTGATATTGCATGCTTTTTCATTGGAACGGACAAAGACTATGCCATTGCTACATTGAATGGTTGTGGTTTCTTCGCCGAAATTGGCATTAGTGTTTTGATCAGTAGATGTTTACTGAAAATTAATGATAGAAAAGAGCTAATGATGCATGATCTACTTCGGGATATGGGAAGGGAAATTTGTCGTCAAGAATCCCCCAAGGAACCTGGAAGGCGCAGTAAATTGTGGTTCCATGAAGATGCATGCACTATACAAGAAAAGCACAAGGTACGAGTCAAATCTTAATTCCTTCTGGTGGGTTAGTAAGTTTTTTGCTTGGAACAACTAATTCAGCTTCATTTATTCTTTTCTCTCTCACACACACGTGTTCATAGCATGCGTACAAAGAGTAATTACAAATTTGTTTCTCACTTAAACAATCTATGGGATCAAATGTGAATGCTTGGGCAACCAGGACTGAGTGCAGTCCAATGTGCTTGAAATCTAACTATTACATAGGAAATTGAGTGTGATCCAGGGGTACTAAAGAGGACTAAAAATTTTCTTAGGGGTTGATATGGAAAAGGAACAAGATAATTGTTGTAAAAGGAAACTGTAGTGCATTCAAAGCAATTGAAGTACAATGTGAATAAACTAACTTAACAGTAGTTCTCCCTCTTCAACTGCCTCCACCAAGAAAGCCTCACCACGCACTTCCCAAGTATCAGTGAACAGGGTATTAAATTGATCTTTGTATTCTTTGTCATCTAATTTCCTTCCTATGACATATTATATCTATTTATGCAGGAAGAACCAATAGCATCAGGAGAGGAATCTCCCATTCAAATGAACCCCTCAGAAATTGGAATCACCCAGTTTAAGGAACCACTGCCAAAAGCCCTAAAGAAAACAATGGCAGTTGATTTTGATAGCTTCTTTGAGTCCCTAACTAGGAGGTCCACCCCTTCTTGTTTTGAAACTTTTGGAAGCGCTAAAACTTCTTCAGCGCATGTTCCCTTCTCTTTAGAAGACATTAAAAAGTCAAAGACAAGTCTAAAACAGCTCATTGCACTCTCCTTTCCAGAGGTACTTCATCCTGGAAAGCTCCCAGCACTAACAAGAGCAATTGGGACTCTAGTCCGTGCTCAAGCCTTCAGTGAAGATCATCATCCATTTTTGCAATGCTTTCATGATGACCTCCCTACCCTAAGCCAGACCTATGAGGCAATCGTCAGAGAGAAGGCAACCATGGATCAGAAACTTCAACGATTTTCACTCTTGGAATCTAAGCTGAGTGATGTGTATACATTCTACCAGAAGTTAAAAACTGAAGCAAGAGAAACTACCACCAGGAAAAAGGAGATTGAAGCCACCATAGAATCCCTTCAAGCTCAGATGGTTATAGCAGAGGCAAATTCTAGCAGGATTGAAAATGAAATCTGGAAACTGTTTCAGTCTTCTCGTCCTATGAAACAGGAGCAAGAGGCCTTGGATGCAGATCTACCCAACCTTAGAGCCAAGAAGGCCCAGCTTGATGCAGATTTGGAGGCCACCACTAAAGTTTGGAATGACTTCAAGGGAAAATTTGGGGGCCTCCTTTAAACTTTTTCTTTTTTTTTTCCTTAAGTTTTTTTTTTTTTAATTATAATCTTCCGATTCCTTGTTTTTTGAAATGAAGAATCTACACTTTTTGTAGACAAATTCACCATCTCCCACAAAGTGGGATAACATTCCTTGAGGAACTTTCCATTTTCAGGATGCTTGTGAATTTCTCCATCTAGGCCTTGGAGCAAGTAAACCCCTCATGTGGATCTTAGACACGTAACATTCCTTGAAGAACTGTCCATTATCAGGATGCTTGTGAATTTCTCCATCTAGGTCGTGGAACAAGTAAACCCCTCATGCAGATCTTAGACACTTGAAATAACCCCCTTGGTTTTCGCCCATGCAGAAAATGGTCTTGAGCATGGGCATTGCAATGGTTCAACAGGATTCTGCGATGAAAATGGCGACGAAACAGCTGTGATGGAGTCAGAGACAAGTCAAGGTTTCTTGAAGCAACTAAATACATCACTCTAGGGGCTTTGAAGCCCAATCTACCAGTCTCTAGTGGTGATGGTGAAAGAGGAGCTGCCTTCCTCCACCTTCAGACCTTAAGAGTAGAGGCTGTTCCCAGTACTACCAAAAAAAAAAAAAATAGGAAACATTAATGTGTGTGTTTGAGAGGGGAAAGACTGAGTATACACATAACCTTTGGCATCATGCACAAAGTGATGGTCCCAAGACTTAAACCCACGACCTCAAAGTTATTAGGTGATGTGGTTTACCAATGGGAAGCAAACAGAAGATCGGCACAGGATCTTCAGTCTCCAAACCCTTCTGTCTTTCTATCCTAGTGCACTTCTCACCACGGGATCATACCAGAAGATTCATGTGTATCGAGTGCATTGAGGTAAGAAGACAAAGAAATTTGGGGAGAGAAAATTATTACCCAGAAAATCTATGAATGCATGAAGTTTAAATGTTTAGTTTATAAAATCGTCCATGATTGGTATTTCTTTGTTTTTATGTGTCTAATTTCTCTTTTGCTTCTGTCTCATTGTGCAATATAAGCCTTGTATGGCCTTAAGTAATGGTTTAGATATGAATGCAAATAGGCTATTGCTGTGAGTGTGTTTTTTTAAAGTGTTTGAGCACTACGAAATCGAGCGCTTAATTGAGTAAAAAAAGGTTCAATCTTAATGAATAATGATGATTTTAATATATGGAATTGGAGACACCTCGATGCTCTAAATTTCCAGGCAGTGGCTTGTAAAATTAATCACAAATAACATCTATATATCCATTCTGGGTTCATTTTTCCTGTTACATTTATTTTTATGGTAATTTTGTCCTCTATATATCATATTTTCCTTATTTTAGCACATCAAAATCCCTTTTTTTCTCACCAACCAGCATGAATAAAAATTCCTAATTTCAGCACATCAAAATTCCTAATTTTAGCACAGATGACAGCAAATAAAAATCTCCAACTTTAGCAAATCAGAACACATCATTTAACAAAGGAGGGAGGACCTCCGCTGTTAGACACACCTTCTTGTATAAGTAAATGACAAACCAAAAAAAAATATAAATAAAAATAAAAAAGTAAGAGGGATGCGTGACCCTGACCCCTTACTTAAATCGGTCCCTGGTTACATAGAAAAATTCTAATATACACACGGACGCGGGGGCCCTGCTGTGTATTCTCCCTGTCGTGCCTGCTGTGTGCCTCGAAACAGCACCGTTTTGTCACTTTTTTTTTTTTTTTTAATTTTTATGTAATGGTTTCGTTGACTCTTTGCTGCCGCCGTTTCTACACTCCAAGCAAGAGTAGAAAAGTTAGTTTTATTTATTTATTTTTTACACTCCAAGCAAAAGTGTCTGCTATGTTAGAGTAGAAAAGTTAGTCTATTTATTTATTTATTTTATATATGTAAGAGTCTCATTAATTCTTGTTTTATTATAACAAAACAATTAATCTATCAAACTAAATTATATTTTTTTAAAAAGATTAATTTTAAAATTAAAATCAAACAAATAATACATGTTTTAACTTTTTCAAAACTGGCTTAAATGCATCAAAAGTAAAATTGAAAGGGAAAACAATTGTAATTAAACAAATCAATTTATCAAACCATAAGCAAAAAAAAAATGTAACTTAAAAAAAAAAAAGTTGTATCCACAAAAAAAAAAAAAAAAAAAAAAAAAGCTTAAGGCCAAAATATATTCAATTCACATCCAACATTTGCATAAAAAATAAAAATAAAAAAAATTCTAAGGCATTCAAACTTCAAAATCTCCTGTCAAACATCCAAAAAACTTATAGTCAATTCACATCCAACATTTGTATAAAAAAAAAAAATAATTCTAAGGCATACAAACTTCAAAGTCTCCTGTCAAATATCCAAAAATCTTTTTCAACCACTCTAAATCATTCAAACAAAATTCTAAAAATCTTCAATTTCAATTCTCAAAACAAAAACTACAAAGTAGATCCCCATGTCAATTTTGTGGAGGCAGTTGGGAATAAATAGAAAAATCAAAAGAACTCTCATTTCTAAATTCGGTCTCCATTGGATTGTGCCCCACTAGATGAAGTGATATTCCCTAAAAAAATAAAAAAAATAAAAATAAAAAGAAAAGAAAATTCATTAGAATAAATTTTATGGACTAAATTACATTACAAACATATATATATATATATATATATATATATATATATATTACTTACTTGAGAACTTTGTGGACTATGTGATGCTTCAAAAAGCAGAGGTTGTGATTGTGGAAACCTTGGTGAGTATGAATTAGTATCACATGTGAGAAGATTATACCCATAATTTATCAATTGTGGCCAATAGAGACTCCCAACATCCTATATTCCATTAAACATCATGAAAAGTAAATACACTAATACATCGTAGTCTAAAAAATAAACAAATAACATAAAACAAGAGCTAACCTGTGGTTAGCTTAAAGATGAATTTCGAACATTTATGATATTGCTTGATTGACCAATAGTCTAAATAAGTTGTAAAATTTATCAATACATTACACAATTTATATATAAAAAAATAATAATAATAAATAAATAACATAAAACAATAACTAACCTGTGGTTGGCTTGAAGATGAATTTTGAATATTTGTAGTGTTGCTTGATTGACCAATAGTCTAAAGAAGTTCAAAAAGTTATCAATACTTTACACAATTTATAAAAATAAATGCATATCATTTGAAATTTCAAAAGTACGTAAGTAATACCTTACTAAGGCGGGTTGGTTGTGAAATAACTTTTGTCTTCTTATTCATCATCTCATGCCAAGGTTTCAATCTACCCCTCCCTTTGTGTCCAACATCTTTCTTCTTTATGCCCTTAACTTGTGCAAAGTTGGGGTCATCGGCATCTAATTCTTTGGTACCAAAATTTCCAACTCCCTTCATCATATTATTTACTTTTACACACAATTCCTTAATCCCTTCATCAACCAATTGATAGGAAGGTTTGTGCATAGATGCTTGAGTTGCTAGTTTCACCATTCTTGGACAAAGATCTCTATAACGTGCTAATATCAACAACTTTGGATCATCCTCATCTACTACAACATTTTTCTCTTCAATTTCACAATCTTTTGCATCCAATCTCCATCGGCCTAATATAAACCTTTCGGGAATTTCTATAACATTCATTCTATCAAGTGCTTTGATTGCATGACTACATAAAATTCCGAAGTTCTCAAATTTCTTACAAGTACAATGTATTTCTCGACAGCTTTTTTCTCCTCTTAGCCCAGTAACTTCCACCCTACCCTCCACAATATACTCTTCATCATTACCATACAAGCCAATCACGCACTTAACTTCTCTTTCTAACTCATGGAATTGCTTCACTTGACAACAAAGGGATGTATCCAACTCATAATGAAATAAATCAAAGATAGGAGGGGTGTACAAACTCGCAACCTAGATTAAAATGGGAGACTTTTTTAATTTCATTCTTGGCAACTTTTGTCTAGAATCATATATTGCAGAAATTTCCTCATACCGCTTATCTACAACAATCCGATTGAAGTGAGTAAAGAATTGAACAATGTTATGATCACCTTTCAAATATCTCCTTAATGTTCCATTTAGACTTTCACTAAGTTGTGTACTTCGCATTCCTCCAGTAAATACCCACTTCATATACACATACGCCCATTGCTCTCTTTTTCTCCAAGTTCTTTTCATCCACTCATTCTCTTGCAAGTTGTATTTATCAATCAAAGAATTCCAAGCTTCAATTAATTCATGCTCATTCTCATAGTCATAAATGCAAGCCTTTAAATCGCTACTAAATTTTGAACCACTCTTGAAAAAGTAACCTAAATGCTTTAAAGCATTTTGCATTAGGTGAAAAGTGCACAACCCATGAAAAACCTCAAGCATGATTTGAGAAATTGCCTTAGCCATTGCTTGATCTTGGCATGTGAAAAAACTTATAGGCTTTTTTCCTGACATTGCATCCAAAAAAGTTTCAAATAACCATTCAAATGACTCTGTAGTTTCATCATACAATAATGTTGCACCAAAAATCACTGTCATTCTAAAGTGGTTAAAGCCAGAAAATAAAGCAAGTGGACGGTACTCCTTATTTGTTCTAAAAGTTGTGTCGAATGACACCGCATCACCGAAAAGCCCATAATCTGTTATCATCTGATGATCAGCCCAAAAACTATTAGTAATCATCTCATCTACATCCAACTGAATGGCATAGTAAAAATATGGATTTTCTGCTACTCGCTGCTGGAAATATCTTAACAAACTCCCTGCTTCACCATACTGCAAGTTTCGCTGTCTTTTTGCACATAAGTAGGTTTTCTGAACCTCCCATGTGAACCCTACAAATTCCTTCCCTCCTGTTATAACACTAATAAGATCATGTGAAGCCTTAAGAGATATTCCAGTCTCATCAGCTATATTAATATTTATACCCTGAGTATCACATACCTTTCTCTGAGATGGCATCAAATAAGTACATTAAGGAAGATGCAAAGGATGGTTGTGGTTGCTATCAAACTTTGACACAATCCACTTCGACAAGTCCCGCTTAAAAGATATATGCATGAATGCATTACAATTTGTTCTTGTCTTACTTCGAGGATTTTTTATCATCGTGTACCGTTTATTTTTTTCCCTCTCTCTTTCCTTACAACAAACAAACTTTCTACTAGTCATAACACCATCTTTCTTGCTTTTGTTACAATGATCTCTTCTAATACTAAACCCCACAATTCTTTCGTATTCATTATAAAACTCATATGCAGCTTCTTCCGATGGAAACTCCATACCAAGATATGGTGATTTATCCTTGGCCAACTCTCCCATTTCTTCGATGCATCCCTCAAGTCCACCATCATCCATTATATCATCCTCCATTTCAACACTAGCAAATATGAAGAAAAAAAAATTAAACAAAACAAGAATCTAAGCAAAAAAGTTATTAATTAATTTTAAATGCTGAGTAATTAAACAATTCAATGAAATCTAATAAATCAATTAATAATGTAAATTAATTAAAAGGATAGGGAAGAGGAAAAAAAGATGTGTAATTTGTATAGTAATATTGGAAATTTATTTTGTCTAAGCAGATTATAATATACAATTGCAAATTATATTAGAATTAGTATATTATATAATATAGGGAATCTTTTGGCAGACACACTTAAAGATGTGAATCATATGCCCTCTTATTATATAAATTTTTGATATATGTTTCGTATTTTTGTCACAAATGTTATGTCATTTTTTATTGAGTTATGACAATTTATGATTAAAAAATTAAATTTGCATTATGTAGTATGGTATAGATTTTTTTGTTGAAACTTTTTTAAGACTGTAAAATGCATAATATTATTACAAAAATACATAACATTGTTATAAAAATGTATAATATTTCCACAAAAATGCATAACATTGCTATAAAAAAATTATGAATTACAAATTATCGTAACTCCTTAAAAAAATTATATAATATTTATACAAAAATACATAACATGTACAAAACAAATTACATAACAAAGAAATTTTCTTATAATATACAATTGTGTTTCTCAATCTATTTACAGAAAACAAATCAAACCATTATACTTGTTGAATCCACTAACACACTATACAAAATAAAATATAAAACATATATACATATAATATATATAGATATACATATACATATACATACCAGTTTGTTGAACAATAATGGTCTGTAAATCCGGCAGAAGGATGGTGAAGCAAAGACAGAGAATACTATCCAATCTGTTTGAGAGAAGACAAAAATGTATAAAAAATAAAATAAAAAAAATAATACTAATTTTTCTACTCCAACACAGCAGAGTCTTTTCCTTGGAGTGTTAGAAACGGCGGTAGCTTCGTAAAGGTGTCCTACTAAAGAACGAAACCCTTACATATAAATTTAAAAAAAAAAAAAAAGTAGGCAAAACGGTGCCGTTTTGAGGCACATAGCAGGCACGGCAGGGAGAATACACAGCAGGGGGAATACACAGCAGGGGCCCCGTGTCCTATACACACACCCATACTTTCAAACATTAGATATACAAAACGAATTTGCCTTCTTAATGTTAGTCACATTAGGTTGTAACCAACACACTTTAGAGCATAAGCGAATATTACTTTGATCATAACCAAAGCTACTATAATAGTGTCGTAACTAACACTATTTTGAAATATAACCAAATATCACAATGTATCGTCACTAACTTTGATTTGACAATTTGCTAATTCCACCACTGCAATGGCCTATAACCAAACACTATAACCAATGCCAAAGTGTCCTATAACTTGCATATGGTACGCATGGTCTACTTTGTAGCAAGACATGGTCACATTTATGAATGGATCATTCGTATAAAAATTACGGTTCCAGAAATCTTACTTTGCGGTTTTGGTGGCAAGTCTTATGAATGAGGTTAACACAACTGATCCTAGTGACTTCATTTTTTAATAGATTAAGTTTCAATTTTAAAATTTTAGTGGAGATTCGTACTGTTTTAAACTTTAAAGATGTGTATGCCAAGTAAGTCACGTTAATGGAGTTGCTAAGTGGTCAAGTTATAGGTTTTTTTTTTTTTTTTTTTTTTTGTTTTTTTTTGGGGGGGAAGAAAATAGTGGAATTTCTCAATTAATGATTGTAAAATTTCTCATTTTTCATCTTCAAAATGCTATATTGAATATAGATTTTGTTTGATAGGTCTACTCAAATAAATTCTAAAAAAATAAATTTTATGAAGAATGGATCTATAGTACGAAAGTTCAGAAATTTTAAAATTTTGAATCAAAAATTTCAATTGCCTCGAGGTTCTTTATGCAAGTTTTAATAAAATAAGTATATTTTGGCAAGCATTGATGTGCGAGACTTAAAGAGTTAACAAAATAAAAAATAAAATTGTAACTCTTTTTATTATTATTGGTAATTGTGAGACTTAACTCATCTAACTTAAGGGTGGAAAAAGCACATATAACTCCTAATTGATAAAATTTATTTATAATTGAAGTAAATATTAATTTCTACCAAAAGCTAAGCTCTGTTGGAAAAGTCTTTTTTTTTTTTTTTTTTGGTTTTTTGATTAAGAAAACATGTCCATTACCACTTCAAAGGCTAAGCCCTTTTGGAAATGGTGTTGGACCAAGTCTCATAATCCATGATTCTTTCATATCAACCTCTTACCTGTAAATTCACTAGCCCCCATAAAAAAAACTCTTCACGATGAGAGTAAGGAGTTCCAATGCCTAAGACTTGACTTTGAGAATGGAGAATCATTTCAAGAGAAATGAGTAATAATTAAGTCCACACAAGTCCACTAGATTGTCCACGATTCTAAACGTCAGTAGTCACCATAGTGCTCGAGTAGAGATCGGACTAAACCAACAACAGTTCAGTTGGTTAACTTTGTGCACTTTTATTTGAAAGGTCAGGAATCTATTGTCAAAGGCAAAAATTGATAATTTCTCCTTATTATGAAATTTTTTATTGAGTTTGTTGTTGAGCTTTGTTATGTAGTTTATTTCTTTCCGTTATGGGGCTTATTATTTATTAGGTTGGTGCTTCGGATTGCTGAACTATTATTGTCCACATGTAATTTTCTTTATTTTATAAATACTAACCCTCAACTACGAAAACTTGTGCAAATATCCTCCTGGAGGTTGAATGTGAATTGAAGGGTTGTAACGACCCCAATCCGTAAATAACTACTAATTTGTAATTAAGAATGCTAACTAAGTGTTTAGAATGGAATTATGTGTTATTATTAATTGTGATATGTGCTTTGTAGTAATTTGTGCATATCTGTCTGATTTGAAAATTATTTGTCATGATTTCTGCTTTGAATTTGAATTTGAATTTGAAATTGTGAGCTTAAATGCTTTCAGAAACCGAATTTGAGTTCATGGATTGACTAACTAGAATATTTGGAACCATATGAGAAGTTTTGTTAAAAATTAATTTAGTTTAGAAAAATCACATGTGATTAAATTGAACCTTAATTGGAACTATTTTTGATTAATTGAATCATGTGCTAACCTTGATTAATTAAGGTTACTTGTGTTTGATTAAAATGATGCATGATTGGTACCTAATCTAATCCTATCCATGATCCAAGATGTGATTAAGTGTATGATGTGCTGAGGCATGTGATGGTGTTGAAAGTAGGGGATTAAAACCCTAGTGTGTGTGTGTGTGTTGGAGTTTTGCATATGTGTGCACGTGTATTGTGCTCAAGAAGTGAGGTGTGTGTTGTGTATATTCAGTTGAGTGAGGGATTGTTTGTATCATTCCTTTTGCTTATTTGGTTCTTTGTGTTGAGAGAGTTCAAGCTAGAGAGAGAGAGAGAGAGAGAGAGAGAGAGAGAGAGAGAGAGAGAGAGAGAGCTCAAAAGTTTGAAGAAGAAGAAGAAAACTAGGAAGATTCATCTCACATTTTTTAAATTAAAGCTTTGGGTAAGAATTCTATGACTAATTCATCTTGTAAATCCTCCATGCATTATAAGTTCATTAGTTTATTGAGCTAATTTCATGATATTTGTAAGGAAATGGGTCTTTGAACATGTAGATGGCTTGCATGTACATTCATGGTAAGTCATCTTTGATTTTATCATTTTGAGTTTGAGTTTTAAAGTTTTTGCATACACGTGAGTTTAAATCATGTCCATTGTTTCAAAAATTCATGAGTTTGTTGATCACCATTTGCATGTTATGAAAAACTATGAGAAGAGTCAAAAAATCTTGCATGAAAGAGTTTTGGTTCAAATCTTTCAAGAATTGGTGAGTTTTTGAACAAAAGATGTTTTAAGGGTCTTGTATTGGAGTTTTCTAAAGCTATTTTATGTATTTGATCAAATCATGCAAGACCCCAAGTTTTGAAAGTAGTTTGGAAGCCATTTTTGTTAAGCTTGGTGCTCAGAAATTCACAGCTGGCTCGAGTGACGAAGTGGTGGCTCGAGCCAACATTATGAGCTCCCAATACTTTGAACTCTGCAAAAGCTGGCTCGAGCGAAGGAGTGGTGTCTCGAGCGAGCTCAGTTTTTGCATTCAGCTAGTTCTAGCCACGAAAAGCTGGCTTTAGCCACCAATTTATTTTCAGCATATTTTCAAAAGATGTTTTAAGTACATATTTTCGCTCCATCTCTTTTCGGGCATTCTTAGGCATGATTTATGAGCCATTAAGGATTAATAAGCTAAGAAACATCAACGTAAGTGAATTAGAAAATATGTGTCGAATCCAAGTATATGGGCAATACAAACAAGTTATGTGGCATGGAATGAATAAGAAGTTAAAGCAAGAAAGCTAAGGCATGTATGGTCATATGAATGAGTGATAATGAGAAATGTTTTCTGCCATTTACATTTGTGTTTGTAGGTCGACGTTCGGAGACTAACCAACCGTTTCTAAAAGCCCACTGTGAGTAACGTTATTGTAAAGATATGTTCATATGAATTATGTTCCAAATGTGATTTGATAAGTTATGATTTCTGAAATGATATTTATTTACGTGAATGAATGTCCTATGTTTGAAATCTATTATGGCATCCATAGATAGTCCCAAGTCATGAGGGCTGACATGTTAATGCGAGTCCATGACATATATGTGATTACGAGATCTCGTTAGCCACTTCATTGTGGTGATATGTATTTAATCGGTATCCGAAACCGATTACTCTAGTCGGATGACGATGTGCTATGTTCTATTGGATGTACCATTATTATGTTCAGATATGATAATGATTATGTTATGATCTGTTTTATGATTATGAAATGTTCGGAATTCGTTCACTAACTTCTTTACCTTAATGTTATTCACTGGGCTTTAGTTCACTTTGTGTATATATATGTATAGGTGAACGTTTGGGAGATCAGGCCTGAAGACTTTTGTCTGGACTTCTGTTTTGTAAAGCCAACCATTGCGCCTCCCGTGAAGGTTTCAAATATGTCATGTGTTCAAGGCCTTGTGATTGACTTAACTTTTGTTTTCTCTGTCAAGGTTTAAGACAAGTTTTTGTATATGGGGTTTAATCCCTTCTTGCTTGACTATAATGTGTGTGGGTATAATGTAAAAATGACTTTTAGACATTGTATATAAAGTTTTAAATATTCTGTTTTATATAAGTCAGCACAGCTCATTGGACAATTATATTTATGTATTTGTTTCTGCTAGCCCCTAATTTTGTTTAATCTATTCAGAGGCCTTCGGTAATCTTAGGATTACTGGTCGGTTACGATGTTAAACCTATAGAGACGAGTTTGGGTCGTAACAAGGGTAAAAAAATGTATGGTTTTAAAATTAATAGAGGCAAAGTTATATTCAGTAATAGTTGAGAAGTAAAACATAATTAGCCCTATTTTTTTTTTCCCCTTAAAAAGAGGACTATTTACTAAAATGCAACACCATCCTCCTCTATTGCTAGTGTGGCTTCCACTAGGCACCACCTTAGAAAAAGTTGACCACAGAAATAGTTGGAAACAAGCTCATCCACCATGAAATTGACACCCCTCCTCCTCCATCTCTGCTTTCTTGATCTAGTCCTGCTTTTTCTACTTTGTCTCAGTGGTTGTGTTAGCATAACTACCACGAGTGATGTGCGTCTACAATGCAATGGCTCCATAGCAGAATGTCACGCAGACATGGAGATGTTGATGGAGTCGGAGGTCAGTTGAAGGTTTTGGAGAGAATGAATCACATAACATATGGGGCTTTAAAGCAACATCAACCAGCATGCAATAGTGGGAAAAGTGGTAAAGCATACAGCAAGTCATGTCTCCCTAAAGAGTCTAACCCTGAGAGTAGAGGATGCTCCGAGTACTACAGGTGCAGGCAAGGAATTAGATCTCCAGTCACTTTGTTTACATGATGTGTTATACTATATAACAAACAAGAGGGAAAAAGAAAGCTTATGCATCAAATCAAGTCCATATGGTTTAATTTGTAGCTATGTTCCATGTTTGGTACTTATTTGCTTATGACAAATGCTTAAGAATCCTATATCATTCCTAAAATTATTATTCCTAATGACCTGTACTGTGTTGCATATCAGTTGTGATACACAAAACAGACGACAATGCACTACAACCAGTGTTTTCCAGCTATTCGCTAGAAGGATGACGAAAGGGAGACATTTATTGAAAATTTTGGATAAAAATTAACAACAATAGGGAGATTAATTTTTTTTTTTGTTTTTATTCACTTCTCTCTGTATATTTTATGCATCTTCATAACATGTACTAGCATAACATCCATATTATGCAAGGTTTTAAATAAATAATTTAAAATTAAACAATATTAAATAAAATAGAATAAAATGAATTGAATGTATAGGATACACTACTAAAAAAACTACTTTTTGCGACCGCTACAAGTCGTCGTAAAAAATAAAAAGACAATCGCAAAAGACTTTTTTTGCGACAGCCCATGCTACGGCAAATGGGAGTCACGAATGTGGGGGTGGCAAATACTTTTTGCGGCTACAAAACAACAGTCACAAACTATTTGCAACCGCCTAATCTACTTATGGCGATTAATGTTTTGCCGTCACAAAAAAAATAAAAAAATGCCTATAATGTATTAGTGACCATCTTGTTACTGTCGCAAAAAAAAAAAAAAAAAAAAAAAAAAAAAAAAACAACAACAACAACAACGTTACAATGTTTTAGCAACCTATATTCTCATATATATATATATATATATATATATTCAAATATTATATACAATAAATGTAAAGTGATATTTGCAAGAATTCTAATACTCATGTATTATTTTCCATCACTTCCCTCAACAAAATTATCTTTCTTCAAAAAAAAAAAAGTGTGCATACAAAATATAAACTTCTATACATTCAAAACAAATATCCATCAACCATCCTTAAAAGTATTTATACAAAATACTAATATATTCGAGTACTCAAAAAAAAAAATCTCAATTTAGTTCTCAATATCACCCACTCAATCATATTAACTACTCCTCAACACTACCTGCAAAAATATACATCAATATATTAGTTGACTAACTTGTATGCCAAAACAAAATGGATACAAAGAGCACATTAATTAACAAATAATCAGCTCCAAGAATATTGAAAAATTACTTGAACTCGATTATCTTCTAATTCAACTGGACAAATCAGTGATGCTAATTGTGTAAAGAACACCCTGCAACAAAAATTTTAAGAAGTTGAGTTTTTCTAAGAGTAAGTAACTGTGCTACAGCACTAGTTTAACTACAACTGAATTCATGACATAGAACTTATAAATTAAATGTACAACAGATAAATGATCATATAGACACATAAAATATTGTTAATTTATATTCCATCCCACTAGGGAGCATTCTTCCTTAATTGGGTTGCCAAAGGAGTCCTGTATCTAGGCATATTAGGAATAAAATTTGCCATGCAATTTACAATACCAAGAAACTATTGGACCCGCTTGTATGTAAGATGTTCATTAAGGAAAATTTGTGAGTCTAACCATCACATCATACCATATAGAAGCAAAACCTAGATGGTAACATAACAATACCTTTGACTGCTTTGTGAACTCATTTATGACCCTTTTGTAACAATCCTTACAAGAAGAGATTAATTGATCAGTGATATGATACTAATTAACCACTAGCCAAGTAATTCTATAGGCTGAACACACTTTAGTGTTGTTCCTCAAAATGCGAGGACTTTTACCACAATCATGCTCCAAAATGAACTCCAAATTCTAGATGTATTGGTACACCTTAAACTCAACCTAGTAAACCCAAATGCACTGAGAATTATCAAATATAGATAACAATAAGAACTGAGAAATAGTATATTCCCAAGATTGTGTTTCAGAATATCTTAGTAGAATTTTCGGTACGATGGATCCATGAGTCTGAGATATTCATCAATAACAAGTATTACAAAAGATAATAACTTCCTGACATATCATTTTCATAATAATAATAATAATAATAATAATAATAATAATAATAATAATAATAATAATAATAATAAGCTCATGATCTGTCAATGTAAACTTACACGTAAAGCCATCTTCTTAAGTTTGTTCATTGCGGAAAAGTGCTTCAGGCGTGATAGCACTATAGAATCAAGAGGTTTATCAGGGGCAACTCTATCATCAACAATCCATTGGTGGCCTGAGAACAACAAAAAGAATAGAAAGAAAAAGATAAAAGAGTTACTGCATTATAATCACCTTATAGAGATGCAATGGCTAACCATGCTATTACACAATTAAACCATTTCCAACAAAATTCCAACATATCATCTTCCTTTGTAGTGGTGAAGGAAACTTACACAAAACTTCATGGGCGGATAGCCTTCTCTTTGGATTTTTGTCAAGCATTTTCCGTATCAGATCCTTGGCACTGTTTGAAATTCCACGCCATGGTTCAGATTCAAAATCTAATTTTCCTTGTAATATCAGCCGAAAGATGCCCAATTCAATTTCTGGAGTTAAAAGGAGGTACAAAATCAACATTAATATTATGCATTGAAACAGAATGAATTTTTAGAGTATATTACTTGTCCTCCATCATGCATATTAAGTCACAAAAAAAAAAAAATGAAAAAGATAGCTGCCAGCCCAAAAAGGTGGAACCCCACTCAATAAAATGTACAAAACAACTCCAGCACTCCATACATCTGCTTCAGGTCCATAATGCTTATGCAACACCTCTGGCATAACATAATATGGACTCCTAATCACATGAGAAAAAGTTTCACCTAGAAAAAGAGGAAGCAACCAGCAAGCCATGTCAAAATGAGGCCAAACTAACAAGTTTCACAAGGAAAAGCAAAAGTTGTCCCATTTAGTGAAGAAAAAATTGATAGGATGAATAACAAGATAACTGGAGATCATGCACAATAAAAAATAAGAACAAACCAATGATTTGATTTGTCTTTGATAAATCATGAGATCTCAATTAACCTTTTTCAAAGAAAACAAAAATACTGCCCATTCCCAATAGTTTCTTCAAGTAAAATTGCCACTCACTCATCACCCTCTTATATCTTTTTAACATGCATTAAAAATAAATAAATTAAAAAGTTACATTCTATGATAATCAAAACATAATATAAATACTTATGATAAATCACTAAAAGAAAATCAAGTTTTAGCAGCGTTGTTTATTGCAACGGCTTTAAAAATGCTACTATAGATGGGCTATTGTAGCGGTTATTGACCACAACTAAAAATTAAATTTTTAGTAGCATTTTTTTCCTAAAACACTACCATATATTTTTTTATAGTGACAGTTTGTACTCAACCGTTACTAAAAGCCCAACAAAATAAAGACTGCCAAATTCAACTCTAATTTTGCGGGGAATCCCATTTGTGTGTGTCTGTGTGTGTGTGTGTGGGTGAATAACATATTAGAAATTCAATCCAAAAAAAAAAAACCATTCAACTCACAATTTGTGCCCTAGCCCATAACTCTTCTTTGGCGAAGTATCAGAGTTCTTCTCCCCCGCGGCATATTGATGACATCAAGCTATAGCATCACTGTGATTTCAAGGTCAGTTTGCTCTCTGTGTTTCTCTTTCTCTATCCATCTCTTTCTTCTTGTCTCTTGGTTTATCTCTCTACCCTTCTCTCTTTCTTCTACTATGAGGCCCCTGAAAATTTTAATTTCTTAAAAGTCCCTTACTTTTAAATTATTTCCTTGAAGTCCCTCAGTTTCTTAACTAATTGCAACCCTAGGATCAAAATACATGCGCCAACAAAAAACCGCAAACCCTAATTGATTTCGAAAACTTAGAAATAATTTCTAATACTCTAATTGACTCCCTAAATATGAAATTACCACTTGTAAACCCTAGGCTTTTCCGGTCTTTATCACGTTCGTCGGTTGATCGCATTTTTGTTCAAAATAAGAAATCCAAACCAAATTAGACTCTCTAACCCCAATTTAATTTAATTCTACACTAAAATAATGTTCCAATTCATAAATTAAATCCAATGCCCTCATATTTTTCTTAAATCACATTTTGACCTCAAACTAGTACCATTACACACATATATACACACACATATATATATACTTGTACATTTCTTAAATGAATAATTTTATACACGAATATCTTCATATCTATATATAAAATCAATAAAAATCTCCCCAAATCTAGCATATGGCCAGCCATCACCCTCTCTAGGCTACAATCATAGGTACTTTAGAGACAAATCCCTTAAATCATGGAAAAAGTATCATTGGTACCCCCAAATCAAGGAAAGTTGTCTTGTACTTGTAACTATCTTGGTTCTACTTAAGCCTAACCCTAACTATATCATGCCTTAATACATGATTAGGCTCCCTAATGATCCTTCATTCCATTGCATTCCAACTAAATACATCTCAATTCCATTTCATTCCAACCAATGGCCATTTTGGACCTTTTACACCAATTTTATTATAAAAACACCACCACCCTCTACACGTTACACATACACTCACACACCTATACATTCAGTTGAGAGAAAGAAAGAAGAGGAAGAGAGTGACTTTGGTAGTAAAGGAGAGGAAAATAGGAGACAATTGTGCAAACATGTCACTAGGCAATCAAGTAAGCCACAACACAACTCTCTCTTTTATTTTTCTTTTTCTAATACATGCTCTTAGAATTTTTAAACATTCATTTCAGATGTGTTTTGATGGTATTCTTGTGTTAAAAATGAAAGGAGTTGAGCCTTGATTCTACTCTTCTTATATTTCTCTTAATTGGTATAAGACTACCTTTTTCCATATCAAACTCTCAAAATTTCCAAAGGCACACCTTTACCTTAAATTTCTGAGTTTAATACATATTATTTAGCAAGTTTTCATCACAAGATAAGTAGAAAATTTCCCCTAGTTGACCTCTTTTCTCACAAAATTTCTATTTTCAAAAATTGTGCCAGAAAAATCTATTTTTCATCCAAATTTTGAAATTTCTAGAAAAATGTATAAAAATCTCGTGGACTTCCATTTTATGTCAAAATATTCCTCAAGGAGTTAGCTTTCAGGTAAAATTGGTTTCATTGAAAACGAGTGAGCGGTTTGTGAGAAAATCTGATTTTCGTAACGATCGATGAATTTGGACAGTGCTGGAGCATTTCTTAAATAACTAAAAATATAGAAAATCTATCACATTTCTAGTACATGTTCTGAAAACTAGATTAAATTCTCTACAAACCATAGGAAGGCTAGGTTCGGGAAATATCTGAAATAGCCCTTTTGATTTTAATCTTTAAATGGTATTGAATATGGAAATTTAGTTTTGCATGGGTGTTTTATGCTCTTGTGTACATGAATATGCTTATTAGTTTATGATCATGTCTTGGTATGATATTGCATGTGTTATGGTTATGTTCCTTATCTTCTTCATTTTAATGATGCTTATGCTTATGTGGATATTACTATCTTGTTGAGTTTGTTCTAACTTGACTTAAAACATTGATCCAAACGGAAAACTTAATTGGGATGGTATTGGGTTTTCGATCACTTGAATAATGAAGAGATGATAATGTGTTATGTATGGATTGATGGGATGTGCTCCCTAATGGAAGGTTAAGTCTTGTGCAAGCGGTTGTCGCATAAACCCTAGAATGGAACGGACGTATTCAGACTCTTTGCGATGGTTTGATTGGTGAGATAAGGTTGGGTCCAGATGGGACATTCAGGAGGATAAAACTTTTTTGAAAGGATAAGGTTGGATTCAGGAGATAAAACTTTTTTCTTTTCACTATTCTTTTTGAGGCCCTGTGGTTGGCACTACGCGGTATATAACCGTTGGTAGGCATCCGAGGTTAGTTCTGCAACAAAGCAGCAAAATGGGGAGTTTCGAATAGTCCGATATCCAATTCTTGTGGTTGGGAGAATGAAATCTCTTTGGGGGATTTCTAGAATACTAACCACTAACATTATAACCTTTGTTATCTATTTGAATGACATGTTCCTTTCCTCTATTATTGAAATTGCTATTATTGACTTGAATATCATGCTTCACTACTTGCTTGCTATAAATGTGGCGGTGTATTGGATTGGAAAAAAAGGGACAAAGTGTGTGTGCGTTTACTAGGCATTCAAAGCTCATGGCGTTTCATGCCAGGTATTGAAGACTATTAGACCGGTCAAAGGCAAAGCTGAAGCATTTGAGGACATACGGCTACCTTAAGAGGATTAGAAACAAGTTTGTAAATGTGTTTTGAGATTGTAAGTAATAGATCCCATGTTGTATTTAAGACATGATTTGTAATTTGTATATATATATAACATTTGTAACCTATCCACATACCCTGTCAACTCATGTAGGCCTTGTGTTAATACCTTATCAAGATCTGTCAAAAAGGTAACTTTGCTGTCTAAGGTGGTTGGACTTTGAAGGGAGGCTATTTTGACTCCTCTGACCTTCCTAGGATCTTGCTTGGTTATTATCCAAAATACTCATTAGTGACGTTTCCTACTCTTGTAACCTTAGATAAACCCTGTATTTAATGGTTAATACATTATCTGATGCTCCCGACTTTTGAAGCGTCACATCTACTGTCTTTGTTTCTCTTTTTCCCTTACTGTCTTTGGTCAAGTTCGGGTCATTGAAATTCATTCTTAAGCTGAGACTTGTCATTCTATTCATTGCTTCTAATATCTCCAAAACTTCTGCTTTGAAGGATTTCATGAACATCTTGAATGATTTTGATTTGGGAAATAATTTAGAAAATAGATTCATTAACATGTTCGGTATTCTGATTTTTGATCATCTATGATATTCATATTTTAACCAATATAATTAGTGAAGTGAACGGATTGTTGTTGATGCTACACAATAAAATCTCATGCTTGAGGATTCATTATGTATGGTAGGTGTTTGATAAAATGCTACAATGGAGTAATAGTGCCTACATTTTTGTTTATTGATTTGTTTTGTTTTTGTGTCTTTTTTTTTGTGTGTGTTGAGAAAATTGTTGTCTATGAATTTAATGCACAGTTTGTAATGTTTTGTTGCCTTGATTATCAATTTTGATATAATTCTGTTCGTATTTGTAATTTATAAATAATCTCCTATCTCTTGATAAAAAAAAAGATCAATAAGTAACCAATCACTTTTCCATATACTAGTTATTGTCTGAAATGCTTAGGGTTATAATTGCCCAGGTTGTATAATATATTGTTTAATATTAGTTTCAAAATATAACAAGTACAAAAATGTACTTAAGCTTCTTTCGTTTATTTTTCAAATCAATCTCAAACAAGTTTTAATCACCCCAAGTTCGAATAGTTTAATTTTTTGAATAATTTTCTAACACAAACTTATCGAATCAAGCCTAAAAAATTAACAAATTTCTAAATATATTGCTTAAATAACGATGAATATCAATTGAATTTTCAACAAACTAAATAGCCATTATTTTACAGCCCTAGAAATGAACTACTAAAATTGAGCAACAGAACACTGATAATGAATCATGAAAATATAAAATGTGAGAAGAAACACTAGATACCTTAACCTAGTAAAAGGTTTCTAGAAATAAAGAAAACAGAGATACTGTTTTGAGCTACTACATTCTTGCCATTTCAAACTGATCAACAAAAAGCCAAAAGGCAATAATGATGACAATTTTTTTTTTTTGTCTCACTAAAAGTAGACATCCAAATGCATATCCATATTGGTAAGGATGTTATGTAATGTAGCATTCCATGCAAGAAGAATCGAAAACCTATTTAAGGCTACTTATTGGTAGTGAACTATGAATTACGATAACAAAAAAATGTAAACGAAATTACATGAAGAGAACTACCAGTCCAAACCTATAGCATGAATGGTCTAATTTATCTTATGTTGTTTCCCTGGAGGAATTGTAATAAGCATTTCAAGAAGAGATCGATAGTACAATTTGCAATGCAAATAATCTTTTGACTAATACCATACAGAATATGTTCATCATCAGCATGCATGTGTCAAAGACTATAAGGCTTAACACCAATCATAATTTGTGAACATATCTAATACTATCTAGCAAAATTACAATAACAAATGAATCCATGTACATACTTTGTTTGTGATGTTTGAAAGCTCAACACTAATCATCCTGCATTCTTCATCACAACAAGGCTTCAGTTCTTTCGACAAATTGCATGAAAGGTAAGAGAAAAAAGTAACAGATAAATTAAACTAAAACCACAGACAAAAACCAATCTTAAACCTATTAGGCCATTACCACTTGTTGAACTAGTCTCTAGAAAGCGAAATTTATTTTTACCTTTCATTTTTTGTACCAGTTTGCTTATGTAAATTGGTAGGTAGATTAGTATATGATCTTCCATCTGAGAAAATCTGTTTACCATACTATGGCAAAAGTTATTCAAGAAATACAATTACCAATTTTCAATGTAAAAATTATTCAAAAGTAGAGAAACAATAGACGCTGAAGAAAAATACTACTTTTGTGTCATCCCCCATCCACCCAGGAATGCTCCTTGACAAAAGGGTTATATATTGCTCCATAGTCACCTCTCGGTTCATGTCCCCAAGCTGTTACCAAGCATTTCTAAGACAATATAACCAGTTTGCCTCATTAATTACACAAAGAAGCTACAAATCTTATTATCAAAACTAACAGCCAATTACACACCAAAATATAATTAAGAAATAAGGATGAGCACTAGTGTAGTGTACAAGTAAAGTCCATTTGCTTTATACCTATCTTAACTTATGTTATGAGTTTTGTAATTGGGAGAGGTTAGTATGAGAAAAGGCATCTGAGCAGAATGAACCCTAACAAAGTGTTGTGTATATATGTTGCAATGTTGTGAATTGTGCAGAGGGTTTAGAACCACTTCCATGGGAAACAACGCTTAGGGGTTGTTTGGGAAGTGCTAGATTAGTATACTTTTTGACTTTTTATAAAAAAAAATGTAAAATATAGGTTGGGTATGAAGTGATGTGGTCAAGAGGTGATGTGACTCAAATAAGATGTGATGTGACCCAAATAAGATGATTGTGACTCAAATAAGATGAGGTGCTAAATTAAATTTTAAGGCTTAATTTGCCATTAATTTTGATTCTTGCCAATATGGTCATTGGATGATGGGTCGTACTGATCCACGTGTTCCACGGGTCTGATGACTTTCGTCCCTTTGATGCATGCCTAGCAAGAACACTAGGTGAGATCATAGAAATGTGTTTGTTACGTTTCCCAAAACCTAAAATTGTTTACATTAGTTGGAAAGCATGTCATTGAATTCTATGGACAAAAAGTACAAAAACACGGTAAATCAAAAACCTTGAACTCATAGAAAAAGAAGTTTTGTTTACTCATTAGATGAGAACTGTGAAAAAAAAAAGAAAAAAAACTTAGATCAACTAATCCTATAAATTTGCAGATATTGATTTGAAATGAATTTGTAAAAAAATCATCACTCATAAACATTAAAATGTTACATAAATTGTGATAATGAAATCCAATAAAACAATACAAAATAAAATGAAACGTATCAATATAAAATAGTTTAATTTTAGGAAAAGATATACAAGAAAAGTCATATACAAATAATTCAATTATGTGTACTTACACTAAATTGTGTAGTGTTTTTTTATGTTAGTATAAATAACTCTTTATATAAAAAATAAAATAAGACGTATTAATATAAAATAGTTCCATCAAATGGGGTCGACAGAGTAAAAAACTCATAACTCATAGACATTAAATTTCCAGATATTGATTTGAAATCAACTAAGCCTTAAGTTCCATCAAATGGGGTTAACAGAGTAAAAAAATCATAACTCATAAACATTAAAATGCTACATAAATTGTGAAAATGAAATCCAAGAAAACAATAAAAAATAAATTGAAACGTATTAACATAAATTAGTTCAATTAGGAAAATATATATAGGAAAAGTCATATACAAATAATTCAATTATGTGTACCTACACTAAATTGTGTAATAACTTTTTATGTTAGTATAGATAACTCTTTATATAATATATTTAACTTTTTATTTTGTTTCATGGTACTTCAATTTAGTTAATTATCAATGGATAAGAGTTGGATGAAGAAAAGTAGATTGTCAAGAGATTATATGCAAGGGATTAAAGAATTTTTGGAGTTTGCTTCTCACAATGTATCTAATGATGGAACAATTCCATGTCCATGTATGAGATGTGTGAATTCATACATGTTGACCCTAGAAGTTGTACATGATCACTTGGTATCCTATGGAATTAGTCCGGGTTATAATTGTTGGTATCATCACGGGGAAATTATGTTTGCAATGACTTCTAGTAGAACTAATCAAAGCCATGTTGAAGAAATACGACCTGAGTATGGTGATATACGTGACATGTTGCGGGACATGTTTCCCATGCACACCCAAAATATGGATGAATATGTAGAGAAAGTAATTTACTAGAACCATTTGATCAAGGTCCAAGCGTGCAACGACCTTAAGAAGATCCCAATAAAGATGCACAAAAATTTTATGACTTATTAAAAGATGCTGAGAAGCCTTTGTATGAAGGGTGCAAGAATTTTAGCAAGTTGTCAGCAATTGTGCATCTGTATCACTTGAAATGTCTTAATGGATGGAGCAACCACTTATTCACAATGTTACTTCAAATTTTGAAAGATATGCTTCATTCAGATGCAAATTTTCCGAAAGCCTCTTATGATTCCATTATGATGCCAAGAAGATTATTTAAGGATTTGGGTCTCGGTTATGAAAAGATTCATACTTGTCCTAATGATTGTATGTTATTTCGGAAGGAACATGCAAATGATGAAGTGTGTCATTGTGGTGCTTCAAGGTGGGCAACAAATGAGAATGATTTGCAGCAAAATATGAGTACTTCATCTAAAAAGAGAAAGAAAAAGGTTGCAAAGGTTTTATGGTGGTTTCCCTTGAAACCTCGATTGCAGAGGTTGTTCATGTCTTCAAAAACAACTGTTTCTATGAAATGACATGCTGAAGGCTGTACAAATGATGGCATAATGAGGCATCCTGCCGATTCTATGGCTTGGAAAACATTCGACTCTCGATATGTAGATTTTTCCTTTAACTCTCGCAATGTCAGGTTGGGGTTGGCAGCAGATGGATTTAACCCTTATGGGAATATGAGTACTAGCTATAGTATATGGCCGGTCATGTTGGTCCTATATAATTTGCCTCCATGGATATGCATGAAAAGATCTTCTTTCATCCTATCATTGCTTATTCCTTGTCCGAGCTCCCCTTTAAATGACATAGATGTGTACATGCAGCCTTTAGTTGAAAAATTGACGGAATCATGGGATGTTGGAGTACAAACTTATGATATATCTTCCAAAGAGAACTTCCAAATGCATGCAACTCTAATGTGGACTATAAATGACTTTCCCGCATATGGTGATTTGTCTGGTTGGAATACCAAGGGTGTTATTGCATATCCTTCTTGTAATTATGAGACTCATTCTCGATGGTTAAAACATGGAGGAAAATATTGTTTTATGGGTCATAGGCGTTTCTTGGATAAAGATCATAGATTTCGTAAAGATAGAGCATCATTTGATGGCAAACAAGAAATAGAACCAGCTCCCGATATGCTATTTGGCTTTGAGATCATGATGCAAATAGAAGACATTGATTACGAATTTGGGAAAACAAAGGCAAATGAAAAAAACAAAAAAAAAGAAAGAAACAAGCGGATGGTGATGAGATACAACCATGGAAGAAAAGAAGTATATTTTTTACATTGTCGTATTGGGCAAATCAAAAATTGCGTCACAATTTTGATGTGATGCATATAGAGAAAAATGTGATTGATAATGTATGTGGAACATTGTTGAATTTAGATGGGAAGACAAAGGATAACTTGAAAGCACGTCTTGACTTACAAGAGATGGGTATAAGACATGAACTTCACCCACAAAAGATCAGTTCCAATAAAACATATTTGCCTACAACTTGTTCTTAATGATTTTAAAAGAGAAAGATGATTCTTGAAAGTTTTGAAAGGGGTAAAAGTCCTAGATGGTTATGCTTTAAATATTTCACGTTGTATCCAACTTAGACAGTGTAAGATTATAGGTTTGAAGAGCCATGATGGTTATATTTTGATGCAGCAACTTCTTCCTATCGCATTACGAGGAGCATTACCAAAAAAAGTCATTTCACCTCTAATTGAGTTATCTTGTTTCTTTAGGGAAATATGTTCCAAAGTCTTGCAAGTGGAAGAGCTTGACCGACTTACATCTCGAATTGTACTGACTTTATACAATTTGGAGAGAATCTTTCCTCCCTTATTTTTTACTGTTATGGTGCATTTAGTCGTCCATTTGGCCACTGAGGCTAAAATTGTTGGCCCGGTTCACTATAGATGGATGTATCCCATTGAGAGGTTGGGTGTGACGCCTTGTATCCAATTGTGTTTTTAACCTACATCACATTGACATCCCAATTTAGTCAATCTATAATTATACTGTTTTTCATGTAGGTATCTCCAACGACTAAAATCTTATGTTCGTAACAAAGCCCATCCAGAGGGCTCTATTGCAGAAGGATACATAGCTGAAGAATGCTTAATATTTTGTGCGCGATATTTGGAATCTGTTGAAACCGTATTCAATCGACCCTTAAGAAATGTTGAAGATTCCACAAGGGCAATAATGAATATCGAACTTGATCAAAAGTCATGGATACAAGCACATCGTTATGTGCTATTTAACAATGATGAAATTCAACCATATCGAATGTATGCAATATTTATGAGTTATGATATATAAATAAGTTTGAGTTTCCTATTTTAATACTTGCAATAGTAACATAAGTTAGGTTTGTATATATAGAGAACACAAGGAGCATATAAAGAGAAAAAGTCGTCCGCGTCGTCTAACTAATGAAGTTTTTAATAAGATGCATATGGAAAAGTTTTGTGAGTGGTTTCGATCGTATGTAAGTATGTAACTATTAAATAATACTATTACCATATATAATTTTTAATGTAGAGATTAATGTAATCATTTTAATGGATCCTATAATATATCAGGTTGTAGCTATGGATGACACAAGAAAGCAACAACTTACTGATGAAATCAAGTGGCTTGCTCAAGGCCCAAACACTCTAGCTAGATGATTCAAACAATATGTTGTTAATGGTTTTAAGTTTCGAATTAAAAATTACGAGAAGGCAAAGAAAACTCAGAATAGTGGGGTTTGTGTGGCCACTGAAGAAGGCACCATGTATTATGGTGTTTTATTTGATATCATTGAGCTGAATTATTTTGACAAGTTGAAATATGTACTATTCAAATACAATTGGGCTGATGTGAACACAGGCAGAGGCTACAAGATAAATGAATATGGTTTTAACCTTATAAATTTTTTGCATTTGATACATACTAGAGAACGGTTAATGATGAACCATTTGTCTTGTCATCTCAAGCTTCACAAGTTTATTATGCGGAAGATGTAAGGCATGAAAATTGGTTGGTTGTTCTTAAAACAAAAGTGAGGGATGTGTTTGATGTTGGTACTAGTGAATTGTGTGATGGTGATGTTGACACTCACTATGATAACGAGCCGTATAATATCATAGTTGAAGACACTCATGTGGATGTGAATGAAAACCTCAATTGGGCTAGAAATGATATAGATGGAACAACAATCAATTTACCACTTCCACTTGATAACCAACTGATCGATGAAGATGATTTAGATGTGGATGTCTAGTTGTTGAGTTCAACTAGTTTGATTTTAATTTATTTATTCTCATGCTAATCTTTCAAACATTATTTGCTTTTGAATATAAATTTCAAATTTCTTAGTTTCGTATATGTATGGCAACCTATGTTTTGCATTTTTTTTTCTTTTTTTTTTTTTTGAATTTTTGTCGTGCTTTGACAAAAAACTAGTCTATTTACTTAAGTAGCAATTTTAGCCTCAGGAACTGTTAAATAAGCATTTGAATGAAAATCTGAATTTAAACCGTGTTTAAACTCAACCATTTATTAGTTGGTGCAAAAAGTGCTAGCAAATATGAATTACATAGATTCCTATTTACAGTAACCCTGTTTAGAGATCTTATATTCCACTCATCTTTATAATTCTTCTTTGTCTCGTGTGTGAATGAGTTGAGCACGCATTTTTAATGATTTGGCTTCATTTTCTCCATATTGATAGTGCTATATTGATCTTTTATGCATTATAGTTATTGCTTGTCTTTCTTGCTATAGAATTCTGTGTGTGAATAAGAGTTGCATCATACCCTTCTAACCATGAAACAAAATGACCAGATCAAGAGAGTTCCTATAGGTTTACATCCTACTCTTCTATACCATCAACCAACAAATAACAAAAAAGGAAAAACAGAGGTCTTAATCACATACCCATTGTGGATGTAGGCCTAAGCCAAACCATGTAAATTATCTGTTTTCTTCTTTATGATTTTGTTTGCATCAATTTGCTACTTTGTATCCGATCTCAAATTTGTGTGGGTTTGTCAGGATACTTGACTAGTTGCCATTGAAGTATATTGTATGGGTTATTAATGAGGACATCTATATTTCTTTTAATAGATAACTGATGGTTTTTTTTATTTTAATGTTTGTTGTTAGATATAGCTATTACAAACTTGGACTGGAAAATCAGCATCTTAACAATATAGTTTTTATGCTCTCTCTAGTTTTAACTTTTAGTTTGCGAATGTAAGTATATCATATCTTGAGAAAAAAAAAGTCTGCACCTGTCTAATAGAGGTGAGTATAGTCATGTATGTCTGCACCTGTCTGTATGTAGTAGTATTATTGTGTCATGTTATTTTATTGTATTAGAAAGGGGAGCTGAGTCTAACCCTGTTTTTCTAATTTCACTGGAATCTTGCCAATTGTTGTGGGTGATCTGTTCCTCTTCCCATGCATTGTGTATAGAAATCTCCTTAGAAGTAAACAAAGAAAATAATCTTGTGAGGTGTATATAAGCTTTTCCTATGGCTTATGTTCTTTAATATCCTTATTATACTATGATAAATGCTCATTTAATTTGATTAATATCTTTGTGTTTTATTAATTACATCTATTGTTAATCTAGCAGATATGGCAAAGAAACGACTTAGAACTTGCAATCTTGAGAATGAGTCCCAGAACAAGCGATCAAATGGCTCTTCACAGCCTAGCCAGTTAAATAATTCTTCACAGCCTAGCCAACCAAATAACCCTTCACAGCTTCACACACCAAGTGGAACTTCACAACCTAGTCACTCAATTGGCCCTCCACAGCTAGAATGGCCAAATAGAACTTCACAACCTAGTCGTTCAAATGCCTCTTTACAGCTTAATCGGCCAAATGGAACTTCACAGCCTAGTCAATCAAATGGCTCTTCACAACCTAGTTGGTCATATCCCTTCCTCACATGCTCCATCACATGTTCCATATCCTCAATCTCAAGAATCAGAGGTTAACCCTTAGTTTGAAGATGATTTAGATGAGGACTGGTTAAGGGAAGAAGAAATGCAACGTACAGGTATTATTACATTTTTAGTTGAGGTACAAATTACAAGTCAACCTTCACTTCCATGATATATTTCGTTGTTGTATTGTAATAGATGAATTGACCAAACGAAACATGTGGGGAATTACATGTATGGTTGAAGTGTGGAATTTGACTCCAGAAGAACGCATTATGCTCACCTTCAACAAGGATTTGTAGATTGTTTCTACAGAGGGTGGTATATTCAGTCACTTCATAGGCACCATTGCTAAGAAGCCACACTTATGCCCAATTAAGTACAAGAATTGGCATGAAGTGCCAGATTCGTAAAAGAAGATTGTTGAAATACTATTGAGGTAATTTTCAAAATACAAGTATTTTGTGATAATTCTACTATAAGAGAGATCATATGCATGTGAAAAACACAATCTTCCATGCTATTATAGTTGAAGTAAAAATAAAAACATGAGAATTAAGCAAAGAAATGCACAAATTTAGTTTATATTATTGTATTGATAATTTTAAGAGTGTTCATAACATGAAAAAACATACAATCGTAGTCCAAGTTTGCCATTCCTCAAGATGAGAGAAGGGATATGATTAGGCATCGAACATTGAAGTCAATGGGAGAGAAATGGAGAAATTGGAAATGTAGTTTAAAAGCAAAGTACTATGATGACACAAAGACAGCAGCACAAATAGTAGCTACTACGCCTTTAATAGCTAATCGTGAGCACTATGTTGACCTTGTCACGTATTGGTTTTCAAAGGAAGGACAGGTATACATAGATGTATGTTTCCTATCAAATAATACAATGTCATTATATCATTTTTTTTAAACATATTGTTATGCATTTATGAGTGAAGGAACTTAGTACAACCAATAAGGAAAGTAAGTGAGAGCAAACAAGTGCACATATAGCAGGATCTAATACTTATGCACAACATGCATATGATATGGTATTTCAAACTTCATTCCTTGTTTTATATTTTGAATTTGGTTAGCACATTGTATTATGAATTTATTCTCAAACGATATGATTGTTAATAGGAGCAAAAAGATAAGATTGCACTAGATCGAGCAAAATTATATATACCGCTTCACAAAAGGAATGATGGGACACCAGTCAATGAAGCAGCAACTACAAAAATTGTATGCCCATTTAATAAGTTACATTTTAAATTCTAATGTGTTTGTGGCAAACAATCACTCTCACTCTTTGCCTTCTTGTTTTTTTCCTCCCATTTATGCTATAGGAAAAACTAGAAGCTTTGATGAGCTCACAACCAAGTAGCTCCGAAGGAAATGTTAGTAGACGTATATCTTGGTCACCAAATGATATTTATTCTCAAGTGATGGGTAAAGAGCATCATGGTCGTGTTCGAGATTTAGGATTTGGGCCTACTCCTTCCAAGCATGGCTTCATGTGTAATAGTTTTGACCACTTAAGAATGGTTTCTGATAAAGAGAGAATGAGAGACAAAGACACTATAATTGAGTTGAAGGAACAACTAAAAACTTAAGGTGATTAGTTGTAAACTCAAGGTATTCAGTTGCAAGCTCAAGATGCTGTAATAAACTCTTTAAAAGAGCAAGTAGCATTTTTGATGAGACAGAGACATAGTTCTAGTGGTTTGCAGGTATAACTACATATAACATATTCTTTTATATGATGTATTTATCTTATGTTATCCTTTTCTAAATTTATGCATACTTATGTAAATTTTATTGTATAAATTAGGCGACAGATGGATCTAGTGGCATTCCAGACCAAGCTTCTCCACAAACACATCAAAGATCCTCTTTTGGGAGTCATGAAATGCAACCTTTTAATCGGAGTAAGTCATCATTACAATACACATACATTGACACAAATTTAGAACCATTGTTAATGACTTCTTTACCAATAAATTGTTAGTTAGTTTGGACAAAATTGAGATTTGATAGGTTGACTTCTCTACTTTGTTTCCTTTATTGGCATCTGTAAAAATACCAAACAAACCAGTGAAATAGAGAATTAGGCAATCGAACAAATTTGAATATCAGCAACGTATCAAACTGTAATATACAATTAAAAATAAACCCTTGGATGTTGCTAGTGGTTGCTTGATTTGGTGGCTACTACTAATGTTTGGCTTTATTGGCTAATTCAGTCCAAATGCCAACCTGTTAGTTGCTTGCTTACATGTTCTAAGCCCTTTAGATGTCTTCAAGCATATCTAATCTTAGAGATCAACTTGTAGTGCTTAAAAAACAGCACCAAGAACTAATGTAGAGTTTTTTTTGTTGAGTTTAAAAGAAAATAGAAAACAGAGGAAGAAAACAGAGAGGGTGGGTTTCATCATAATGCAGAATTTTTTTTTGCTGGTATGGAGTGGGTTTCTTTGCTACCTTTGTTTGTTTGGCTTTTGTGTGCTTTATGGAAGCTTAGGGGTTGTTGGGTTTGGTGTGTTTAGAGTGAACCTGGAATATATGGACCGATAAAGGTGGTGTGTAATTTCTTTGTATCTTTTCATTTCATTTCTTTCCTTTTGTTGTGGTTGGTATCTCTTGCCAACCCTTTTGTTTCTCTTGATTGAGTTTGCATATGATTTTGGAGTCCTCCTTGTGCCAACCTAGTTGGGATGAGTTAGGTTCGCTATAATGCAATCTCGCTCTTCCTTGTTAGTTGTTGCATTTCTCCTTTGTCTTTAATAAAGAGCGCTCTATTTGGCTGATAAAAAATAATATGCAAATATGATCTTTAACTTCATTGTAATCTTTATTTTTTGATATGTAAACCATATACTTACCAAAAAAAAAAATAAGACTTGTTGAGAATTATTTGTAGTCTAAATTTTCTTTATAGATTTTAAAATTGAAAATGATACTTATGCTCATTCAATTATTTTTATTACAGAAAATAAGACAGTATGAAAGTATCAAATAATGGACGTCATTTCTCGATTTGAACATTTTTCATGGAGGTCTTTATAAAATGGCATTATGAGTAATACTTTTAAGTACTATTATTGTGTGACACGTTTATCTTTTGGATTATGGTGTGGGCTATTAGTTTGCTAGAAACATTGGATCTTTTTTGTATTACAGGCTTATGTAATGAACCTTTTAATTTAGGTGTTTTGGATATTTTGGGATTATGAAAATGCAGACTCTTTTACCTTTTACAATTATTGAGTATTAAGCCATTAGAATAAAATAGTGTTGTTATAGATATATAATGTGAGCAGGGATAAGTGAGAGACAACCATTAATGGTTAGCAAATCATTGAGAATTTCAAGCTATATATTATTGGTAATTAAATAGTAAACATAGCCTACAATTTCCTGCTGGTGTTGGTGTTGCTGTTGGTGCATGTTTTTGGCAGGTTGTTGGCTTTTTTGTTGGCTGCTGTTGTTTGCTTTGATGCCTGGTGTCATTGTTGCTGGTGCATGGTGTTATGGCTGGTGTTTACTATTAACAGTTTGCCCACAGTTTGCTGTCGTCTGCTATCTTCAGGGCTATGGTGTCTGTTTTGATCATTTTGTAATCAAATTGTCTCTGTAATATGGCCTTTTGGGTTTTGTTTCTAGTTCCTTTTGTTGTTTATATCTTTTCAGTGTAACCAGGTTATGTTGCTCTTAGATTTTTTTTTTTGTATTGTTTGCCTTGTTCTTGCCCTCATTTGCTCTTTGCTTTTGTGGTGTGTGAATAGGATGGTTTTCGCTGTCCAGATTGTCTTTTTTTTGTGTTTTGGTTTATGTGTCTTTGTATAGTTGGTTAGCTCCTAGGGTATACCCCTTGTATTTTGTAGTTTTTGTCATTTTATTTATGACTTATTCACCCCCCTCCCCCCCCCAAAAAAAATAGCCTACAACCATAGTTAATTACTGTCGCTATAAATAAAATTCAAAACGAATTCTATGGTTATAGCGATAGTGTAAAACTGATGGAATAGAGTCAAAATATAGCAGTGGTTCACAAAACGTTGCAAAAGTGAAGGATATAGCAGCAGTCGACCCATCGCTATAAAGTTAGCAAGTAGTTGGTAAATTCAAGATATAGCGACATTTGTAACTATCACTACATCAACCGTCACAATAAAAATAACTATACCAGCGTTTGTGGAAAACGTTACTATATGGATATGCCGACGGGGCTATTGTGGCGGTTTGGCCGCCGCTATTACAACAGCGGATAAAGGTGTTCTAGTTTCTAGCGAAGCTTTTTCCTGCTTTTAGCGACAGTTTTGGCCGTTACTAAATCTTGATTTTTTTGTAGTGAATTACTAATCTCATTCATTATCTTATGTTGTATTAATTTTATTCATAATCTCATTTTATTATGACCACAAAATCCATACTGATAATCAAACAAGACCTAAAAAAAGAACTAAAGCTAAGTGTAACTCGAGTAATTATACCATCGACATAACAGAGATGGAGTGCAATGTGCAAATTTTCCTTTAGGGGAAAATTGTGCACAAAATGCAAGAAAATGAAATTGAAACTATTAAAATTCATTTAGTGAATGACCTTTGCCAAAACTAGTGTTGTTCTCTAGCTACTAAAACTATTAACAATACAAACTTGAGATTTCTCTCTCATTAAGTTCCTAATGCTCTGTTTTTGTGGAAGGATTTGTGGAGAAAAGGGAAAGATGAAATATATATATATATATATTTACTTTGTGTTTCATTCACTTTTTCCTTCCCTTTATTTAGCCTTCACAAATCTAAGATCCAACTACAACCTAACTGTACGAGCACGAAATAATCTTCTCGTATAATCCTGTTGATTAAGTTTGCACTCTTCTAAACATCGTCGCTTTACTACTTGAAAACACAAATGTGAGCTAGTCGGCGGGTGTGTACTGGAAATCTATCTGATGCCTAAGTCAGCAAATAGACAATAGACACAAAAGCTCTGTATATTCTAGAGTAAGAATTGTGATACCTCTACATAGGTCCTGCTATGAGCTTTTGTAGATTCTGCCTGGCACAATCCTAGTAGGATTCTAACGCTCCTTATAAGAGTCCTCCTAGGAATCACACTCCCAGTGAAGAGTGTCTATCCTGATAACACTCTACTCACTACCAACCAAGTGAGATGGTTTGCACAATCCTAGTAGGACTCTACTCTCCTTAGCAGAGTCCTCCTAGAAGTCTCAAGCCAAAGGATAATGCTTATCCTTAAAACACCTTTATCACTGCAAGCCAAGTGAGATGGCTGAACCCTTTACCTCAGCTGACACTGCGGTCAACAAAGTTACTTTGGCTCCGTGCTTAACATGGGCGAACCGTGATGACCCTGCCACCGGTTGGCATCCTGCCGAGCTACGCCCAATTCGGCCCATCGCCCTGTTATCATCTCGGTCAGACCAAGGTTTATCCCCAGATAGGTCCCAATTCCAGCAATACATCCAACCGTCTTGGTGCCTACCTCAGCCTATAGCCAAAATACAAAATATCTACTTGGCCTATTGCATGACCCAACTTCCAAAGAAGATTCGTCCTAGCTCGGCCCAATTTGTTCACAAATTACTCTCTCAATTGCCCCTTAATTCCATCTGCGTAGCATGATTGGGATTATTTTCCTCCAGCTGAGCTAAGAACGCCCCACTCTGTCGAGCTAGAAAAGTTGTTCGGTTTCACAGCTCGTTCAGCCCCAATAAGTCTTGTCAATTGCTCAACATGTCCTTTCACTAATCTGGCACGACGTCATTCCCAGGATACGTGGCATGCCCTCATTATCCTCGTTCTCCTGTTACAACCGTTATGTACCTCCAAAAATTTAAACAGCCCCGCCTTTTTGCCTTCAACATTTATATCCTTCAAGTTCGCAATCGCATGAGAAAAATGCCCTTTCTGTGTAACCGGGCTATATGTCCCACCTTTTGTAATGAAAAATTCCGATCTCTTTGCTCAGTTATTGTGTTTCTTTTTCAATGTTTTGCATCATTCCGACTACATGTTTAGCTGAACTAATTAGCTTGGCCTTACCTGATCCTGCCAACCTTTTTTGATCGAGATACGTATCTCGGTTGAAGAATCCAAAAAAAACTTATTGGTAAAACCTGCTTACCTTCTTGAGCCGTGATCCTTATCTCGGTTGAAGCATGAAAAAATTGTTGGTCAAACCCGCCAACCTTCCTGAGCTTAGATCCTTATCTCGGCTAGAGGAAGAAAAAAGTGTTAGTCAAACCTACCAACCTTCTTGAGCCTAGATCCTTATCACCACTGAAGAATGAAAAAATGTGTTGGTCAAACCTGCCAACCGTCTTGAGCCCAGATCCTTATCTTAACTTGAGGAGAAAAAGTGTTAGTCAAACCTGCCAACCTTCCTGAGCCTAGATCTTTATCTCGGCTAGAGAAAGAAAAAAGTGTTGGTCAAACCTGTCAACCTTCCTGACCTGAGATAAACCTTCTG
Source organism: Camellia sinensis (assembly GCF_055761805.1). Classification (NCBI taxonomy): domain Eukaryota; kingdom Viridiplantae; phylum Streptophyta; class Magnoliopsida; order Ericales; family Theaceae; genus Camellia; species Camellia sinensis. Next base: position 81,502,304 of record NC_138962.1, read on the forward strand.
AGCCTAGATCCTTATCACGACTGAAGAATGAAAAAATGTGTTGGTCAAACCTGCCAACCGTCTTGAGCCCAGATCCTTATCTTAACTTGAGGAGAAAAAGTGTTAGTCAAACCTGCCAACCTTCCTGAGCCTAGATCTTTATCTCGGCTAGAGAAAGAAAAAAGTGTTGGTCAAACCTGCCAACCTTCTTTATTGCCCCCCAGTCTGGCAAAAATTTGTAAGAAAGTGTTGGCCAAACCTGCCCACCCACTTTGCCCCCAGTTGGGAAAAGATTTTTTAGAAAGAGTTGGTCAAACCTACCAACCCACTTTGCCCCCAGTTAGGCAAAGATTTTTTGTGTGGTTAGTCCTTCTTGTCGACCGTGTTAACTTTTGCCGAAGGTGTTTCGTCCGACTTCGCTATTGTGTCAGACTTTACCTTGGTGCGCATCCTATCTTCCTCTACCAAGATGTGTTGGTGCACTCTCTCCATCAGGGTTTCCATAGTAAGAGGCAACGTCATTGTCATTGAATCCCTCAATTTATTGCCAGCTGGCAAACCTCGTTTGTACTGTGCAATAGCTAAGTTTGTGGGGAAATCTCTAATCTGATTAAAAGTCTCCCAATACCGGTTATTGTAAGACCTCAATGTTTCCTTCTCGCCCATGTCTATGGAGAGAAGCTAGTCAATCTCCACTGGCGTCTTGGTGTTTGTTCTAAATCTGGTCACAAATGCCTCCGCTAGTTGCGCCCATAAAGTTATGCTACCTTTTGGCAACCTTTCAAACCATGTTAAACTCAGGTCACCAAGGCTGGAAGGAAACAGGATACACATTAGAGCCTCGTTTTGCCGATACACGGTCATAACCTGGCGAAAGTGGCTCAAGTGCATGTAGGGGTCTGACTTCCCCTCATAAGTAGTGAATTTGGGCTAGTGGAAGCCTAAGGGTAACAGTGCATTCTCAATTGTCGAAATGAACGGTGAGCTCTGCAACGTTGCTAACACTTTATCTGTTGGTTCGTAATCAAGACGTGGAACTGACATCCCCACCTCGACACTCCAATGTGTCCTAGGAGCCAATCATTGTAGAGTTGAAACTCTACGAGGATCGCGAGCCTGGGTGTCCTTCTTCCATCGGACCCTCTCCTCTAGCACTGTACGCAGGTCTGCCGACCTAGGAAACTCCGTGTGCCTAGATGTCGTTTGGTGCGAATGTGTGGGTCGATAACTGCTTTTTTCTGTGTAAGACCTTTTAGTCCTCGTTCTCTCAGACCTGGAGTAACGAGTTCTGGAAGTCCTTGATTATGTATCGCCTGACCTGAGGCTTCTACTTTCAGCTTGTGATGGTGTGACTTGTTTGTCACGATCTTCTGAGTGGCAAGGGTGCGCCCTACTCTTGCCCACCTCTTCTTCTGCCGCCCCTTTTCCATTTATCTAGCTGTTCATAATCTCTATGTCTGCCGCCATCCTCCATATCAATTCGTCTTTCTCTCTTACCCGATCTTCTAGAACTTGAGGATCCAACCTTCGCCTCTGCCTTTCAGGGCTTTGGAAGTGACGACGACTGGAGCCCCGTCTTTCACGGGTATCCCTCCGCGGGTTCCGTTGCTAGGGATCTAACTCTGCCATGGACAGGATAAAAGGTAAGCCTTCGCGCTTTCTGTCCCGCTCCGGGGTTTTCCTATCAATGGCAGAGTGTGGCAAGCCTTCATTGTGCGCCATTGAAATCAGTTAAAAGAAAACTTAATCAAGAGGTTCGTTTTTTGTGATTGTGATTCCCACAGATAGCACCAACTGTACGTGCATGAAATAATCTTCTCGTATAATCCTATTGATCAAGTTTGCACTTCTCCAAACGTCGTCGCTTTACTATTTGAAAACACAATTGTAAGCTAGCCGGTGGGTGTGTGCCGAAAATCTCCGATGCCTAAGTCAGCAAATAGACAATAGACATAAAAGCTCTGTGTATTCTAGAGTAAGAATTGTGATACCTCTATATAGGTCCTGCTATGAGCTTTTATAGATTCTGCCTGGCACAATCTTAGTAGGATTCTAACGCTCCTTATAAGAGTCCTCCTAGGAATCACACTCCCAGTAAAGAGTGTCTATCCTGATAACACTCTACTCATTACCAACCAAGTGAGATGGTTTGCACAATCCTAGTAAGACTCTACTCTCCTTAGCAGAGTCCTCCTAGGAGTCTCAAGCCCAAGGATAATGTTTATCCTTAAAACACCCTCATCACTGTGAACCAAGTGAGATGGTTGAACCCTTTACCTCGGCTGACACTACGATCAACAAAGTTACTTCGGCTCCGTGCTCAACATGGGTGAGCCGTGATGACCCTGCCACCAGTTGGCATCCTGGCGAGCTACACCCAGTTCGGCCCATCGCCCTGTTATCATCTCGGTCAGACCAAGGTTTGTCTCCAGATAGGTCCCAATTCCAGCAACATATCCAACCGTCCTGGTACCTACCTCGGCCCAAAGCCGAAATACAAAATATTTCCTTGGCCCATTGCATGGCCCAACTTCCAAAGAAGACTCCTCCTAGCTCGGCCCAGTTTGTTCACAAATTACCCTCTCACTAACCTAAGTGAAATGCAAAATTTACACAGTAATATTAAGGTGATTAAAAAATAAGTCATATCCAAAAAGCTAAATTTATTTCTTGATTTCTTATCATTTTCCTTTCCTTCCTTTCCCCATTTAAAACATAACCCATCAGTTTCCAAAGTTCAATTTTAAAGTTCAACTTCTATGTAATATTCAACTAAACTAGTTTGCTTCAGATTCATATGACACAGTAATATTTAGCTAAATTAGTTTGCTTTAGATTCATATGTCTATGTATACACAATCAAAACAACGAAATATTCAGCTAATCTATTTGTTTAGGAATCAACCAACACAAACCTCAATTAATATCCAGCTAAACTAGTTTGCTTCAATTAATATTGATATGTTATAATCAACATGACACAATTAAGAATTGGAAGGGCAAAGGACAACAATTAAGAATTGAATGGTTCAGCTTGTACAAACTAGTTTAGCAGATGAGGAAGGATTGATTCAAACCAAAGCTTCATCGAAAGGTGATCTATGGTTGTGACTAGAGAGAGAAAAAAAAGAGAATTAGATTGACGAAAAAGTGATGGAATTACAGTGAGAATGAATGATTAAATGAATTACAGTGAGAGAGAGTTAGATTGAATGAATGATTCAAAAAGACTCATTGAGTCGAGAGAGAGAAAGAGAGAGAGAGAGTTCATACCGTTGGTAATCTATAGAGCGAAATCGATCACAAGCAATCCCACAGTTCTTGAGAATTGATCACAACCAATTTCTTCAGACGATCGAGCGAGTGAAATCAGATTTCACGATTGAGCGAAATTAGATTCTTCATCACGACCATGGTCTCTTTTTCAGACAATTGAGCGAACGAAATCAGATTTGAGGGAAATCAGTCGGGAGTGTGAGAGTGAAAAGGGTTAGGGCATAGGTATAAGAAAAGGGCAAAATAAATAAAAGAAAAAATTATCAAAGTTGTCATTGCAAATATTATTTTTTGCGACGGTCAAATAATCAGTCGCAAAAAGCCACTTTTCTAGTAGTGAAAACAATTTAGAATCAAGTAAAATTAAGATGTTTTCATCACAACTACACTAAAAGAGGGTTTTTTTTGTTTTGTTATCCTACCATCAATGATATGTTTTAATTATTAAATGATAAAAACATGTGTAATAATGAAAATGGTAAAACTTCAAGGCAAAAAAAAAAAAAAAAAAAATCACAAAAACTCCATTTATCATAAAACATAAATACATTCCGCTCTTGGAGTTTCGTAATTATAGTTTGCTTTATGTTAGAGTATACCTGATAACATTGCAAATTATGTGTCAATTGCTAGTTAATATTCATAATTGTAGTTCAACAGACTATTGTTATGAAAAATATGAATCAGGTAGAACAAACTGTAACGGAAGAATCAAAGTAAACTAGAATACTTTCTCCTGATCAGGAATTGTACATCAATTTTGTGCACAAAGTAACATTGGTTAACAGGACCCTCTTATAGACCTAGGTGACAATTTGAGTAGACTATCCCTTCATTTGGAAAATCCAAATCTACTTAAAATGAAGTTTCCATACCTCTCGAACATTGGAGGTGTACGGGGAAGAAATAATTCTCCTCGTATAATCCTGTTGACCAAGTCCACGCTTCTCCGTACGACGTCGCTTTATCACCTGAAAACACAAACGTGAGCTAGCCGGCGGGTGTGTGCCGGAAACCTCTCCGATGCCTAAGTCAGTAAACTTGACAAATAGACAAAGTTCTGAGTATTCAAAAAGCAAAGTTATGTTGTGTTTTGTTACCTCCCCCAAGGTGATGTTTGTGAGCTTTTATAGGTTTCGAGTGGCACAATCCTAGTAGGACTCATACTTCTCCATGCAGAGTCCTCCTAGGATTCATACTCCTAAGGATAATGTTTATCCTTTTACACCCCCCCCACTGCTTAAACCAAGTGGGATGGTTTGTACCATGGCCGAACTACAACATGACCGAAATAAACTTGACTATGCAGAGCTACTGAGTAGGCCGAACTACCATAGTTCGGTTCTGCTTTTACTCTTCCTTGCCTTGGTTCTCCCTTGCTCAACCCATGGCACGGTTGAAAAAATACTTAACCAATTACGACCGGTATAACTCTTAGGTCGGTCAAACTCAAAGACACTGTCAGACCGACCTATTCACGGGTCATCACGACCGGACTAGATCCGCGACCGGACCTACTCCAAGCTACACTAGACCGAAGTAACTTTATCAATTCTTGGGCCGGAGTAATTATACTTTTTCTGGGCCGGAATAACATCACGGCCTTTTACTGAATCCTTCATACTTCGGGCCACAAAGTCCATCTCACAGCTCGGCCCAATTTTCTCCAAAAATTACCCTCTCAGGAGGAATCATCTGCAACTTCAGAAACCAGTTTAGCTTCCATCACACCTGACAAAGAGAACCATCTTATCAACACTCTATACCATACAAATAGGCTATACGTATCGTTAAAGTTGTGCTTGAATCATAGATTTCGGTAGATTTTTAGAAAAGGAAAAGGAAAATGTAAGAAAGATGTGAATTTAATCTTTGAAATATATTATGCATGCAAATGGAATTCATGGATGAGCATATAAACAACATATGTATCGACACATTTAAAACATATTGATGTGCCTTCATGTACAACTAAAACTATATTCTTGAAATTCGCACCTTCATGGACGATAATGAACTCCCAGGAGGACGAGTCATATCTTCAGAGCTGCTAAAATCAATCGAAGAATCAAGAATCTCCATCATTGGGTGTCCTAAATAAGTACACTTTTTGACTTTTTATGAAATATGGGTTGGGTATAGGTTGGGTTTTAAATGATATGATAGAGAGGTGATGTGACTTAAATAAGATGATGTAACTTAAATAGGATAGTGATTTTTTGACTTTTTAAATTTTTTTGAGGATGCCAAACTTGGCCAATGCTTCTTCAAGATGTTGCCTGGATGAGCTCGTGAAGATCATTGAATGCGAGAAAATAATTGGGCAAAAATTTAGTAAGTTTGTGTATTTATTAATTTTTTAAAATATTTTTTTTTTATAAATATTTTACATAGCATTTAAAAAGTAAAAATTTATTTAAAATATTTTTAAAAAATACATAAAATAAAAATTTTAATTTTCAAAAATTTTGAGTTTAAAAATTAGAACCAAATCAGGTAAATATGATTTTGAATTCCCATGATTTTAATTTTTGTAACTTTTGCGACTATGTGGTGTTTCGGAAAGATAGTAAAAAATTAACTTTTTGACATTTTAAATATTTTTTACTATTTTATGTGAGAAAAAATAATATAACCCAAAATAAATAAAAAGTTGAGTTTTAGTTTTTTCAGTGTGTTTCCAAAACACGCGTATATTTTCAAGTAGCATTTTCATGAAGCAACCAAGGACAGAACTGCAATGAATTCGATGAACAAATAAAATAAGAGAAATGTTAGAGATCATGAAAAAAATTTCATGAAAATGATCATGAAAGATTTGTGATCCTTAGATTACTTTGATTAGTGTGTAATGCTTTATTGTAAGTGTAATCCAAAGGTCACAAATTTTTCATGATCATTTCCATGAAAGACTTTCCATGATATCTAACATTGCTGATAAAATAATAAAGGATAAAAACAAAAGCCAATAAGTTTCCCCCCAAACAAGGCAAAGAACAAATTCCTCACCATTTTATATCCCCTCTCTTCCATGCCCTCCTTATTTCTTCCATGATTTGATTTAGCACAAGAAAACTCCACAAATGGATTACAGCCGCATGATCTTCGCGGTGATCGGCTTCTCGGCCTCATTCTTCCTGTGTCTGCCAAACTTGAAGAAATGGCAGCATAGACAAATGGTGAGAGAGAAAATGAAGATGATAAGCAAGGCATTAAAACATGCCGAAGAAAGAGCAATAAGGTACGAAGAGAGGCACGACCGCATTCTAAAACAGATATGCTCGTATTACCTCTTGAATCAGGAGCTGCTGGAGGCATTGTCAGCAGCCAAAACCGCCATGGACGGAGCTCTGCAGTTTGCTACTGATCTCAGAGATTTGCAAATCAACCTCATTAGCTCTTACCCATTTGAAACTCTATAAGATACTCATGTTAGATAAGTTATATAAATATAGGTTTTTATTTTTTATATATAAGATGAATAGGAGAAAGGAAACTGCACTTCATTTTTATTTTTTATATATAAGATGTTACCAAGAGAACTCGATTATGTGTACTTCTGTCGGCCATATTAACATTCGAGAATTCACATATGGGTAATTGGTCTGTTGTCTTAATTTCTATTTATTTATAGTTAAAGAAAAATGATTATTTTTGTAATTTTTTGTAACTTTTTTTATCATAGTAAAAATTGCAATACTTGTAGGGAAATTTCATGAAAGTGATTTTTATGTATCATATATGAATAAATTTAGACCATTAGATCTAAAAGTAAATAAATCTAACCATTGATTGATAATGATTAAAACCAGGTTAATAAATCTAGATAGTTTGTAAAATGGTTTTGAAGCCAAAAAAATGAGTTTTCAACTTATCACAATAATCAAGTACACTTACTATTTGATATAATTATACTTACTATTCTACATAACTATACTTACCATTCAAGTATTAACAAAATACACTTAACCAAATAAGTTACAATAAAAAACCTCTTAAATAAATATGAAATTTATAAAATAGAATATAAGAAAAAAAATACAAAAAAAATATGAATTTTATACATTTTATTATAATTTTTTTACATTTTATGAAATATGATTTTTTTTTTTTTTTTGTTTATTTATCTACTTAATGGTAAAAATGAAACATCTACCATACTTCAAAATGATAAATGCAATTAATGAAGAAATATAATTAATAAAATATAGGAAAATTTCAAATTTATTTGAGGATTCCATACAAAATTTTATGTTTATTTCTAAAACTTTTGAACATTTGAAGAGAAGATTGTTATTGATTTGGAACTCCTCATGTAAGAATCTCTGTCTCTATCTCTCTTTTTACTTTAACTTTTCATGATATTTTGAATTTATAATTTTTTTTTTTTAGAACAACATTTCACCTACTTAAAAGAAAAATTATGAGATTTAAGTTGTAAGAAAAAAAATCAAGTTTAATGAAATAATAAGTGGAGTCTTAAGTTTAGTTTAAATGAGTGATACGTGAAGTCTGATAAAGTAATAAGTAGAATTTCATTGAGTAGTAAGTGTTGTTTAAATGAACAGTAAGTCAAATATGATAAAATAGTAAGTAAAGTCTCATTAAGTGATAAGTGTTGTTTAAATGAGTGGTTTCCAACGCACCACAACAACTAAACGCACTGGCTTCGTTTGGGAAGCTAAAGGTTGGGCTTTTTTGGCTAAAATAGCTACAAAAAATAAAATAGGCTTTTTAGCCTTAAAAAATAAAATATCACATCCAACCCATAATAATTATATTATTTCTCTTACAAAAAAATCAAAAAAGCCAAAAACTCTTCCCAAACGAGATTTTTTAACCCCAAGCTAAATAGCCAAAAAAATTAAAAAAACTAAAAAACCAACCCACTTCCCAATACTTACTATTCCACATAACTATACTTATCATTCAAACATTACCAAAATACACCTAGCCTCTTAATAAATATAAAATTTATAAAATAAGATGCAAAAAAAAAATGTAGAAAATAAATATAATATTTATACATTTTATTATATTTTATGAAATATGATTTTTTTTATTTATTTATCTATTTAATGGCAATTAATGAAACCGAGTTTCCTTTTCATCTATCATAATAAATGCAATTAATGAAGAAATATAATTAACAAAATATATGAAAATTTCAAATTGATTTGAGGATTTCATGAACAAAATTTTATGTTCATTTCTAAAACTTTTCTACATTTGAGGATTTGAAGATAGAATTGTTGTTGATTTGGAACTCCTCATATAAGAATATATATCTCTATACACTACAGTAAAACTAGGTTTTTACGGCTTTATATCAACGACATACAGTAAATGCAAGTCGTGATTTCTCACTTTTACGATTTACTTTTTTTTTATATGTCGTAAATAATTTCTCAACCCCAACGTGTCTATTGCGTAGGTCATAAATGCTAATAACGATGATTTCTTTACGGTTTGCAATGTTAACCGTAAATAATAAAACTTTCTATGACGTGCATATGGCATGCTGTTAATACATCAACTATACATGACACGCGTATACCAGCTGTTAAAAATATTGAACATTTTATGGCACACAAAAACCAGTCGTTAAAAATTTCACTTTTCACGACGCACAAAAAACTAGCCGTTTAAAATATTACACTTTCCACAACACGCAATAGATGAATATCACATTTGCGAGTAAGAATAGTAGTACTTTGTGAGATTTGTATATTTGTGTAATTTTATTTTTCTTTATGTGGGGCTATTTTATGCTTGATCCAAATAACAAACCCAAAAGTGAAAACGTTATTGTTTACTGCACTAGTTGTAAATAAGGTTAACAATCAAATTGTATAATCGTGTTAGAAAACTCAAATACTTTTATTGTGTGAGAAATATTATCTCAATCATCTTTCATAAAACTTGAATGTTGGCATGACCAAATGAAATATATTATACAATTAACTTTCCAATTAGTTTTAGAGGATTTGGATTCAATTCTTTCCAATTAATGTAGAGGCATGCCATCCTCTAGTAACTATTCTAAAAGTGCTGAGACCTTGAACTTAAGATATGAGGCTTTGAAATGCGATTGCGGTCTAAGAGCTAGCATAACGGTTACCGAGTCTGACAAGCCATCTAAAGGGAGATTGTATTTCAACTAAGCACATTCATCATTTAGAAGTGTAATAGAAAGAACGTTTGGGGTTTGGAAAGCAAGATGACCGATGATAAAGGATATCCCACCAAACTATAAGTGGCCGACCCAAGTCAAACTTGTTTGTGCAACAATGGCAATTTATAATTTCATCCGACGAAGTGAGTTTTGCGATATTGCATTTGACTCTTATGATAAATTCACGGATTATGTGCCTAATGAAGATGAAGAATCAAGGTTTCAACAAGCACGCCATAAAAATCATGTTGAAGGTGATGACAACGAGATGGAAGTGAGGAGACATAATATTTGTATGTCAATTTACAAACGAAATTAGGAGTTATCTAATATCTAGGAAGTTTTATTTTTATTGCCTTAATAGTAATTTATTGTATTTTTATTGCAATGACATTTTTTTGTTCCCTTGTGAACTCCGTATTAAAATAAATAAATAAATAAATAAATTGAGGTAATGTAAAAATGTACCAATATAGGTACTAATTATATTAACTTCTATTAATGAAATAACTTTTTCAAAATTTAAAATGAAGAAAATGATAAAATTACAATTTTTATGTTCATAAGAGCAAAAATGACAATTATAAAAGCAAAAAACTATTTTACAGCTTATTTACCAAACACTACTTTGCTGCTTAAATTCATATTCTCATAGCTACACCAAACAGGTTACCAGTTTATGTTCACAGCTGTAAGCTATAATTTGTTAAGCTATAATCTATAATTACTTTCTTACAGCTCTACCAAACGAGGCTTAAGTCAAGTATGATTGAGTAGTAAATAAAGTTTGATGGAGTAGTAAGTCAAGTACCATTGAATATTAAGTAATGTTTGATTCAATAATAAGTCAAGTTTGATAGAATAATGTCACGACCTAAACCCGCCCCTATAGGTTTAGTATCGCAACCGGCCAGTAATCCTTGGATTACCAAAGGCCTCATGACAGATTAACATATAGATAGGGGCTGCGGAAGCAAATATACGAAATAGACAAGGTCCAATGAGCTGTGATAACATACATGGGACAGAAAAACTTAAAACTTTTATAAAATGCGAGCGAAGTCAACACACATAATATATACACCACACTTAGGCGTACATGACAAAAATCTCGCCCACAACTTAACAAACAAACATAGTCTAATACAGATTACAAAAACAGCCACAAAACCAAACTTCATCAGGAACCTCCTCGGGAGGCGCAAGGGTTGGCTGACAAAACTGAAATGTGCGCCGTCAACTCTGGCCCTGATCACGTACCGGCTCACCTACATACATAATATAAACAGTAAGCAGAAGCCCAATGAATAATAACGGAGTAAAGGGTTTTAATGAATGAAGTCCATACAGATTTAGAAATCATAAATCAGATTCAAATTCATAATCATGTTCAGATCATATACATAAATCGTAAGTCGTGCTCAATCATACGTGGTACATCCATTAGCGCTAACAGAGCAGATACGAAACAGATGCAGAACATGTGGTGGTTATAAATAACCAGTTCCATAAAGGAACCTCCGGATTCGGGTAACAGAGAATAAACATGCTGAGCTCCATGATGGAGCCTCCGGTACGGGTAACAGATGACATACATAATAAGTCTCATAATGGGACCTCTGATACCGGGTAACAGCTAACAAATATCACATGATGCTAAGGATGCCACGGATACATGTCAAAAATTGGACAATCATTCATTGTACAGAACATAGCATTTCAGAAAAATAGATCTTAATTCTTCATACAGAAAATAAATAAAGTTGAATATAACTTTACTAAGTTATTACTCACAGGTAGCTTCAGGTGCAGACAGACAAAGCAGACTAATCAACGGTTTATGGTACGTGACCTACACGAACATATAACAAACGCACAGTTGAAACACACGTTCAAAACGCACACAACTTGCTTTATTTGTTCTTAGTGTGTTTCTAGCCTTTAACCTCATTATGGAGTCTTAATCATGGCCTAGGAATGCCTAGGATGGAATGAGGATCCAAAAATGCACTTGAAAACATTTTTCAAAACTTGCTGAAAACAGGGTCCACGCTCGAGCGTGGCTTTCCTCGCTCGAGCGGACATGCCAAAAGTGAAGGTTCGCTCGAGCATGAATTCCCTTGCTCGAGTGGACTGTAAATTTTAACAAAAGTACTAGATGCATGGATTTTAAGCTTGACGGGCGCTCGACCTCCGCTCGAGCGTGAGACTCAGACCTTCGCTCGAGCGTGAAGTCCCTCACTCGAGCGGACTGTAAAACACATGAACTTCTGGGTATATACATTTCACGCTTGAGCATGACTCACGTCGCTCGAGCGGAAGTGCATGTACTCAGAGTGCTTGCTCGAGCGTGGGTCAAATTTCTAGAATTTCCAGATTTGATCTTCAAGTTCAAATTCGACCTTTAAAGCTTCAAACTTCATTTTTCTGGGCCAAAACTTGGAAAAATACATAAAAACTCATAAAACATTGTGAATTAAAGATCATTTCAAGAAATCATAGCCCAATGGCTTGCTAATTATGCAAAAATTCAGATTGAAACTCAAGAATAATTGATGAACATGACTTGCATGCAATTCTTTGAACCAAAGCTTCTCAAAACATGATCAAATGCAATATTCAACTCAAAAACATGATCAACTATGACAAAATGACATAGAACATAAAGAATTTCCAAAACAAAGCTAGGATTATGACATGCATGCAAGAATCCTTTGGGAAAACTGTGGCAACCCTCACTACTATTTACTGATAACACCACTGATTACTGCTAAACTGAGACTGATCATGATAAGTAATTGAATTGATTGAAATTCTGAGTTAATTGATAGAGTGTGTTAGTTTAAATGCATGTCTATCTGTTTAACTGTTAAATTATCTGTTCATATATTATGTTTAAATTGTAAATTGAAGGCCTTATCGGCAGCCGAATCTGAAATTGATTAATGTTTTATGCTAAGTGGAATTTATGTGATTTTATGGTATATTTAATTAAAATGTGATTTGGTATGATTAAATTGGATTAAATAGTATTAAATCACATAAGTTAGACTTATTTACCAAAATGCCATGTTAGTGGCCTATTTCTACAACACTTTGAGACTTAGTTCATATCTCTTCCTCAGCCATTTCGTTATACACAACCGACTGGAGAGAGAGAGATATAGGAGAAATTGAGTTCATTTAGGCATTTAGCTTGGATACTTGGAGATTTTGAAGTGTGATTGCGTATTTGAGCTTCCATTCTTGTAATTGAGGAACCTAGGTAAGGATTTCATCCTTTTAATTGTGAAATCAAGTTGGTTCTTGCATGATTCATGGTAGATAGGAGCCTAAGGTCATAAATTGGTTTAAGATTGTTGAATTGAAGCTTATATCATGCATGCATGTGTATATCATGAAGTTTGAGGTTGTTTTCAAAGAAATTCTTGCATGCATGTCCAGATTTTTGTTATAGTCCTTGAACTCACCATGTTTTGAAGTTAAATCTTGCATTTGATCTTGTTTTAGAGCATTGAAATTTCAAAGAACCCATGCATGTGTTGAATTTGCATTGTTCTTCATGTGCTTGAAGTTTATATGAAAATTGTGCTTAATTGAATTACCCTTGGGCTTTGATTTCTCAAATTGATCTTTGAAACATGTCATATTATGAGTTTGCAAGTGTTTTCCAGAAAATTAGCCCAAGAGGATCGAATTTGATGATTTAAAGTTGAGTTTTGAGCTTGAAGTTCAAATCTAGAATTTCCAGATTTTGGACACACGCTCAAGTGAGGAACTCCACGCTCGAGAGTACACTCTGAATACATGAAGTCCGCTTGAGTGTAGAAAGTGACGCTCAAGCGTGAAATTCGTGTATCCAGTACTTTGCATGTGTTTACAGTCCGCTCGAGCGAGAGAGTTCACGCTCGAGCAAGGACTTGTGTCTCACGCTCGAGCGTGGATCGAGTGCCCGTCGAGCGTGATTTTTGTGCATCCAGTACTTTTACTGTAGCTTACAGTCTGCTCGAGCGATGGAAGTCACGCTCGAGTGGAGCTCATTTGTTTACATGTCCGCTCGAGCATAGAAAGTCACGCTCGAGCGAGACCCTTGTTTTCTGAAAAATTCTAAAAAGTGTTTTAAAGTGCATCTTTGCATCCTCATTCCATCCTAGGTATTCTTAGGACTAGTTTAAGACATCTTAATGAGGATATTAATGTAGAACCACACCGAGGAAAATTAGGGATTAAGTTATTATTTCCCAACTATGTAGCTTAGTGTGTGTTCGTTCTGTAACTGTGTAGGGTTGGCATCCGAGGACGCTCTAGCTGCTTATAGCCCAGTGCTCTGTGAGTAACAATATTGTAAAGATATGTTCAATTGAGATTATTTTCCAAACAAATGACTGTATTGCTTTATGAAATGACACTGTTTACTGAATGAATGTTTGTCCTATTTGTGAACTGTATTCGTGGCATCCATAGCAATTTACTGTTACTGAACTGTTACTGCTGCTGTTACAGAGATCTCTGTCGGTTCCCATGTTTGGAACCACTACTGTTTACTGATATGATGGCCATCACTGACTGCTCGGTCTGTTAAGACCTATTATACTGTTTTGCTATTGGATGTACCACATATGACTATTATAGTTTCCAAATGACTGTTATGGCATGAATTATGAGCCACAAACTGAATGACTGATATACTGATAAATGACTATTTTCAATACTGAAAGGACATTCATTCTTAACCTCTTTACGCATATGTTATTCACTGGGCTTTAGCTTACTATTTATATATATATATGTAGGTGTTCAGACACCGAACCGGAGTTAGGAGCGTCAGATTAGCTCTTGTTTTGTCAAGCCAACCATCGTGCCTCACCTTGAGGTTCCAAGTGCTGCCAAGCTAAGGCTGCTTTGGGGTGTTTTAGATTCTCCCTTTCTGTATCTATTTGTATCGACTGTGTACGGGGAGCAAATATTCCGGCAAGCCCGTATTCCTTTCTTCCGAGCTCCGTCGATGTCCGATCACCTGCGAGCAAGTAACGGTGAGCTACCCGGCGGTGTGTGGCCGGAAAAATCCTCCGACGCTCAAGTTAGCACACACCTTAGGATGGATAGAGAGAAGGGAGAGAGTGTTTTAGTGTAAGAAATCCTTACAGAGATGTTCGTCTGTTTTTTATGGGGGGCGCAGACGTGCGTATATACCCCCTGCGCCCCACATCCACTCCCAGTCAGCTCCTGACACGTGGCTCCGCTATCCCATCTGTCAGCATAAACCATGCCAATCATCACCTAATCCCAACTGCCTGTCATCACAGCTGGAGCTCGGCAGCCGAGCTGCCCTATGCATTGCTGCGCCATGTCGTGCTCCCTACCCAAGCACTTCCCTGGCAAAGTCCAAGGGGAGACCGGGCTTGGCGGCATCTCGGCAAAGCCTAGCCCGAAGCACCCCGTGGCCAGCTTTCATGCCGGTCAAACGGTAACCTCGGCCGACCGCGCCTTTCCGGGCACCGGTCACTCGGCTTGTCTGGCATCGGCTAACCTCGGGCCGAGCATCCTAGTCCGACCGAGCACTGCCTTACCGAGCTGCTTCTTTACGGTCTGGGGCGGGACGCACTCGGCCCAAGTTCTGCCCGGCCCAAGTTCTGGCAGCCCTTCTCTGGGCGAACAGTCGATCATCTCGGCCCAATGCACTGCTGGGCTCTCAACCTGCTCGGTCGCTACCTCGGCCCAACTCCAGATCACAAATCAGCCTCTCAATTGCCCCCTAATTCCGTCCGCGAAAGCGTGACTGGGATTACTCACTTCGACCGAGATAACATTTCTCCGGCCTTCAAGACGCCGAACCTCGACCAGGCTAGTTAACATAATTGTCTGCAACCTTGCTCGGTTATATTCCTCGGCTGACATCCTCTCCGTCGAAAGTAGCTCGGTTGGCTCTTCGTATTTGCAACCCGTCGCTTCAGTCCTGTCGTAGCCATAAATGGGGACACGTGGCGGGCTGCCATTGGTCATCGGGTAGCCAACCCGCCGTTTTTGCCAGAATTTGAATTTGGGCGGTCTCTTTCGCCTATACATACATGCCCTTCTCAAACTCCAAATCTTCCTACTGCCACTTCGATATTCGACCTTAGAGCTCTTGCATCTTCATCCCGACTTGCTGCCATTCTTCGTGCTTGAAGGATTAGGTCCTGCCCTTCACTGGTAAATCATTCCACCCTCACTTTGTTGTTATTCTCTTTCATATTGCACACATTAGGGCACAAAAACATAGCTATTAGGGCATAGGTCGTAGAATCCGCACTTAACCCTCCATTGTTCTTGGTGTTCTTCATCTTCATGAAGAACACTGAAAAACTGGGGTGAACCGGGCTCCTAGTCCTCTTTTGATCCAAAAAACCAACCTGACCGAGCAAATAACATGTTTGTCTCAAACCCAGCAAAAACCGAGATAATCAAAAGGACTTGGTCGCTCAACCGGGCTAACATCTGGTCTGCTTGGGCGACCGGGATCCATAGATAGAATAGAAACCGAGGTGGTTTGGCACCCTTAACGACCGAGCTAAAATCCAGCTCCTTTTGCGCGACCGCGCTAACACTTAACACTTGCCATCCTTTTCCTGCAGAGTCCAAAGGGACCACTGTTATTCCTGAGGCTCTCAGGACCGAGCAGCATCCAATAACCAGTGCCAAACCCCTCAGCCGGGATACACTAAGCCGGCCACAAATGGGGAAATTCCGCTTCCTAGTGGATACTCCGGCCGCACTAGCTGCTTTCAGAGAGGATTACGGCATTCCGGCCGATGTTCATCTCGAACTAGCTGACGAGGAGACCACTCCCTGGGGAAGAGTTGACCAATGCCCCTTCACCGTGCTCTCAATTGTTGAAGGGGGCCTCCGTTTCCCGCTCAACCCTCTTATAACCGAGTTCCTTCGCCGCACCGGGCTGGCACCCACCCAAGTGTCCACCAATACCAATAGAATTATCAATGGTGTTCACGAATTGAACAATCGGCTAGGCACCCACTTAGGTCTAGCCGAGATATTAAGGCAATACACAATGGGCCACACCGGGGACGGTTTGGCTTATTACTTGAAGATCAGATCGGGCAAGGAAAAAATTGTGACCGGCACCCCGGATAAAGATCTTCACGACGATGATTTTTTCTGGGTGTCGGGAAATTACGAAACAGCCGAGGTGCCGGGCTGGTTCATAAACAAGGACTTCGGTTCTTCATGTAAGCCACTCAAACTTGCTCGGTTAGCTTAACTCTTTACTTTGTAACTAACCAGTTTTCCTGTTTCTTTTGCAGCAATCCAAGCCTTGCAAGCTAACTATCAATTTCCCAACGTCGAAGCAATTCGGACTGTGCTTAGGTACCGTCACCGAGATTACAACGATTTACTTGGTTATACACCGACCTACAGATATTCTGCTCCGCGCCGGAGTAGAGTAACCGACTTCCTCCGCGCTCCTTCGCCGCCTCCAGATCCTTCCCTTCCTGACGTTCCCCTCATTCGCTTGACCGAGGAACAAGAAATGGCCATGCGCAGCAGAATCAAGAACCTACTCACCGCCACATCCGCCGAGGTGCCGAGCGTAGTAACTCGGTCGCCAGCCACCGGTCAATCCAGTGGCGCCGTGGTCGCCCTAGCCACTCAATCCGCCGGGCAATCCAGCCGAGAACCCTCTGCACGACGTGCCGGTAAAAGAGCTCGGACAGACCCGTCCGCCGAGCTAGTCACCGAGCTTACCACCGAGCATCCAACAGACGCCCCCGCCCCAGTGCCGGCCTGGCGCCCACATTTGAAGCACCGGGGTCAAGACATCCCGGCGACGGCTTTGATCAAGGCTGATAAAGAGCATCTGCTCGCCTTTGATCTGTCAAAAGCTCTGCTACTACCGAGCGACGTGGTCGGCAGCGACCACGTCCCTGACACTCGGTTGGTCAAGTCGTCAATGAAGTCTATGGCCAGGGTAAGTTGATGTTCCTTTTAAAAATTTCACAAGTGTTTGCTCGGTTCCCTTTCTGCTCGGTCCCCTTTCTGATCAACTTTGCTTCTTTGTGCAGGCCATTCAAAAACAACACTTGGTTTTGGAGCGCATCCACCGGCTTAGGCAGAAAGCCAACGATACAGCCAGCCAGGTTAAAAGCCTTCAAGCCGAGCTCGGCCGGGCTAAGTCTTCGCTTGAAATGGCCAACTCCGACAATAACAGACTGTTCGGCCAGCTGGATGCAGCCGAGAAAAAGCAAAATGAGCTCCAAGCCGAGGTGGACACTCTAAAGAAGTCGAAGAAGAAAGCTTGCCGGGCTGCAAACACCGCCGGCTTTAACGAGGCCGAGGAGAGCTACAAGAAGCAGGTCTTTGCAACGCAAGACATCTACTTCAAAGCAGGCTGGAAGTCTGCCTGCGAGCACCTCGGCCAAGGCTCCGACACCGACGTATTTGCCAACCCTCCTCCGGCTTCGCTACCGGTCTACCTTGTTCCTTACGCAAACGACGTGTTCAGCGCTCTGCAAGCGGAGACCGAGGAAGGACTTAAAGATGGAGAGGATGACATAGATTCTGAGGCAGAGGAGGCCGAGGAGCAAGAGCAGCCCGGCAGTGCTGAGCCCGGTGCCCAAGACGTCAGTCCTACCATCAACCTTGATGCTGGCGAGGACGAGTTCACCAATCTCTCCCCCCTAGTTTAGTTTTCTTTTTCCTTGTATTTTTGCTTTGAACACTTTTGATGTAACCGGGCGCTGTCCCCACCTTTTGTAAGGGTTTTCTTATTAATGAAAAAGCCAAATTTTGCCAAGTGTTTGCGCGGTTACAATCAATTCCATTTTCAGCAAAGCATCTCGGTATTAGTCATTGTTTGAATAGCACCTCGTCGACCGGAACTCATAAGTTGGACACAACAAATTCATGAACCGAAATAACCATCTCGGTTGTAACAAAGTTAAACAAATCGACACTTCCAACCGGATTAGATCATCTCGGTTGGGATTCCTAAGTTGGACAAAACACCAACCCTTCCAACCGGAGTACATTATCTCGGTTGGGAATCTAAAGTTGGACAAAACACCAACTCTTCCAACCGGGGTACATCATCTCGGCTGGGAATCCAAAGTTGGACAAAACACCAACTCTTCCAACCGGCGTACATCATCTTGGTTGGGAATCCAAAGTTGGACAAAACACCAACTCTTCCAACCGGCGTACATCATCTCGGATGGGAATCCAAAGTTGGACAAAACACCAACTCTTCCAACCGGGGTACATCATCTCGGTTGGGAATCCAAAGTTGGACAAAACACCAACTCTTCCAACCGGCGTACATCATCTCGGTCCGTAATATTAAAACAACAGTCCAAGAGCTAAAGCAAAATTACTTCTATAAATTGACAAAAAGAATTACATGCTGTGGTGCAAGCCAAAAAATTTCTTTGCACAAGAAAAGAAAGCAGAAGCTTAAAAATAATACAGTTTCAAGTTGGCCGCATTCTATGGCCGGGGTATTGCTCTTCCCTCTAAATCCTCCAAGTGGTAAGCCCCCTTGCCCGCCAGACCAGTGATCTTGTAGGGTCCTTCCCAATTTGCCCCTAGTTTGCCTTCTCCTGGCACCAGGGTGTTGCCCATAATCTTCCTCAAAACCCAATCACCAACCTTGAACGGTCTGGGGTGCACCGTCTTGTTATACTTCTTTGAGAGCTCCTGTTGGTAGGCGGCCACATGGATGAGGGCCTTCTCCCGATGCTCGTCCACTAGGTCCAGCTCCAAGGCAATAGCCTCGGTGTTCAGCTCGGGCTCAAAACTCTCGCTTCTGAGGGTGGGCATTTCAACTTCCAAGGGTATGACCGCCTCCATGCCGTAAGCCAAAGCAAATGGAGTTTCCCCGGTAGAACGTCGCGGGGTTGTTCGGTATGCCCAAAGGACGCTAGGTAATTCTTCAGCCCATTTGCCCTTGGCCTTTTCCAGCCGTTTCTTCAACCCATCCAGTATAGTCTTATTTGATGCTTCGGCTTGACCATTGGACTGCGGGTAAGCCGGGGTGGAGTTGTAGAATTCTATCTTCAAATCTTCACAAAATCCTCTGAATAGGCGACCGTCGAACTGGGTGCCGTTGTCAGAGATCAAAATCTTGGGGACGCCAAACCGCGTGACCACGTTCTGCCAGACAAACCGCTTCACGTCCTTCTCTTTAATGGTGGCCAAGGGCTCAGCTTCAATCCACTTTGTGAAGTAATCTGTGGCCGCGATGAAGAATTTCCGGTTGCCCGGTGCTGTTGGCAGTGGTCCCACTATATCTAGCCCCCACATGGCGAAGGGCCAAGGACTGGTGAGGGGAAAAAGTTCCCTGGCAGGCTGGTGGATCTGATGGGCGAATTTCTGGCATTTTTCGCACTTGCGGACATATTTTTGTGCGTCGGCCTGCATGCACGGCCACCAGTATCCCTGCGAAATAGCCCGGTAGGCCAAGGACCTGCCTACTATGTGGCTGCCACAAATGCCTTCATGAATTTCGTACAAGAAGGCCTCCACACTGCTCGGGTGCACGCACTTTAAATAAGGACCAGTGAAGGACTTCTTATATAACGCGCCAGATGAAGAGAGCCAAAACCGCTCCGACTTCACCCGGATTTTGTGTGCTTCTTTCTTGTCAGTCGGAAGAGTCCGGTCTCGGAGGAACAAGATCAAGGGGTCCATCCAGGAAGGACCTAGCGCGGCGCAAAGTACATCCGTCTGCCCGGCGTCTTCAATGCTTGGCCGCGGAAGAAAGTCAATTAACAAGGGATGTGGAGATGTTCTGTCCACCATGGAGGCGAGGCCGGCCAGCTCATCAGCCCGGCTGTTTTCTTCACGACCAATTTGTTGGACTCTGATTGCCTCAAACTGCTTGATATGCTCTCTAACCAGAGCTTGGTACTTCGCCATTCTGTCGTCCTTTGCTTCGTAAATCCCAGAGACTTGGTTAACCACAAGCTGGGAATCACTGTATACCAGAAGCTCGGCAGCCTTCATTTGAATTGCACTTTTTAGCCCGGCAAGAAGGGCCTCGTACTCAGCCTCGTTGTTAGATGCCGGGAAGCCAAGCGTGATTGAATGTTCAATGGTCAGGCCATCCGGGGAGATAAGAACGATACCTAGGCCGGCACCATGGCGGTTGGACGCTCCATCAACAAAAAGCTTCCACATGTCCCCCACAAAAAGCTTCCAGCAGTCAGATGGGTCCTGAGAGTTGCGAAGGGCAATGGGATCACAACTGCTCGGCTGTGCGGTGTCAAGTTCAGTGTTGACCGGTTCAAATTCAGGGCCCCTTGGTGATTCGACACCGGACTCAGCAAGTTGTTCTGTAATGCTCAAGTCCGTGGGCGAATCAGCAGGTTGCGGTGTGAAGCCGGCCGCAGGTTCTGAGCTGTGTGGAACCATTCCTTCCCCCCTTGATGATTCGGCACCGGACTCAGCAAGTTGGTTCGGAATGCCCAAGTCCGTAGGCGAATCATCAAGTTCTGAGCGGTGTGGTTCAATTTCTTCCCCCCTTGGTGATGCGGTACCGGACAGAGTGGACGGGTTAGTGATACACAACTCCGTCATCGCATCACCGGGTGGTATGACCGTGCAAACTGATGGAACTTCGATGGTGCGCGCTAACTCCGCGGCGCTACCTCCTTCAACTGGTTGTTCCTCGGTTGGCATTGCGTGCATCTCATCATCTGCCTCGGCAATGTCGACCGGGCATACCGGATGAGTCCCAGGTGAGAACTCGGCGACAAAATCTGCCAAGGTTTGGGCTTTGATTGCAGTGCGCGGCTGGAACTTCACATCGAACTGTCCCAACTCAACCGCCCACTTTAGAATTCGGCCTGAAAAGTTCGCGCGTTCAAACAAAGCCTTGAGGGGAAACTCGGTCAGTACGATGATGGTATGGGAGTGAAAATAGTGCGCCAATTTTCTTGAAGCCATCATCAAGGCCAGGGTAAGCTTCTCCAACGGCAAGTATCTTGATTCTGCTGGTAACAAAGTTTTGCTGACATAAAAAATTGGTAGGTGCTTGATTCCTTCAGCCCGGACTAACACCGTACTTACTGCGTGCTGGGAGACGGCAAGGTAAAGGTAGAGTTCCTCACCCGGCTCTGGTGTAACCAACAGCGGCGGAGAAGACAAATAATCCTTGAGCTCGGCCAAAGCTCGGTCACACTCGTCATCCCATGAGAACTTTGACTTCAATGCTTGAAAGAAAGGGCGGCAGCGATCTGATGACCGGCTTATAAATCGATTAAGCGCGGCGGCCATCCCAGCCAGATGCTGCACGTCCTTAGCCGAGCTGGGCTGCTTCAACTCTTGCACGGCTCTGATCTGAGTAGGGTCTGCTTCGATGCCTCGGTTCGTGACTAAGAATCCCAAAATTTTTTCGGATCCCACGCCAAAGGCACACTTTGAGGCGTTCAAGCGCAGCTTGTGCTTCTTCAGAATGGCAAACATCTCGGCTAAGTCGGACAAATGGTTTGCCTCATGTCGGCTCTTTACCACCATATCATTGATGTAAGCCTCCATTGTCCGGCCGAGCAAAGGAGCAAACATTTTGGTCACCATCCTCTGAAAGGTTGCCCCGGCGTTTTTCAAACCAAAGGGCATAACTCGATAGCAGAAGAGCCCCCTTGGAGTCGTGAAAGAGGCGATTTCTCGGTCAGGCCCATGCATGGCGATCTGGTGATAGCCGCGGTACGCATCCAAGAAACTGAGCCTATTGTGTCCAGCCGTCAAGTCCACTAGCTGGTCAATGCGCGGCAAAGGGAAGCTGTCTTTGGGACAAGCTCGGTTGACTGTCTTGTAGTCGACACAAACTCGCCACTTCCCATTCTTCTTGGGCACCACTACTGTGTTGGAAATCCACCGAGGATAGTGCACTTCCTGAATTGCTCGTGCCTCAAGCAGGTTCTTTACCTCCTCAGCAACTACCTCGGCGTGATGCAACGTCGATCTCCTTGTTCGCTGGATGACTGGCTTTGCTCCAGGGAAAACATTGAGGTGATGGAAGATAAAACTTGGGTCGAGGCCAGGCATGTCGTAAGGCGACCATGCAAAGACTTCGATATTCGCCATCAAAAACTCAATCATCTCGGTCCTCTCTATGGCCGTGAGACTTGAACCGAGCAGGAAGAACTTGTCCGGCTGCTCGGTATCAATCCGCACTTCAACCAATTCTTCTACAGCCTTATCCTCGGCCTTGGTGCCCACATCATCCAAGACACTCTGGTCCTTCGGTCCCTCGATCATTTGAACGAATCCTTTGGCAGCCCGGCTTCCGTTGACCGCCACGAAGCACTGCTTGGACATGACCTGATCGCCCCAAATCTCCTCGATTGCCCCCATGGCCGAGGGGAATCTCATCACCTGGTGATAAGTCGATGCTACAGCTTGCATGGCGTGTAACCATCCCCTTCCAAGGATAAGGTTGTACGTCGAAGGCACTTGTAGCACCCAAAACTCAACTTGTTTGACCACGGATCCCGCTTTGACCGGCAGGATAATCTTTCCCAAAGGCCACTCCGGTTGAGAGTTGAATCCAACCAGTGGCGAAGTTACTGGAGCCAAGTCTGTCTCCCGGAGTTTAAGCTGCTTGAACGCATCGTAGTACATGATCTCGACCGAGCTTCCCTGATCGATCAAGATCCGCTTAACATCAAAGTCCTTGACGCGTAATGTTACCACTAGGGCATCGTTGTGCGGCGTCTGGATGCGCTCAAGATCCCTTGAGGTGAAACTAATCACGTCTTTTTCTTCAGTCTTCCCCCTTTTGATGGCAGGCTGCACCGACAAAACTTCCCTCATATGCTCTGCCTTTTTTATCATGCCCCGAAGTTCGCAAACTCACTCCGGTTCCACGATGCCGTGGATGACATTAACAACTCCTTGTGGTGGTGCGTCTCGGTCATCCTGTCCCCTGGGATCGACCGGAGCCTGATTTGGATTTAATCCGCCATCAATGTAAAGGTCTAGATGCCCGGCTGCAACCAGCTCTTCCAAGTGCTGGCGCAATGGAAAACAATCCTCTATTCGGTGGCCCCTCTCCCGGTGGAATGTGCAGCGATACCGCGGATTATAGCCCTTCTGTCCATCGCCCAACTTAGCAGGAAACCGGACATACTCCTCGTCTCGGATTTCACTAAGTATGCGATAAATTGGAATCTTGAAGACTGTGGTGATGCCGGTCCTTGCCTTCATCCTTCTGTTTGCGTCTGCTACGTCATCTTGGGGGTAGTCATCCCGGTCATTCCGATGCCCTCTACTCCGGTTCTTACGATTCGAACCACAGTCCGATTCCTCTGCTTGGTCACCTGAGCGACTGGACTCTTGCCCAACTGCATGCACTTTGCCTGCTGTCTTCTTGTCTGCTGCTACAGGAGTGGCCTTCACGGTAGAGGCTGACGCGTCATCCTCTACTCGGATGTGCTCATTAATGCGCTGCATGAGCTGGCCCATGGAGGTCGGCTGGTGCATGGTAAGCGAGTCCCGCAGTCTATGTCCGACCGGGAGACCACGCTTGTACTGTGTGATTGCGAGGTTGACCGGGCAATCCAAGATCTCGTTGAAGGTTTCCCAGTACCTTGAGTTGTATACCTTCAGTGTGTCGCACGGTTCCATCTTGACACTTAGCAAATGATCGACTTCCTTTGGTGTCTTTGTGTTAGTTTTGAAGCGTGTAACAAATGCCTCGGCCAACTGATGCCACCGTTGTATGCTCCCTTCTGGCAACCTCTCGAACCACTTTAAGCCCAGCTCGCCTAAACTGGACGGGAAGATAAGGCACATAAGCCCGTCATTGCGCCTATGTCCGGCCATGACCTGTCGGAAGTGGCTTACATGCATGTACGGATCGGTCTTTCCGTCGTAAAGTGTGAACTTAGGCTGGTGGAAGCCTGCCGGAAGTGGTGTTGTTTCTATATCCAGGGAGAAGGGGGTGGCACTCAGCCTGGCCAAGTCCGTATCTTCAAAGAGTGGCACTGCTTGGCGGGGTGGAGGCATTCCGACCTCCTCGCTGGCATGAACCCCATAAGATAACCGTTGGAACGCCGGTATCCTCTGAGCTTCGCGCCGGCGAGCCCGCTCCTTTAGGACTGCCCGCAAATCCTCCGAATGAGCGGAGAAAGAGTACCTCGACGTCGTCTCCAGACGTGAGGGTTTGTAGGTACTGTCCTGCGCGCTTGACTTCTCTGCACCTGCGTCGGAATCACCAACCTGGTAACTTCTGGTAATAGATATGGACTGAGTACGTCGCTGACTCTGTCCGCCTGAACGGCGGGAGGGGGTGCGCTCACTGTGGTCTCCCACTCCAGCTACACCTTTCCCTTTGACATGCCGCTTGAGATCTTCCATCTCCGCCGCCATTTGCCGGATGACAGCATCTTGATCCCTCAACTTGCTTTCCAGTCGCTTGGCGTGCGAGTCTCTCCTCCGTCGGTGACCGTCTGGACTCCGTGAATGTCCATGACTTCGTCCGCGCTTGTCCCGCGCGTCTCCTGACTGTCCGCCAGTGGGCGTTCCCAAGTCGGCCATTGGGTGGACAGCAGGAAGTCCCTCTCTCCTTCGGGTATACTCCGGGGTGGCTCCGTTGATGGCGGACAACGGAAACTCGTCGTTGTTCGCCATGGACGGCGATCAGATGAACCTGGAAGACAAGGTTTTGTCTGTCAAGTTTCCCACAGACGGCGCCAATTGTACGGGAAGCAAATATTCCGGCAAGCCCGTATTCCTTTCTTCCGAGCTCCTTCGATGTCCGATCACCTGCGAGCAAGTAACGGTGAGCTACCCGGCGGTGTGTGGCCGGAAAAACCCTCCGACGCTCAAGTTAGCACACACCTTAGGATGGATAGAGAGAAGGGAGAGAGTGTTTTAGTGTAAGAAATCCTTACAAAGATGTTCGTCTGTTTTTTATGGAGGGCGCAGACGTGCGTATATACCCCCTGCGCCCCACATCCACTCCCAGTCAGCTCCTGACACGTGGCTCCGCTATCCCATCTGTCAGCATAAACCATGCCAATCATCACCTAATCCCAACTGCCTGTCATCACAGCTGGAGCTCGGCAGCCGAGCTGCCCTATGCGTTGTTGCGCCATGCCGTGCTCCCTACCCAAGCACTTCCCTGGCAAAGTCCAAGGGGGGACCGGGCTCGGCGGCATCTCGGCAAAGCCTAGCCTGAAGCACCCCGTGGCCAACTTTCATGCCGGTCAAACAGTAACCTCGGCCGACCGCGCCTTTCCGGGCACCGCTCACTCGGTTTGTTTTGCATCGGCTAACCTCGGGCCGAGCATCCTGGTCCGACCGAGCACTGCCTTACCGAGTTGCTTCTTTACGGTCTGGGGCGGGACGCACTCGGCCTAAGTTCTGCCCGGCCCAAGTTCTGGCAGCCCTTCTCTGGGCAAACAGTCGATCATCTCGGCCCAATGCACTGCTGGGCTCTCAACCTGCTCGGTCGCTACCTCGGCCCAACTCCAGATCACAAATCACCCTCTCAGACTGTATAGACTGTTACTGTACTGTTATGGTAGAGACTTGGTCCCTAACCTTTATGATTGTATATGAATGTATATGTACTGTTTATGTGAATATGTATGAAAAATCTTTTTGCATACAGATTGTCACAGCTCATTGGACATCTTTTAATTACTGTTTTGGCTTCCGCCAGCCCTTGTAATCTGTATTACTGTTTTACTGTTAAGCAGGCCTTCGGTAATCTCAGATTACTGGCCGGTTACGGTTCTAAACCCATAGGGACGGGTTTGGGTCGTGACAAAAACAACCTCAAATGCCATGAATTACATAGGCATGTATGTATTGAGCGTTAATTCTTCAATCTTAGCTTAATTGCACACCTAACTCTCTTGAATTCATTTACTTATTGTCTTAAATACAAAGTTTAAGAGTATAGTTCTTACCTAAGGTTGAATTCAAGTATGATTCTAACTCAAGGCCTCAAATTGACTTCAATTTCCTAGCCAATTCTTTGTTTGAGCTCAATCTCTCTCTACTCTCCCTTTCTCACATGTGTGTATGTGTGGGCTCAAGAGTGTGTGTGTTGAATGCAAGGAGATGAGCTAGTGGGGTCAAAAAGGCTCACTACGTGATAGGTAAACAAAACTAATCAAATGGCATAAATTTTAATCTAATTTAATCGTTCCAAATCAGATTTCAATTAAACCTACCATAAAATTTTAAAATTCTCAATTAACACATAAGTCAAGTCAATTTCCAAATTGGATGCCGATAAGGCCCTCAATTTGCAAACCGAAGCTAAAATATGAATAGATCTTTCTATGCTAAACAGATACAAACACAGATAATGCAACACACGCACATGCAAATTAATTCAGAATCCCTCCTTAATTACTGTTAGGCATAATTAATCATAGATTAGCGTTAATCGGAGTTTGGGGTTGTTACAAATAATAAATAGAGTATTCATTGAGTAATAAGTTGAGTCTGATGGAATAATAATTAGAGTCTCATTGAGTAGTAAATGGTGTTTGATTGAGTAATAAGTCAAGTTTGATAGAGTAATAAGTCAAGTTTCATTGAGTAGTAAGTCAAATATGATAGAATAGTAAGTGAGAATCATTGGCTGGTAAAAATGCCACAATTAATTTAAAATTTATCCATATTTGTTATAAATTGAGAATCATTAATCGATAAAAATGTTGAATTGAATTATTTAATAATAAGAAGATTTACTATTTGTTAATCTGTCTCTACTTATCACTCATGGTGAGTTTATTTACCATTGAATGTGACTATACTCATAATTTATTGTTTATTTACTCAACTTACCGTTGAATGCCATAATAGTTCCCATTTATTACGACTCTCCTGACCATTCATTGAGAAAATACTCAATAATGTAATTACACTTAATCTTACTTATCATTAAATTCCACTTAACCATTATAGAGACAAATGTTTATTGCTCCAAAATTATATTTTCATATTACAAGAGGCAATAAGTACATGTTCATATATCAATAAAGCTTGAGGACTTGAAAATTCCAAGGCTTGATTGGCTCGAAATTGAAATGACGTCATTTTTTTTTTTCCCCTTTCCTTAAACATGGAGAAGAGAAAAGAGAGAAAGGAAAAAGAAGAAAGGAGAAAGGAGAAGGGAGAAGAGAGAGAGAAGAAGGAGGAAGAGAGAAGAGCAATGGCGTGATGGCGTGATGGCGACGACGGGATGACGGGATGTTTGTGTATACATAGATCTGTGTATAGACGGGACGACGGGTTGTGTGTGTGTATACACAGATCTGTGTATACACACAGAGCAATGGTGATGGGCGACGGAGGTGGCTTCTTCCTCCTCTCTTCCTCCTTTCCTTCTTTCTCTGTTCTTCTCTCTTCCCCTCATTTTTTTTTTATATTTTGATTTTGATTTTTTTGATTTGTGTAGATTTGGTAATTTGTGAGATTTTTTTGAGTTTTTGAGAAGAACAGTTCTTCTCTATTGGTGATCTGTTCTTAGATTTGGTGATCTGTTCTTCTCTATTTTCTCTGCAAATTGGTGATCTGTTCTTGAGTATTGGTGATCTGTTATTCTCTATTTCTTAGATTTGGTGAAAAAACCCATAAATTTTTTTGAGTTTGTTTGTTCAGTTTTGATCTTCATGTCAAATTTTGAGTTGTTGAGTTTGCTATGGGTTTGAATTTCTAGAGCAGCAGAGCAGAGAGGGAAGGAAGAAGAAAAGGGGAAAATAAAAATAAAAATCAAACAACGTCGTTTGAAAATTCGGGGCAGTCGAGCCCCTTAACATTCGAGCTAAGTAGCATGGCTGATATTCTTGAGGGTGCAATATATGTATCTATTTAGGTAGTAGTCTCCTAATTCTTTAATTTTAAAAATAAAAATCCCATGGTTATGAATTCTTTATAGAGAAGCTGTAATTCTAATTTCAGAAACCATCAATCAACAAAATAGTGTTCTAATATTCTTCTTCATGTTCTTTTTCTTGGGTTCCTGGAGTGGCTAATAGTGTTGCCAATTGGCTGGCCTCTTCCTTTTCGAAGGGCTCTTCGCCCTTAGATTGGGTCTGGAATCCCCCCTATGCTCTCAAAGATTTGTTGATTTTGGACTGAGCAGATTTTATGGTTAAAAAAAAAAGAAAAAAAAAGAAAAAGAGATTAAAAAAATAGTTTGCCGGAATCCATGGTGTCGCCGGAGAGGAAGAAGGAGATTAAAAAAACAACTACCAAAGTCCATTATGTCGGAGGAGAAGAACAAGAAGAAAGAAAATGGATTAAAAAAAACAGTCACTGGAATCCATGGTGTGGCCAGAAAAAGAGAAAAAAATATTCAGAAACTATGGTGTTGTTTGCATTTATATCGACGGGTAGGTGATGGTGTGGTCATGGGTCTTGGGATGTAGGGTGTTGGAAGTGTTTTGCAGGAGACAAAGAAAGAGAGGGAAGGTGGAGAGAATGAATGAGAGAAGATGAACAGTAGTTTACAACAACAACAAGAGAGAGAGAGAGAGAGAGAGAGAGAGAGAATGAGCAGTAGAGAGAGAAAGTTTACTGTTAAATAAGGGACTGGATTGGTGGTAGTCGGTTAGCTGTTTTGATTTTGGATGGCTAAGATTTAAGATTCCAATATGATGGTTCAAAATTATTTTTATGTATGGTACCCAAATATAGAGGTGTAAATTTGGTCCGACCTAGTCCACCCGAGTTCAGGTTGGGCTGGGCCCATGTCGAGCCTTACGGGCTACCTCTAAAATTCGAGTTGGGTAGGGCTTGGTCGGCTCACGGGCCAAAAAATTAGACCCAGACCTAGCCTTAGGCCTAGAGGATATTTGAGCCTTGGGCGGACCTGTGTGACTAGGCTTGACCTTGGGTGAGCCTGACCATTTTTTTTTTGTTTTTTTTAAATTATTTCTACTAAAATTTTATTATTTTCTACTAAAAAAGACAATGGGCCTCGAGCAGGTCGAGTGGATCGGGCTTCAGGCTGGCCCGGGCCTTGAGTGGGCCTTAAGCGGCCCACGGGCCAGGCCGAGCTTCAAAATGATGGCCTAGGCCCAGGCCTAGGGGCTCGGGCTGGGCTTGGACCAGGGCCCATCCCGGGCTGCGAGCGGGCTTCGGACCGCCCACGGGCCACGAGCCATTTTTGCACTCTTACCCAAATATCACTTTTGAGTACTATAGTTGGACCCTACTCGTAGACGTAGAATTTCAAAATTGTAGAAGACTAGGGGTGTTTGGGAAAAAACTTTTTTGGCTTTGTTGGCTAAAATAGCACTAAAGGACAAAATAACCAATAAGACAAAATGTCACATCAAACACATAATCATTTTACTTTTTTTTTTTCTCACAAACATTACATTCAATTACAAAAAAATCCAATTATCTTTCCAAACACAAAAATTTTAGCCTCCTAAAATAGTCAAAAACTAAAATAGTCTACTAAAATAGCAACTTCCCAAACACTCACTATTGAGTTTGTTTGGGAAGTGAGTTGGTTTTTTTGATTTTTTGACTTTTTTAGCCTGGGGCTAAAAATCCTCGTTTGAGAACGGATTTTTGACTTTTTTGACATTTTGTGAGAGAAAGAATATAATGATTGTAGATTAAATATGATGTTTTGTCTTATTAAGCTAAAAAACTTATTTTATCTTTTTATAACTAAAATAGCCCTAAACTCAACCCAACCCAACCCAACCCAACCCAACCCTTCTTCCTAAACGAAGCTATTTTATAATTTGGAAAAATTGATAAAATAAAAAGATTAACATGTAAAATGCAACATAACGACATACTTTGGAAAGCTTTGGTGAAGAAAAACAAGTAATATAACCACCCTCATTAGTACAAAGAAAAATGCTTGCTCCCACTAATTAGTGCTCCCACTAATTAGGTGGCAGTGGGTCCCGTCATAAATGATGTGATGTTTTGGTCTTGAAGTTGTGTTTTTTTTTTTTATTACTTTTTTAATGTATTAGTGCTATTAGTGGTGATATTTTTAATGGGATGAATCATTGTTGTTAGTACAAATATGGTAGGACACCTAAAAAATTCATGAGCTATACAAGTCAATATAAGTGTTCCAAACATATAAGTGTTCGTTTGGCTAAGATTTTGGGATTAAAAAAATACAAAAAAACAAAATAAGTTATATAAGTCAATAAGATAAAATATTATTTTTTACTTATAATCATTATACTTTTTCTCTTACAAAAGTCAAAAAAA
This sequence comes from Camellia sinensis, assembly GCF_055761805.1. Lineage (NCBI taxonomy): Eukaryota > Viridiplantae > Streptophyta > Magnoliopsida > Ericales > Theaceae > Camellia > Camellia sinensis. The sequence goes on from NC_138962.1 coordinate 81,532,941, forward strand.
TCCTAAAACAAAAATCAAACGAGGCTAAAAAAGTTAGCTATATTAGCCAATGCTAAATGACCCCTACGTTTAAATGGTTCTTAATACCCACACCATCTAAATTGATTACTGAGAGCTGAAATATTTTTAGATCTCTTCAAAAAAAAAAAAAAAAAAAAAATTTCACTCTTCGATTTTCATTCAAATTTCACACAGATTCTTTATTTTCTAATGACAACAATTAAGTCCTTACATTTTAATCTTGTTTCAATATAATCCTCTTGTCACTCATCGTTTAAAAAAAAAAAATGAATTTTGCATAATTATAGAAACTTCTTTTGTGATTTTAATAATTACACTAATCTCTTCTATTTTTAAAATTATTATCAAAGATTTCTCCTCCAATTAATTTGACCTGGAGAACATTTTTTAATAAATGATTAATAATATCCTGAATTAAAAACCTGATAAAATAGGTTTGTGCTCACATCTGTTTCATCTTTTATTTTAAGCCTAATACCACTTTTTCTTTTTAAAACCTTGTGAGACTTTACCAGAAATCACACTTTGATCAGTCTTTTTTAAACAAGGCAATTTAGAATACACTTTAAAATCTATTAAATTTTTAAAATTAAACTTAAATAATCAATTTTTCATTTTACTCAAATTTAGCTCGATAAAATTCGTTTGAGATCAATTCAAAAATTTAACAAATTAAACTTAAATTTTTTTCAAAGCTCGTTTAAAATTTCAAATCAAATTTAAACAATTGATCATGTAGCTCATTTATCCCCTTCGTTATTAGAAAATTATTAATTTTGCAAGACAAGTTATAGTAGTGTCTCAATTTGATTTTTATTAGTTAAAACAGTAACACCTTACAATCTATTTATCCCTTTTCAGTAGACAATTAGATAAATTTATCTCAACAAATAATTTAGAGCACTAATCAAAGACCACCACCAAAAAAAAAAAAAAAAAAAAAAAAAATCTGATAAAACCAATTAACTCTTGGACACCATGACCCCATGCCATGCAGTTCTATAATCTGATAAAACCAAATAATGTCAAGTTTGGCTATTCTAAATAAGTACACACTTTTTATCTTTTTTTCATCACATCATCTTTTTATTTTTCTGCACATCTTTTCATAAAAAGACAAAAAATATATTTATTTAAGTTATCCCAAACAACCCCTCAGTCTTGGACACCATGACTTGGACTCTTAGCCGGCCGATCACCATCACCAAGGATCCTCTAGAGTAAAATTTTCCTAAAGTTTCCTAGAGTGCTACATTGTGTGGTTGAGATTTATTGACAAGTCACATCAGAAAAATTGATGTGACTTGCCAGTAAATCTCAACCACACAATGTAACACTCTAGAGAACTTTAGGAAAAAATCACTCTAGAGGATCCTTGCTCGATCACCATGACCCCATGCCATACAGTACTATAAGCTCGGATTGCCAACGTGTAACGTATCCCAGCCGTCCGATCACATCAAAACCCCAAACACGAAACTTCCTCCCTCCAAAAACGCTGCGGGGTTTATAAATACCACCTCATTGTGAAATTCAAACCCAAAACACGAAACTTCCTCCCTCCAAAAACGCTGCGGCTTGTTTTCAGTTTGAGAGAGTTTTGGCAGAGAGAGAGATCTGAGAATGGAGGGAGCTTCGAAGGGGGCGGGAGGAAGGAGAGGAGGAGAGAGGAAGAAGGCGGTGTCGAAGTCCATGAAGTCTGGCCTTCAGTTCCCCGTCGGTCGTATTGCTCGCTATCTCAAGAAGGGCCGCTATGCTCAGCGCATGGGCATTGGTGCTCCCATCTATCTCGCCGCTGTTCTCGAGTACCTCGCTGCTGAGGTATCATCTCTCTCTCTCTCTCTCTCTCTCTCTCTCTTTCTCTCTACATACACACACACACACTTGTAGATCATCTTCAATGTTCCATTGATGAAATTGTGTATCAAATCTGTATTGTGATCGGAGAAAGAAGGCTTTTACAGATTTAGAATCAATTTCTAGTTCATTTTCCTTCAGATCCGAAAATCTCTCTCTCTCTCTCTCTCTCTCTCTCGGTGCTAGATGTTTTCAGATTCAGAATGTATTTCTCTATCCTTTTCCACTTACACTAATCCTTTATTTATTTTTCATTAAATTTGAATGAAAATTTGAAAAATCTTTCCTAAATTTTTATAAACGGAAATCATTTTCAACTTGTAGAAAATTTGATAGAAGAATTGATGAAATGATTGGAATCGAATCGATTGGAGATGCTCTTGTGTACATTCATTCACAAAACTAACCATTTCATCTCTTCCATATGTTGAAATTTCCTCCTATCATCAGTGTCTACACATTCACATATTTTAATCGGTTGAAAAAATGGTGATGAAGGTGTTGGAATTGGCGGGGAATGCAGCGAGGGACAACAAGAAGAACAGGATCAATCCGAGGCACTTATTGTTGGCTGTGAGGAACGATGATGAGTTGGGGAAACTGCTACAGGGAGTGACCATTGCGAGTGGTGGTGTACTTCCAAATATACACCCCATCCTGTTGCCCAAGAAAACTGCTGCCTCTGACTCTGCCAAGGGTTCTCAGCCCAAGTCTCCCAAGAAGGCCTAGACCAATTCTCTGGTTTTTAGTTTAAACATAGGAGGATTCTAATCTTTCTGATTAGGGTTCCCCATTTTATCTTCCTTTGAGCTTTAGGTTGGGTTGTTATTTGTAATTAGTGTCTTTCTAATTTGCCATAATGGTTAATTGATGAATAGAAAGTTTTATTTATTTTATACATTTGGCATTTTTGGTTATTTGATGTAATTTGGTCAAAAGTTAGATTGGATGTGGAATGCTTTCAAATTTATCTTAACAATTTGTTTTTATCTTTCTTTAATAGAAGAAAATCATCTTCGATTTTTTAAACTAAAGTATCATTAAATTTAAATAAAAAAATGATTGTTGAAAGTTGGATAAAAGGTTTATTTTATTGATAGTTCAGTGGAAAAGTCACTGTTTTGATTTTATATAGATTTGAATAAATAATTGGAACTTTTAGTAATAATTTCAGAAAGGATTAACTTTGTTTTTAATTCACAAGTGGGGATTGAATGATGCTGGTTATCAACAAATTATCATAACTCGCAACATATTATGGCTAACAATTGATAAAGACAAACTTAACCTTCCATGGAAGAGAAAAGTCTATACTCCTGTGTTTGGAAAGTGAGGTTTGGGAATTTTTTGATTAAAATAGTTATAAAAAATAAAATAAGTTTTTTAGTTTAATAAAATAAAATGTGGCATTTAATTTATAATTATTGTTTTCTTTTTTTCACAAAAAACTAAAAGCCAAAAGTTTTTTTTCAAACCAAGTTAAAATAGTTAAAAAAAATTAAAAAGTTAAAAAATTAACCCACTTTTTAAACAAAACTTACAAAAAAAAAAAAATACAATAAACAAACTATAAAAATTACACATAGAAAAAATATCAGAAAACTAGATCTGCAACCTAATCAAATTTTCATTAATATATCTTTAATTTTTTTTTCTCTTTTTTCAAAAATTTTCCCCTAAATTTGATAATAATAATAATAATAATAATTTGTCATTGTTTTATTTTTTTACAAATGTATTTTAATTATAATTTGATAAATGTGAAATAATTAATAAAAATTTTAGTAGAATTTTTGAGTTTGTAATATTATTGCTTTGAATTTCAATCTAAAAAATATTTTGGATTGGGCCTAGTGATGGGCTTTCTTTGGGCCAATTTCAAAGCACAGCTGAAATGATCTCACTGACAGAGAAGAAAGACGAGGGTAGGTAGAACCATGAGGTTTTGTTGGGGTTTTTGCGTCAATCCCATTCCCATCCGTCCCAACTGATAATAGTTTAACACATTTCCAACATCACACAGATTAACCCAGCAAAATCCGAAGCTTCGACATCTATCTCTCCACTCATGAAACATCTTTTGGTAATTGGGGTGTATCGCACTCTGTTTTTTCATCTAATTTTTCTGTTTGATTCCCGGGAAAAAGAAATTAAAGGGAAAATATTTTCATTCGTCGGCAGCTAAACGGACTATTATGACTGTATACACAAATATATATATACTGTGTTCAATCAATTTTGTTGTTATTAATTTAGATGTTTATTTGCAGAGAAAGGTTCCAATCTCCAACAAACAATCCCTCATACGTTTAGTGGCTTTGGCTACTGCTGGATCGGGGCTCTTTTTTTCCAACATTGATACGGATTCAAGTGAGGATTTATTTTTCTTAAATAATAATGGAGATTGATTCATTCTGTTTTCTCTCCCTCTCTGGTTGGTATTTCTCGGAAAATGAAGGAAAATATAAGAAATCTCGAAGGTTTATTAAAAGGACAAAAATTGACTTGATTTAGCCAATCATTCATCTTTTCTTTCATGAATAAGTATTCACCAATCATTTCCAATCCTTTCGTCAAATACTTAAAATTTGTGTGAAAAGATGAATTAGACCATGTCCACTCCAGACTCATATCTCTCATCAAATTCAAATTTGATAAAAATTTGGTGAAAACGGTGTTATAACCGTTTCACTAAATTAGGGAGCATACTTTTTTTTTTTTTTATCAAATTAAGGGTGTGCTTAACTTTTCATCAAATCTCGCAGGTGGCCGTTGGTGGACGACCCGCCAGATAACCGGGTGGATGACCGGATTGGGGAAATTTGATGAAAATCTACACTAGGTCGGATGACCGGCCGGCCAGATATGATGAAATGATTGGAGCACATCATATTAGATCAAACTTTTATTTAAATTTGATGAAAATTTTGAGTAAGTGTTGGAGATGCTCTAGGAGAGTCTTCAACCTTTACTCAGACTTTTCATCAAATTTAAATTTGATGAAAAAGACTCACTTCTTATGCTCCAACGTTGGCATCAAACCCATATAAAATGAGTGGCAATCCAAAACTTTTATCAAATTGAAGGAGGCTTCATCGTTCATCAAATTTTTGTAGATAGCCGTTGAGGCTTCATGTACATTGGACGACCGGCCAGTTGTCCTTCCGGACAACTAGTTACTTGCAAAGTTGCCCATTGCCGGTTGTCTTCCCGGTCAACTGGTTGTTTGATGAAACTTAAAAAATTAGTATTGGAACGCGTGACATTAGATGAAACTTTTTATCAAATTTTTACTCAAATTTGATGAAAAATTAGAGTAAGCATTGGAGATGCTCTAAGAGGGCCATTTTTAAAAAGATTTTGATGGAAATTTGATGAAAAGGATTGGAGTAGTTCATATCAAATCGGACTTTTATTCAACTTTGGAATCAAATTAGATGAAAAAATTGGTGAAAGTTTGGAGATGGCACAAGTCAAATGGACTCTTTTCACCTGTTCTTATTTTGTTTCTTTTGATGGGTCAAGGAAGGAAAAACCAGAATTCGATGTTTGGAACCCTTTTTCCCACCTTACATTTTCTTAGCAACCAAATTGTTTGTAGTTTGCTTCAATATCTGTATGATAGATGAATGAATTGTAGGAACAATTGTTTCAATATCTTCGCCATTACGGGAATCCTTATCGTGGCCATGGAGAACTTTTCAAGAGACGATTCCTCGTCTTTCATTTGTTTCCTTGGATCCTGCACAATATGGTCTGTCATTCTAATTGTGATTTATTTAATTTTCTTTTTAAATTAGCATTGCACCCCTTTTTTCTCTTTATTTCATTCGGTGCATATTATGTAATTGTAGGAGATCTTCAATTATTTTTTTCTAGAATTGGCTCGGTCCCATCAGCAGATATAAGCAATAAAGTTTCTGGGGAGGTTGGAGATGGACCAAAACCTTGTTGTGGATGTTTGGGTAAAGATACCATTGCCAATGCGGCTGCAATGGTTGGTCCTGCTGTGGTCAATCTATCAGTTCCTCAGGGTATAGTTTAAGGATTTCTTTATCCAGAATTTTAGATGTTTTGCTGAGAAATTGAGCTTTGAGGACTGTATGTGAATTGTGTTCGTAGGTTTTCATGGGCTGACCGTGGGAAAGAGTATAGGCTCTGGAACTATCATAGACTCGGATGGCACTATTTTGACCTGTGCTCATGTGGTTGTTGATTTTCAAGGTTTTCGTTCTTTGTCCAAGGGGAAGGTGAGTGGTCAGACCTTCTTCATTGTTGCTTTTTTTAGGTAAGTTAAGATTTTTATTCAAAACACAAAACAAGAACAAATAACAAGGGTCAAAACCCAAACACAATCCTACAGCCTGAAATTACAGGGAAAACAACCCAGTAATTAGTGATGTACTTGAAGGATAGAAGGAGAAACATCCCAATCCCAGCCAGTCTACCAATTAATAAAGGAGGTCTTCACATACCTCAAAGAACATAGCCTAGCTCTAATGTCTCTAATAGCCAAGGCAAGAATAACATCTTAATGATTGTTAACCTGCTTAAACACTCTCCCATTCCTTTCAACCCAGATTTGTTACACAACACAAGCTAAAGATAGTTTATGGGCTATACTTTTAAGGGCATGATTAGAACAATTGATCCTACTACACCATTGAAGCTTATCATTCCAGCACAAGATACCTCTGCAAGACTGGTTAATACTCAAAAGTTGCCTCCAGATGCTCTGACCATGTGCACACTCAAAAGAATAAATGGTTATGACTTCAGTTGCTGCGTTACACAGTAGACAAGAGGGATCTAGTTGCCTATGCCATCTTAACCAAGTGATGCCATGAAGCAGTAGGTTTCTTAGCTCTCAGAGAATCCCAGTCTGACTTAACAGAATAGAGCCCATTGTTGGAGCAAACCAAGCAAATCTCAGGAATTAAAGATATATTTCTTTGCCTAGGCCATTGCCAAGTATTCCCAACTATAATATCAGAAACTTTAGCATCCAAATCGCTTCCAGTGTTGTGCACTATTCTTTCACAAAAATGCTTGTACAAGGGACCAAGTGGGTGCGAATTATCCATCCACATGAAAGTGTGCCTGCCATTGCCTATCTGATATTGAATTGGAGGCTGGTGATGAGCATCTTCTTCATTGCTTCTTGTCTTATCATTGAAAAGATTATATCAATATGCAATACTTTGCTTTAAAGCTTTCAAGAGAGAACATAGTTTTACCAATTCCTTAATAGTTTAACTAGAGGTTGATTTAATTGTAAAAGCATCAGAATTAGATGGGAATGCAAAATCTGAATTTTAAAATTCTTATATATATATGGGTGTGTGTGTCTGTTAAACTGTTAATGATATGCAGAACTTCAACTTATCAAAAAATAGGTAGAAATGTAGAACTCCAACTTAGTGAAGTTATTGTGGTGCATGTTTCAATGGGATATATCATTTGTTGTCTGAATTATCTTATGGGAGGAATCAATCAATTTATTAAATATATGTTCATTGCTTTTGATTGTTTGTGTTATGAGTGGCTTAAATTGTGCATCGTGCACCATATTTAAGTAAGAACAAAATAGTTGTGCTGTCTATAACATGTGTGATCATGAGGTTACTTTATCCAGTAATGTTTCCCCAATAAACTTTGATTTAAATAAGTGCAATATTCTCTGAAAGTATTTTTTTAAAAATAATTTTCTGCAATTTATCTTGTCATTTTTGGACACCCATGACTGTCCAATTTACTCAGAGCTGGATCTTTTGTTATTAGATTTATATGACACTGCCTCTCTCTCTCTCTTGCTATTTGCCAACATTAAGAATTGAACCCCACCCCTTTGTTTTAACTACCATGCCTATACCATTGTGCAACAATTTCTTTGGCCTATAATAAACCACTTATTTATTTATTTTTTGAATGAAAACAACTTTGGTGATGACTCTTTATATTGCAGGTTGATGTAACTTTGCAAGATGGTCGAACGTTTGAGGGTACAGTTTTGAATGCTGATTTACATTCTGATATTGCCATTGTAAAGATCAAATCTAAAACTCCACTTCCAATGGCAAAACTTGGCACTTCAAGTAAGCTTCGTCCAGGGGATTGGGTGATAGCCATGGGTTGTCCCCTTTCCCTTCAAAATACAATTACAGCTGGTATAGTAAGGTATGCTTGATGTGACTAAATTTGCTTCTCCTTCCACCAATTTTTTAGGTCAAAACTTTTTTTTTTCTTCTCTGTAGTCTGTATGTAGTTTTCACATAAAATATAGCTGTTAAAACTGAAAAATTTATCAACCACTACCGGATGGATAATTTTAAGTTATGGTACTTTATTGGTTACTTGATTATGATAGATATATAAAAAATGTATCTTGCACAATGCTAATTGAAGGAGACATATTACTAACTGGTGAATGCCTTTTCCTTGCTTGACCCTTCCCTTTTGCTTGTAGTTGTGTTGATCGCAAAAGTAGTGATTTGGGTCTTGGAGGAATGCGGAGGGAGTATCTCCAAACAGACTGCGCCATCAATTCTGTAAGATAAGTTGTACTTTTTTTTGGGTCTACATTGGTTCTTTTTGTAGTGGCACAGACATGTATTTAGACTAAGACTAGGATCTTGGGATGTTTGATGGCCAATGCTAAGAAGGCTGACAATTTTTTTTTTTTTGAAATTTGTTAGATGAAAAAACCTTTGTAAGTTTAGGTTAAGGTTGTAAATGATATTGATTGTGATCTGAGAAGCACAGACACTTCTAAGAAGGTGACGTGTCTGTGTCGTGTTCGTGTCAGACACTGACACTGACACTCGTTGGACACTTCCTGACATATGTCCGACACTTATCAAAACATGTCCTATTTTAAATTTTTTTTTTTAAACCCGGACACTCTTCAGACGCTTGGAGGACACACATGTCAATCGCTTAAAGACACGTGTCCATCATTTAGACACTCATGAAACTAATTATAAGTTTGAACTAAATAAACTTAGGATACAATTATAAAACGAAAAAAATGTGAATTCATAAAACTGAGAGTGAAATTGCATTTTTTTTATTATCTTTGAATTGAATGATACATTCTTATAGGGTTTTGTTAACAAGTGCACTTGATAAGAAGCTTGAAATGCTTGTACATAATGCATAGGAGTACATGCAACATGTAATGTACAATTAATTTTAAACATTGTTAACCAATGCTCTTAAGGCACTCGTTAACCAAATCCATTTTTATATGTGACACGTAATAAATATATAAAATTATATATTTAATGGGTGTCTCCTATGTATCGTGTCTTGCATTTTTTGATAATTGACATGTCGGAGTGTCTGTGTCATGTTGTGTGCCAAGTCCATGCTTCTTAGATTGCGGTATTAGAAAATTGTTTGAGGATTTGGAGACGTGTTCTTTAATGAAAAATAGCAGATTTAGTTATATAAAAAGCTGCACAAGATGTACACACGGTTATGCCTATATTTCTGTGCGTGGCATTCTTGTTTGAAAATTATAGTTGCTTTTGTCATTATTGATGAGGAGGTTCTCGACATCTTGTTCATATGTATGTTTTTTTTATTTTGGTATAGGGTAATTCTGGTGGGCCCCTTGTTAATATTGATGGTGAAGTTATTGGTGTGAACATTATGAAAGTATTGGCGGCTGATGGATTGAGCTTTTCTGTACCTATTGATTCAGTTTCTACAATCATAGAGCACTTCAAGAAAAGCGGGTATCTTTTATAGTTTGTGCGCAACTAATTTATTTTTAATGTTAAATTACATTACTCTCTGGTAATTTTAGTCTTGAATCATGAATTGTTTGCTTCCTCTCTCTCTCTCTCTCTCTCACACACACACACACACACACACACATCCCACATGAATTTGAATACCTGAGAATGTTTGTGTTAGTTTATTAATGTTAGGGGTGTTCAAAAAAATCGGTGGAACCGGTAAACCAATCCAATCCTGTCCAAATCGTCGGTTTGGTTTGGTTTTTATTAACTTCGATTCTAGTTCTAGTTCAATAATGGTGAATCCATTCAAATCGGCCCGGTTCTCGGTTCTAAAGCTTTGGTTATAGTTTCGAACCAAACTGAACTGAAGCATGATATATTTGTTTATTATTTTTTAACAAAATATTTTTATAAGTAAAAATAAAAATATAAAAGTTTTTCATAATATTTGAACTTTAGTCTGGATTGTAAAATTGACAAACTTTAACCAACTTAAGAAAACTAATTGTGGTTAGTTTGTTTACTAACATAAAATGTATATCATATTTATTGTTATATAATAAAATTTCTAGAACCGTAGAACCAAACCAGTTTCTATGGTTTGGTTTTGGTCTAGTTCAACGGTTCGGTTATGATTCCAATTTGAATTTACTAACAGAACCCTTCTGAGAAAATAGTTGTGGATGTTAGTGATGCAGGAGCATTGTAATAGCTTATGTTCTAGAAACTGAGATGCCTATGTGGAAATGATGTGTTAAATGTATGAAGAAGAAGAAGAAAGAATATTTTATTGATATGTGATTAGTTTTACAATGAAGGAAAGGAGGCTATATATAAGCCAAAGTAAATCAGGGCTGACGTCATGGATGACATCATAATAGGGCTGATGTCATGCATGACTTCAGAATAGGGCTGATGTCTTGCATGGCGTCACCCTAGTAGGGCCGAGGCACACTTATAGAAAAACACATGCAGCGAGCTATATCAAGAAGACGATTCTTGCATTTTGCAACCCCATTTTGTTGAAAGATATTGGTGCAAAATGTCTGATGTATAATGCCCTAAGTGAAAAAATAGCTCTCTACTCCCGAATCGGTGTATTTTGACAATTGTCCCAAACTAAGTACAAATCATCTTATGAAAATTTTGAAACACAGAAAAAACTTTACTTTTTTCTTTCATGAGATACACCCAAGTAGTACGCGAAAAATCATCGATAAAGGTAACAAACCATCTATGGCCTTTTAAAGTTATAGCACGAGATGGACCCCACACATCAAAATGTATTAAAGAAAAATGAGCTAAACTTTTATTAAGACTTGGAGCAAAAAAAGCCCAGTGTTGTTTGTCAAGTTGACAAGACTTACAAAGAACCATCTATGTCCTTTTAAAGATATAACACGAGATGGATCCTACACATCAAAATCTATTAAAGAAAAAGGAGCTAAACTTTTATTAAGACTTGGAACAAAAAAAGCTCAGTGTTGTTTGCCAAGTTGACAAGACTCACAAAGAAACTTAGGCACATTATTATTTGTGAAAACAGACGGAAATAAATGCCTAAGTAAATGAAAAGAAGGATGTCCAAGACTCTGATGCGACAGCCATAAATCCTCCTTGGTGGTTAGGAACTGGATGGAATGATGAGCAAGTTTGTTCGGCTGATCCAAGAAATAGAGGCTATTTTTTGCGCTACCACTGCCAACCGTCCTCCTCGTGATAAGGTCCTGAAAAAGACAATGATCTGGAAAAAATGTCACACTATAGTTCAAATCGTTGGTAATATGACTCAAGGATAGAAGATTAACAGAAAAATTGAGAACGTGGAGTACTGAATACAGAGGTAAGGTAGGGGTGACATGAATTAAACATTTCCCAGAGATAAAAAAAACAATACCATCTGCAATCCTAACTTTGTCTTGACCTGAAAAGGGTTTATATGCTGAGAAAAGGTCAAAAGACCCAGACATACGATTTGAAGCACCGAAATCAATAATCTATAGCAAAGACTTATGGGAAAGAAAAACACTAGGAGAAAAGGCTAAGTTACCTGAGCGCGCAAACGACTAGGAAGATGCACTGGGAGTAGTAGAAGACCGGCGAGTCAGCAAATGACGCAAAATATCCTCAAGCTCAGGAGAAGTCATGCTAGATAAACTATCAAAAGTCGGACCACCTGAAGCGGAAGTAGAATCAAGGATGTTAACGGCACTAGACTGATGGACCTGTGGATTATAGTCACGTTCTCTAGACTAGCTTGATTGACCGCCTCTAGTACCAGACTGATCACCTCGACTCCCTGATGGAGCCCCACGAAGCTTCAAACACGTCTCACGAGTATGCCGCGACTTGTGGCAATAATCACAGAACACAATATCCTTTCCTAAAGGATGGGAAAGAGGTAGTGACAAACTAGCCCCATATTGAGGAGCAAAAAGTAATGCTGAACAGTCTCTAGTAGCCAGTGGTAACATAGTAGAACAACGACTCTCATTCTGTACATATGCAAAGGCCTCTTGAAGCAATGGGAGAACATCCATGCCAAGGACACGACTCCGGACCGGATCAAACTCGACATTAAGGCCTTCTAGAAACTTGAAGACCCTCTCCTGTGCAAGAAACTTTTGGTAACCAACTGAGTCAATTGTACAAATAGGCTTGTAATTGAGGAGATGATCTAGGTGTTTCTAACCATTAGTCAGAAATGTGTAATACTGGAGAACTATCTGCTTCCCCTCACTGAGCGCTTAATAGACCGGCGCAACTCAAAAGACTGAGAAAAATTCCCTTTTCGAGAATATGTAGCAGCAATTGCTTCCCAGATATCTTAGGCAATATTTATGGATAAGTAGCCTTCACCAATCTCAGGAATTATGGAATGAATGAGCCACCCTATGATTAAAGAGTTGGTAATCTCTCATTGGCTATAGCCAGGATCCGTAACACCTGGTGCTTGAACTTTCCTATTAACATATCCCATCTTTCCCCTACTCTTCAAAAAAAGTGTCTGACACTGAGACCAGGAAAGGTAATTCTAACCAATAAACAGAGTGGTGGTGATTTTGAGGCTAGGGTTTAGGTTCTCAGATATAGTAGTCATAATTGGACTGGAGCTCTCCCTTTTAGATGGGTGAAGAGTAGTGGTGGCTTCACTAGTTAGGTCAACCATAAAAACTCTACAATTTCAACCCAAAAAACCATGCACGAATCACAAGAATGGAAAGAGGAATGGAATGGGTTGAAACAAGTAAAATCACATATAGACCATTATGGGAGCATAACAATCAATTAATGGGTCATCTATGGACTCGAAAAATAAATCAAATACGGAAAAATGAACTTCTAATCAAAACAAGTGCTGAACTGTGTTCAAGAAAGTAGAGGGTAAGAAACTCGGGGCAACCAAAGATGGGTAGCCCTCAAACACTTATCAACAAGAGCCGAAATACACAAAGAGAGGCTAGGCCAGAGGGGCCTTTGGCTGATGCCGAAATAGCTTTGTGGGACCTTGACTAGTTTTGATAGAGACTCAGGGACCAGCGGTGGAGGATAGGTGATTGGTGGCAACGGCTGTGTGGATGACGGTTTTTAGGGTTTTGGCTTTGATACCATGTAATTTAAGAGAATACAAAACTTGAGTGATGATTATGATATCATCTCCTTTTTTATATTAATCAATCAACTGTAACAAAAGGAAGCCCTAAGACACTGATTAAGGAATCGCCTTTTATATTGATTAATTGATTGACTGATTAAGGAATCACAATCAATCAATCAATCACAATCTAATCTAAATAAGGAAATAAGGAAATATTCTAACAATAATGATGCTTCTTCATATACTCAATGGGTTTCTGAGAACGCCTTGGTTATGACTTTGCTCATTAACTTTATGCAGCCCATCATCAGTCGGTCTTTTCTTCTCCTAGATACTGCCTATAAGATATGGATTGCTGCATTACAGATGTATTCCCAACAAGGTAACGATGCATAGGTGTATGAGTTGAGAAAGAAGCTTCAAGGATTGGATCAAAAGGACTGATCACTTGCGGTGTACTATGTGGAGTTAAGTAGCATGTGGCAGGAATTGGATTATTATTAGAGTTTCCCGGCAGTGTGTTCCAAGGATGCAACTTTATTTCAACAGACTGTGGAGAAAGAGCGGGTGTATGACTTCCTTGCTTGCCTTAATTTGGAGTATGATCAGATTGCGTTCAAGTGTTGGGTCATTCCCTTTTTCCCACCTTACGCGAGGCTTATACTCTCTTTTAGCAAGAGGAAAGTCGACGAAGTGCTATGGTTCATTTCTCTGTTTAGAATTGTTTTGTTTTGGTTGTTGCTCTATCCACCCATGATCCTAAGCCTAGTCCAGTTCTGTTTGCTAGTAAGGCCTCCCTGGATCGGTAAGAGTGTGATTATTGTGGGAAAGATCGACATGATTGCAAGCATTGTTGGAAATTTAATGGTCGTCTTACTTGGGGTCGTGGTCGTGGTAGTACTGGTCATCCACAAGCGCATGTGTCTAAAATTGCTACTAGTACCTCCGATGAGCCAAGTACTCTTTCCCAGGATGAGTTATACACTCTTAGGCATTTGATGGCTTGGCCTGATTCTCTATCTACCACAGTTCCTCCTACTATTGCTTCTTCCAATTTTGCCCACACAGATATTCCTGCTAGTGCCCTTAGTACCTCCCTGTCGCCTTCTTGGATTATTAATTCTGGTGCTACTGACCACATGACAGGTGCCTCTAGTCTTTTCTCCACTTATTCTCCTTGTTCTGGGCGGGATAAGATTAGAGTGGCTGATGGCACCTTATTTTCTGTCTTGAGCAAAGGTTCAGTTTATTGCTCATCTTTATTTCTCTTTCTTTCGTGCTTTATGTTCCTAATTTTTCTAGTAACTTACTTTCTGTTAGTAGCCTTACTACTTTTCTGAATTGATCAATTACATTTTTTCTTACTCATTGCGTCTTTTAGGAATTGGTTACGAGGAAAATGATTGGTAGTGGTAAAGCACATGGTGGACTGTACTTCCTGGATGTTATTTCTCCCTCATTACCGTTGTCCAACACTCAGGCTCTCCAGCGCACTACTGGTTCTTCTCTTTCCTTCTTTCATCAGTGGCATCGTCGTTTAGGTCATCCGTCCTTTAGTATTTTAGAAAGACTTTTTTCCTTCCTTAGTTCGAGATTGTTCTAGGGACACTGTTGTTTGTGATACTTGTGAACTTGCTAAAGCATAAACGTACTTGTTATCCTCCAGTTAATAAAAGAAGTATTTTTCCTTTTATATTTGTTCATATTGATGTGTGGGGGCTTTCTCCTGTAGTGTCTACTTCTGGATATTGTTGGTGTTTCACCTTTATTGATTGTTATTCCCGTGTGACTTGGGTTTACCTACTTCGAACTAAAAGTGAGGTTTTTTCTTGTTTACGTCTTTTTCATAAAATGACACATAATCTCTTTAATGCTACCATTAAAATGCTGCGCAGTGATAATGGAACTAAGTATGTTGATGGTATTTTTCGAGCATATCTTGCGGAGCATGGCATTCTTTACCAAACAAGTTGTGTTTGCACTCCTTAGCAGAATGGAGTTGCCGAGCACAGGAATAGCCATCTCCTTGAAGTTGCTCATTCTCTCTTGTTTACCATGAATGTCCCTAAGTCTTTTTAGGGTGATGTTGTTCTTACTGCTGCCTATCTTATCAACTGTATGCCTTCCAGTGTCCTCCAATTCCAAATTCGTCTTAAACTTCTTCTTATGGCTTATCCCACGTCTTTTCTTCCTCCTCGGGTTTTTGGTGTGTCTGTTTTGTTCATTTGCAATCTCATACTCGTGGAAAACTTGATCCTAAAGTTGTGCGTTGTGCCTTCCTTGGCTATTCTTCTACTCAGAAGGGTATTATCCTCACACTCGAAAAGTGTATATGTTAGTATGGATGTCACCTTTCGTGAATTTGAATCCTTTTTTACTTCTTCTCCGCCATCTCTTCAGGAGCAGAGTGTTATGGATGAGATTGTGGATGAGATAATGTCATATCAACATGAGTTATCTTTTTTCATTCCTAGTCAGCGGGCTGTTATTTGTGGTGAGGGGGGAGCCTGGCATTGGGGGCCGTTTGAACACGGTTGATTTTAAGATTTATTCACGACGTCAGAAAGAGCAACCATCCCGTGTGCCACCAAGTCAATCATCGTCCCTCGTGCCGGTTCCAAATCCTATTCCCATTGATTCTACAGGTAATGCACCCCATTCTATTTCTTCATCAGTAGTTGACAATCCTGTTGTTGATGATTTGAATCTTCCTATTGCTCTTAGAAAGGGGGTTAGGGCTTGTACTCAACATCCTATTTTTAAATTTGTGTCCTATGATTCATTGTCTCCTATATATCGTGCTTTTGTTTTGTCTCTGTCTTCTGTGTGTATCCCACAGGGTTGGAAAGCTGTTAATGATCTTAAGTGGAAATGAGCTATGGTAGAAGAGATGCAAGCCCTGAGCAAGAATAATACTTGGGAGTTGGTTTCTCTTCCAAGTGGAAAAAAATCAGTGGGGTATAAGTGGGTATTCACCATTAAGCAAAAGGCATATGGGACAATCGAACGGTATAAAGCAAGACTAGTAGCCAAGGGATTTACCCAGACATATGGATTGGATTATCAAGAAACTTTTGCTCCTGTAGCAAAGATGAATTTCATTCGAGCTATTCTTTCATGTGCATTTAACCTGGGGTGGCCATTACAATAACTAGATGTGAAGAATGCTTTTCTTCACGGGGATTTAGAGGAGGTTTATATGGATGTGCCACTAGGATTCTCCTCAGTCTATAGTTGGAAAAGTTTACAGGTTGAAGAAAGCTTTATATGGTTTGAAACAGTCTCCTTGGGCTTGGTTTGCCAAATTTCTAAAAGCAATGTTGAAGTTTGGGTATAAGCAAGCAATGCAAATCATACCATGTTTGTCAAACGCAATGCAAATAAGGTAACTGTGCTTATTGTATATGTAGATGATATAGTTGTGACAGGGCATGATGAGGAGGATGTGACATATCTGGAGATGTAGTTGGCCAAGGAGTTCAAGATCAAAGATCTTGGCCCGTTGAGGTGCCTTTTTGGGATTGAAGTTGCCAGATCTGACAAAAGCATCTTTATTTCTCAAAGGAAGTACATTCTAGATCTTCTTGAAGAAATAGGCATGTTAGGTTGTAAACCAGCTGATTCACCTATTGAGGTTAACCATCATCTTTGCAATGGTGTTGGTAACTCGGTGGAGAAGGAAAGGTATCAAACACTTGTTTGATGGCTCATATACCTATCCAACACTTTGGCCGGATATTGCCTATGCAGTTGACATAGTGAGTCAATTTATGCATGATCTTCGTGCAACACATTTGGAGGCTGTGTATCATATTTTGAGGTATCTTAAATCTGTCTTGGGAAAAAGGGATTTTGTTTTCTAATCATGGACACTTGAGGTTGGAGGCATTTACTGATGCAAATTGGGCAGGTTTTGTAGATGACAAAAGGTCTACATCTGGCTACTGCGCTTTTGTATGGGGGTAATTTAGTCACTTGGCATAGTAAAAAGTAGACAGTGGTATCCCGGTCTAGTGCAGAGGCAAAATACCGAGCTATGATGCATGGTACTTGTGAACTCATGTGGCTTAAGTCCCTGTTGGGTGATATGGAAATTGTTTGTGGTGATCCTATGACTCTGTAATGTGACAACAAAGCTGCTATTAATATTGCTTACAATCCTATTCAACATGACAGAACCAAGCATTTTGAGATTGATCGACACTTTATTAAGGAGAAATTGAATTAGGGTTTGATGTGTATATCTTTTGTGAAGTCAGGAGATCAATTGGCCGATGTGTTTACCAAATATCTTAGTAGTAAGGTTTTTTATCCAATTTGTTGCAAGTTGGGCATGAGAGATATATTTGCACTAACTTGAGGGGGAGTGTTATGTGTTGTGTAAGTGTCTTTGTCATGGTGACATCAACCCTATTATGATGTCGTCTATGATGTCAGCCCTGATTTGCTGTGACTTATATATAGCCTCCTTTCCTTCATTGTAAAAACAATCACGTATCAATAAAATCTTCTTCTTCTTTTTCTTCTTCTTCTTCTTCTTCATACATTTAACATACTTCATACGTGCTCTAATTATACATAGCTTTTGATATCAATATCTGTTTAGTTAATCATGTATAGTTCATATGTGCCCTAATTTTGCACAAAGCTTTTGATTATTGACATCAATAGCTGTCTGGCTAATGATGTTGCTGTCCTTGATAGTTCTATATTTTTTTACATTTGACAGCAGGAGGTGTCTTCAATAGATTCATATCCTATAATATTATTTGTATTTATGTTGACTAGTTTGAAAGGTGCCTCAAAGGATATCTGGACAGTGCTTTACTATATTCGCTTGGGCCCCATAGTGCCATGAGTGTGCTTAAAGCATGAGGAATTAAACAAATTTAGTCGAGATTATTCCCTACACTGGGTATGACATTTTGTTCCCCTACTCTACAGCAAAAAAAGGGGGGAAAAGTTCAATTATAATACTAAAATTCACTCAAAGAGGCAATTTAACATATGCTTGATTATTTGCTAGAATTTTTATTTTTATTTTTTGGGTTCTAATGTGTTGCTGAACTGAAATAATTGCATCGATGGCATTCTCATTTCACAAAAAGCAGTTCAAGGCATATTTGCGTTATGAGCACAACATATTAACATTGGTTTGATGTAGGAGAGTTGTTCGACCATGGCTTGGATTGAAAATGCTTGATCTTAATGACATGATTATTGCTCAGCTTAGAGAAAAGGATCCTAAATTCCCTAATGTCAACAAGGGAGTTCTTGTACCCATGGTATGCTTTTAGATCTCTCCATCTATCACATCTACATATGCATACTTATATTTACATATATTAATCTCAGCTCTGGTGTCACTTGGAATTTAATTTTTCAAGGGAATATATATATTGCCAATATTAGTGTGACGAGAATTTAATTTAATGCTCGTCTTTGGAAATGTTCAAATAAAGGTTTTCAAAAATTAGTCGCTTTGCTATGTAAGTGCTCTTACATGATGGTCAAAGAATCTTGGATGCGTGACACATTGACACAACAATTTAAAAAAAATACGAGACACATGTGGGGAGCACACACGCAAAATATATAGTTTTATATATTTATTATATGTTATATATATGAATTTGTCATTAAAAGCTAATAAAAAAATATCTAAAAGCCACTTTACCTCGTTGTGCCCCCTAACCTAATTATCCCCAATATTTTAAAAACATCCATGCCCCCCCCCCCCCCCCCCCCCAAGGTTACATTTTCTATTCAAACTAACAAAATTTGTGGCTCCAATTTCTTTGTTGACAATGGGGAAGGAAAACAAAATTTGATCGAAGTCAAATTTTAATGTGAAAACAAAATAACCTTTCCTCATCTTCTGACTAAAAAACCCTAACTCTAAAACACCCTAATCCTAAACAAAATCATCCTTTTGTTTAGATCTTAGTTGCATGAAGTGGAAGTGGGAGTGGGTGCGAGGAAGTGGGAGCCGATAGAAGTTTCTTAGGTTGGGAGCACCTCAGGGAGCGGTAATATGTGTATATATATGTTTACCAAAAAAAAAAAAAATATGTGTATATATATATTTTTTAATACACATTAGAAGTTTTTTTATAGATATTTTTATTTTAATACACATTAATTATTTTATTTATTTATTTATTATATTTTTTAAATAATGTGTTATTGTTAAATTTTTTTTATTTTATTTTACATATATGTGTTTGTGTTTTTTCATTAATATGTATAATATATACTCATATATATATATATTTATATAATCTTATATATGTTTTATCTTATATTATCTTATATATATATATATATTACTTATATTATATAGATCGTGAGAAGGCCAGAGAGAGAAAGAGCGCGAGTGAGAGAGAGAGAAGGCAAAGACGAAGGCGATCACTAGCAGATCGAAGGTGAGAGCAAAGGTCGACGTCAATGTCAAAGTCGAAGGCGAAGGCTAGGGTTAGAGCGAAGGTCGACGTCGAAGGCTAGGGCTAGAGCTAGAGCGAAGGTCGAAGTCGACGGCGAGACCAAGTTTCTCTCTCTCCCTCCTTTATGATCCCTTTTTGGACTGATTTGCATTTCTCTCTCCACAGAAATGCAATTTTTACACGTTTCTTTTTAGGAATCGCGATTCTTACTTAGAATCGCCACCTGATTGCACGATTCCTGCAACTAAGGTTTAAATTCACTATAGTTTCTCATGTTAGGATGAAAATATTGGATATGCACGGTTTAGAGAGAAATTTATTAAACTAGTCTTATTCCTAATGCAGTAGTCTAAGAAACATGACACAGGACACACAACGTACACGCAAATTTTCAAAAAATAGTGGACACAATATGTTGGGGACAAATTCAATATATATAATTAAATTTATTTATTATATGTCATAAAATTATATAAAAGAATCATTAAAAGGTAATAAAAAATGAAATCAAACAAAAAACCAGTCCATTGATTTAACGTCATATATCATTCACAAATAGCATAAAAATTACATTCCATCAATGCATAACATGTCATTCCAATCTACCAACCATCATTAAAATTAACAATTTCAGCAATGTCAACAATTTGATTTTTTCTTCAAACAAAACTAATCAATGTCAACAATTTGATTTTGTCTTCAAATAAAACTAATTTGTTTTCAGGTTCAACCAAAAAAAATAGAAAGAATAAAATATAGGTTACATTTAGCCAAAAATAAAAAAGAAAAAAAAAATCAAATAGAGAAAAAAAGGGTTACATTCAGCACAAAAAACAAAGAAGGAAAATAATAATCGGAGAGAGGAGAGGGGGGGGGGGTTTTACATTCAGCCTCCTCAAAAAATTGAAGAAAATGAGAGCTAGAGAGTCGAAGAAAGAGAGAGTCAAAGAAAGAGAGAGAGCGAGAAAGAAGAAATAGAGAGAGAAAAAATCGAAAAACAGAGAGATCAAAGAAGGAGAAAAAGAGAAGAGAATCACAGAAGGAGAAGAGAAGAACAGAATCGAAGAAGAAGAAACATACCTTCGATGATAGTGAACAACAGCCAATAACCCTTTCTCTCTTCTCCGCTCTTCTGTTCTCTTCTTTCTGTCTAATGATCTAGGGTTCCCCCCAAAACAAGAGAAATTTGTTTTAATTTTTTCAGCTTTTGTTTTTTACAGTTTGGCTCCATTTACAAGTTTTAGAAATTACGTGTTGTACCCTGCGGTGTTTGAAACATGTCCGAACATGTCCAAAACGTGTCCTGCTGCATAAAATTCAAAAAAAAAAAAAAAGGGAACACCTTGGGGAGAGTGTCGGACACGTGTCCACAGAGTGTCCGACGTGTGTCTGTGTCCATGTCCGTCTCTGACACTCATATGCAGGCCCGGGGAGGTGTCTGTGCTTCATAGGTGGTAGTAGTAGATTAGCATATATATATGCATAAAAGATTAAATTTTCAAATAAACAATGTTTATTCTCTAATCTAGATAGACTGATATGCCAAATAGGTACAAGTATTTGTTTGATTTGAATAGTCGTATGAAGTTGCCTTGCTGAACTAGAAAGGACTCTTATCATACGTCTAACAGAGAGAAGTCCTTCAACAGCAATGCATCTGCTAAAAAGAGGAGTATTTTTTCAAGTTCAACATAGTAACTAATTTTAACTGCTCAAAGAGTCTATCGGCTAAAAAATGTTAGTTGGATAAAATTGGAACATAACACAATATATTCTCTCTCTCTCTCTCTCGCCACAGGTTTTGCCTTTTGTTTAGCTCATCCATCCATAAAAAATAAAATTAACTACCGTTTCTCGTGTTTGGAGGAAAATAATTGATATGCATGGTTAGAGAGAAATTTATTATATTAATCTTCGCCCTAAAATTTAGTAGTAGTAGATTAGCATATACACACATAAAAGATTAGAATTCCAAATAAGTTGATCAATCTTATCCGCTATTCTAAGTAGCTTGATATGCCAAATAGGTAAATATATGCGTATATTAGAATTCTAAGGATGGGAGCATGTATATTCTTTACATATTGAATATATCAATATATTAACATTTATTTATTTTTGCTTAGTTGTAATATGTACAAATATTAGAGATTGATGTCAACTAAAAATTGTCTTTGTTAAATATAAATAAGTGTTATGTAAATTGTTTTTCTTCCTTGGTAGGAGCAAGTTTTTTACTTAGGAGTGCGAAATCAAATTTGTTATTAGGAAGTGTGACCCAAGTAGGAATAGAGCACATTGAATGTAGATAAATGGCTATGCCAACATTTCTCGTTTTGTTAATTATTTTTACAACCCCTACCCTCATTCGCTATTGGAAAATGGGGTGTGGGGGGAGATTGGGGATTTGGGAGCATATAATTTTCAACTTAATTGCACCATAAATGGTTTGTGTCACAATTTCACAAAGGTTTAAAACATAACATGTCTGTCAAACCCTACCTGAGGCTCTCTCATTCTTGGACTCCCTAATTCATTATTTTATGTGTGGTGCTAGCTATATGTGCTAATGCTTCTATCCTTCAGTGAAATATTTTTAAACAAATTCTTGTTATTTTTATTATTATGGCATGCTGCTGTTATGAAGTAGGAATGTGTTGAAAAGAGGTTTGGTATGCCTATGTTTTATTTGGCTTCAATTTTGGTATTTTCTGTGTTCTGTCATTCTCCCTTGACAAATATAAACGGATGGTCATTATGTGCTGTGATGTTGTTCATATACTTCAATTTTTTTTTTCCCCTAACTATATGTGTGTAATACCACCACAAAGATATGCTCAAAATGCACCAAGATAATCTTGATCACATTTGTAACATTGTATGTTTTTAAAATCTAATATTTTATATTTTTTTACCAGGTGAGTCCAGGTTCACCTGCTGATCGTGCTGGATTCCGCCCTGGTGATGTAGTCGTTGAATTCGAGGGTAGGCCTGTTGGGAGCATTAAGGAGGTATCTTAAACTTCTCTCTCTCTGGTGTAAAAAGTTTTGAATGGGATCTAATTGCATCATTAGTAGGCCCTATTAATCTACCTGATTGCATGTCCTAAACCATTGCAGAATGCTAGAAAGTGCATAAAACTGATGATGGTTCAAAATGCAACTTGACTGTGTGTGTGTACACCATTGAATCTAATGGATTTTTGGGTCTAGTATCCCAAGTTTTCCTTCTAGTTCTTGTTTCACACTTGCAACTTTGATTATTTTTTACATTTTTGTGTTTCCTTATGTGTACATGATATTATTGGGATTTTTGGCAGATAACTGAAATCATGGGGGACAAAGTTGGGAAACCCTTGAAGGTCATTGTGAAAAGAGCGAATGATACTTCCGTGACTTTAACTGTGATTCCTGAGGAGGCGAATCCGGATATGTAAATGACACAAGTTCTCCTTTGCATATGTATTATAAACAGTTCACAGAGAAAATATAGACAGTTATCGGTAGCGGTCGAAGTGTTGGGTCGACTTTAACAATTTGTTTCTTGGATCTTAGCCTCCCCTTTGGTCGGAGTTGTTCAACATCTAATTAGCAAATTGTGAATCAAAGAAAATTACTTTTCTTTTAGTGTTTGTAATGATGGTTGAGTTGACTGCCTTCTTGTCATTTTTCATATTTTTCTTCTCCATTGTTTTTTCATATCAAGTGCCAATTTCCGTCGATTTATAATTAATTTTTTCAATTTTCATTTATCTCGTATTTCCTAACTTAGAAAATTCCAAAAGAATTCAATAAAACATGAAAACATTCCATCTAAAAATGTTGTGACAACATAATTTTATAATAAAAAAAAAATGCGAACAAAGATACTCTGTCTTTGATTGAAAGGGGGAATAGTTTCATTTCTTTCATAAGTATGTGTTTGCCATGATTTTTCATAAGGAGAATATCATGGAGTATGAAAGCATTTTGCAGACATCATGTAAGAATTCTCAAATTGGTTTTGAATCCTTTGGTCCTGGAGTTACACAAGAACCTAACAAGGTTGTGTGCTTCAATGGTGGAAAAGAGGTTAAAAAGTGCTTCATCAATTGTAGATCCAATTTTAAGACTCGTAACACAAAGTCTTTGGTTTCTCTGCTTGAGGAATCAAAATTGACAGTACGTTATAGCTCATTTTTTTCGATTTAGTGTAAATGGGAAATTTAGATAAAGTTTTGAGAATTTTATAAAAACCTGTAGAATCCTATATCAAGAATAAATAAAGAGAAAGGAGGGTTATTACTAGGTTAGGCTATTTTCTAATCCAAGATCTGGATTGTGGATTATTGTTTGAATCTGTGAGGCTTACTATGGATACTGTGAGTTAGGGTTCTCTCAATTCCCAAATTTGAATCGTAGGGTATTGTTTGAATCCGTGGAGCTAACGAATCTTGTTTCGGAAAAAAAAAAATTTGAATGATAATTATATTTTTTATATTAGACAATTTATATTTTTGAATGCAAATGTGATCAAATAAAAAGGATAAATTACATTAACAGTTCTTATAGTTTGGGACTCGTATCACTTTGGTCCATGATTTTTCAATTGTGACACATTTGAACATGAATTTTAAATTTTATTTCAAATAAGGACAATTGAAGATACCATTGTTTAATTTCAAAGGCAAAATCGTCAATTTAATAAAATATAAACTAATTTAACAAAAATAAATGTCAAAAAAATATTTTAAATTTAAAAAAATATAATTTTATCCACCAATGATAAAATTATGTAAAATTGATAAAAATTAATAAAAATTACATGATTAATTTTTAAAAATTAATTTTACATGATCATCATCCAAACATATAATAAAAATTAATTTGGTAAAAAAAAATAAATGTTTAAAAGATTTATCAATTTTACATAATTTTATTTTTAGTGGGTAGAAATAATTTTTAAAAATTCAAAAATATTTGTTTGACATTTATTTTTGTCAAATTAGTTTATATTTTTTCAATTGTCCTTATTTGGAACAAGATTCAAAATTCATGGTCAAATGCGTCACAATTAAAAAGTCAGGGACCAAAGTGACACAAGCCCCAAACTATAGGGACTATTAATGTAATTCACCCAAATAAAAATGTAACGACTATCGGAATAATCTAATTTTTTTTTTAATTTTTATGAATGATATACAAGAAAGAACCTTACAAAATAAATTATTCAGATAATTTATGGTAAATTACTTGTCTGTTTGGTTTAATTTTTTAAAAATTATTTTTAAATGAATTTTTGTTTATGTTCAATATATAAAAAAAAAAGTGAAGTGTGAAATAATTACAAAATAATGAAGGTACAAGTAATTTATACATTCAATTATACAAATAAATCTTGTACCTTCAGTAGTTGGGAGAAAAAAAATTCTCTCCACTTTTTTTAAATTCTCCCATTTTTTTGCTTCATATTTTAGTCAATTTTTTTTTGTACTTTCTAATTGCACCTAATCTAGATGTATCTAAAAAGTAATAGAAATTGACTTAGATTATTAAAACAGTTACTGAAAACAAATAAAAATTTGAATAAAAATCTGTGTGCATTTTTGTTCGGATTTTTCATTTGTTTTTAGTCATTTTTTTATAAATATTTTAGTTAATTTTAATTGTACTTTTTAGATGTTAATCTTGATATATCTACAAAGTAAAATAAAATAAAAAAATTGACTAAAATATGAAAAAAGTTCAATAAAAATTTATCAGTAATGCTATATCTACCGAATTTGGTCTGGTTTGAATTGTCCAAATTTGAGTGTGCTAATCATCCTGGAGGTTATTTTAGAGGTCATCTGGCGAGTCATCTGGAAGGATACCGGTTCGCAGGGGTGACAATCATAGTTGACAATAGTGAAGTCGGTTGTTCGACTAGTCATTTGGGCGATTATCTGATTATGTCATTCGAGCTGAGCTGAACTGAGCTCCCTCTATTCTGGTTGACCAAGTATTTCTCTTTTATTATAACCCTATTGTCATGTTGTTACCCACTTTGAAACAAGCTAAATCTCTTTTACGGCTAATTTGGCATATGGATTGGGATTAAATTATCCCACTAAACGATAAAATACATTAATTTAGTTAATAAGATAAAATATTATATTTAAATTATAATTATTTTATTTTTTCTCTCACAATTATCAAATCAACCTAAAAAAATTAAAATTTTATTACAAACAAAACTTTTTTAATTAAATTAAAATAATTAAAAATTCAAACTAAAAAAATTTAGGATTAATTACCAAAAAGTCATGTTTACATATTTGGTGGTAGCTTAGGTCCTGTCAAAAAGTTTTTGAACCAATAAGTCTCATTTATAAGTAAAAAGACGTTTTGCCTTTTAATTCCCAAACTGAGAATGTTCTCAATTTTAAAACTGAAAATGTTCTCAATTTTTTTCATAATAAAAATTAAGAATATTATAAACTGAGAATGTTCTCAATTTCAAAACAAAGAATGATTTCAGTTTATAATTATAAAAACTAAGAAATTTCTCAAATTTTTTTCTAATATTAACTGAGAATATTATTCAGTGTGTTTGGTTTGAGTTTTCTGGATTAAGTTTTTTGAAAATTGACTTTTTTGGTTTTCGTGTTTTTTTGTTTTTAGTGAATATTTTTTAAATTTTAAACATTTTTTTTACTTTTTTAGATGCACCTTACTTAGATATATCTAAAAAGTAAAAAATTTGTGAAAAAATATTTTAAAAAATTAATAAATACATAAAAATATAAAAAATATACTGAATTCTTGTATTTTTTTGTATTTTTGGTATTTAGTGAATTTTTAAAAGATTTTTTTTGCTTTTTAGGTGTATTTATGTTAGGTGTGTTTAAAAAGTAAAAAAAATGCTTAAAATATTAAAAAAAATCAGTAAAAACAAAAAAAAAACGAAAAATAAGAAAGTAGAATTTTCTGAAAAGTGTTTTTTGAAAAGTGAAAACAAATTAGTTTTGAAAAATTTCTCAATTTTTTTCATGATTAAAATTGAGAATATTATCAATCTACTCTCTCTTACATTTACCTTCTCCACTGCTCCAATGGTTGGAGATGCACAGGTATAAGGAATAGGATAGGGAAATTTGGGAACATAGATGAAAAGTATTCTATTTACCTTTCCCTTGTTAAATTTGGAATCCAAACACAACCATACTAGTCACAAATTAACCAAAATAAGCAAGACAACTATAACAATCAACTAAGTATGAGACATAAAAAATAAAAAAAACCAATGTGAATCCATTGAAGCTTCTTGAAAGATGGAAGAGACTCAAAAACAAATTGGTTGGCTATCCAGAGGCAGTTATTATAACTGGAGAGACAGCAAGCTCATCTTAGGAATATGTTGCAAGTCTGTTAAATTTATTTGCACTGGTTCCTATATCTGCTTATCTCACTCCAGTTTTCATGCATCGTAGGATTTCATGGGTGGGTCCCGTAACGGCATGGTTACTCTAGAGAATAGAGTATGGGGGAGGCTTTTCCCAATATAAGCCTTTTTTACATTGTATTTCCAAAACTAGGCCAACTTCTGACGGAATTCCAAAACTAAGCTAAAGCGCCATTACTATTCGCGCTTTTACTGTTAGGAGCGCAAAAGTAGATGAACAGGAAAATCGCTATTACAAATAGCGACTTTGATTAAGAAGTCGCTGTTACAAATAGCGCTTCTAGGGTTAATTTTTTTCCCAAGGAAAACGCTGTTAAGAACAGCGCTTTTTACACAAAATTGTTTTGCCAAAAAACGCTATTGCTAATAGCGATTTTACACAAAATTTTTTTGCCAGAAAAACGCTATTGCTAATAGCGAGTTCACTTAAATGAAAACGCTTTTTCAATAAGCGTTTTTAACGTCCCTCATATATACGAAGCCCCCCCTCATTTGCATACGTTTTTCAGACTTAGGTTTTTCGGGTCTTGCTCTCCATCTCGCTCTCAGCTCACTCTCCATCTCTCAGCCTCTCCATCTCTCACCCTCCTCCATCTCAGCTCATCTCAGCTCGCTCTCGCTCTCTGCTCTCGGTCTCTGCTCTCTGCTCTCGGTCTCTGCTCTCACTCTCTGTCTCTGCTCTCTCTCTCTCTCTGTGGTATGACATTAACCCTAATTTTATGTATTTAGTTTTTGTGTTTGTAAATGTGTTGTATTTTTCTGTCAATGTTAGGGTTTTACATGTGAATTATTAAATGTGTTAGGGTTTTTATCATTGTGGTTATGAAATTAGGGTTTGGAATTTTTTGAAATCAGAAATCAGGGTTTGGAAATCAGAAATGCGAATGGTTTTGAATTTGTGGAATTTTTTTGCTTTTGAATTTTTGGATGTTGCTTGTGAATTGAATATGGTTATGAATGTTTATGCTTTGTCAGTGTGGTTGTGGTGATGAAATTAGGGTTCGATATCAGATTGTTCACATTATTAGGATTGTTCAAATTAGGATGTCATTTTAGGGTTCACATTATTAAGGGTTCTAATGCTTTTGAATTTTTATGCTTTTGAATCATAAATCGGGTTTGGAATTTTTTGAATTTTTTGAATTTTTTAAATAAATCATAAATATGAGAATTGAGAATTGAGAATTGAAATTTGGAATGATGAAATTCGTAAATCATCAATTCATATAATTGATAATTGTTAATGTCATATTATGAAATTCATATAATTGAGAATTGAGAATTGAAATGACGAAATGTTTATATTTTTAAATTTGAAATCAGGAATTGGAATTTTGAAATTATGCTTGTGAATCAAAATGTCTATATTTTGAATATTGAATAAACCAACGTACATTTGTTGAATTGGAAATTATTTTTTTTTTGCTTGTGAAGAGGAATTAAAAGGAAATTAGGGTTTTAAAAGTAATTTTTTTTAATTAAGAATTGCGATTAAAAAATCCGAAATTCATATAATTGATAATTGTTAATGTCATATTATGAAATTCATGTATTTGAGAATTGTTGATTTGAAATTATGAAATGTCTATATTTTGAAATTTGAAATCAGAAAATGGAATTTTGAAATGATGCTTGTGAGTTTTTTTTTTTTTTTTGCTTGTTAACAGGAATTAAAAGGAAATTAGGGTTTCAAATTATGGTTTTAAAAGTAATTTTGTTTAATTAAGAATAAAATTAGTAAAAATTGTAATTCATATAATTCGTAATTGTTAATGTCATATTACGAAATTCATGTAATTGAGAATTGTTGAATTGAAATTATGAAATGTCTATATTTTGAAATTTGAAATCAGAAATTGGAATTTTGAAATTATGCTTGTGAATCAAAATGTCTACATTTTTTGAATCAAATTATGGTTCAGAAATTGTTAATGTCTAATTTCTACAAAATATAATTATTAAACAAAAAAATATTTAATTTTGAATGTATTTGATTAAAAAAATATTTAATTTTCTCTCCATGAAAAGATCATGTTCTCTCAAATAAAAGATCATGTTCTCTGAAATATTTAATTTTGACTCTATTTTATTAAAAAGAAATATTTTTATTGGTTTCTCAAAATATTTAATTTTGACTCTATTTTATTAAAAAGAAATATTTTTATTGGTTTCTCAAAATATTTAATTTTGACTCTATTTTATTGAAAAGAAATATTTTTATTGGTTTCTCAAAATATTTAATTTTGACTCTATTTTATTGAAAAGAAATATTTTTATTGGTTTCTCAAAATATTTAAATTTGACTCTATTTGATTTAAAAAAAAAAAATGGTTTAATTTCGTTTGGTTTATTTCACTATATTTGGGGTCAGGCAGCCAAAATATGATTAAAAAATTTAATGAGCTGAATTTGTAATACATATAATAGTATTCTAGTACAAATTAAAATTTTCTCAGAAAACTGAAGAAAATTTGAAAAAGTTTTTGAAATGGGTATTGAACGAACTGATTTATCGCCTTTTTCACTTTGTGATTGTCCACTACCATTGAAAAGGAAAATCTAAACATTATGTTTTAATAATGTTTATTCATGTTTGTATAATTAGAAGTCATTATTAGAGTAGTTACAATATATGCATGAAAAGAGTAATAAATTATTTTAATTAATAGTCCATAGCAATTTCGTACGTAAGAAGGGAAAAAAAAAATTGGCACTTTGATGGGTAAGCATGTGTTTTGTAATACCAAATAATTGGTACGGATGGCCCGATAGATTCACATGGATAACTATCCAAAATGTAGTCCATACATTTAACCACCAACTTCAATTTAATTATCTCTAATTTTTGGCCATTATAAATTATCTCTGTAATTATTTTTTTGTTTTTGTATGTGTAAGAAAAAAAGGAGTAAATAAATTTAATTTTTTTCTTACTTTTCAGAACGATCCAAAATGATCCAAAATCAGTTTTTTGTTTTAATTTTATAAGAAAGCCTCTATGCCCTGTACAAAATGGACGAGGGTTACTAGTTCACATAGGAAATAACTTTGTCATTAAGGTCCGTAATGGCACAAGTTGGAGCAAATCAAATAAACTTATATTTTCCATAAATCTGAACAATTACATCACCAGGTTAAAAAAATCTCTCTCAATGTTTGCACCCTGTATTTTATATTGTCCAAATCAATCGCGTCACCCTCTACTAAATATCTCTCAACCTATTTTATTTTTCGCCACTAATTCGAAAGAATTAAGACAACAAGTATACTTCTTGTTATGTGTTTTTTAGATTAAGACAATAGAGCAATGACAACAAAGAACATTCACGTTGAAAAGATAAGAGTCTTCACATAGGAAGTAAATGAGACACAATCTATAACTCCACGTATAGATGAAATCTCAGCTGTTCTGTTATATGAATAAAAATAACTGAAAAAAATGAGAAAATAAACAGTAATAATCAAGTTGAGACACAAATATATAGTTGACAAAATACAAATTGAATTAATGTTTCACCTCTACAGTTCCTTCAACCCTAGAAAATATAAATTGATAAAAAATTAGAGGGTTGCTTTTATTTGTGGCTTCTGCAAATTTTAATGTTTATTTTACAAGTACAATTCGATAAATGTATATTGTTGATATTTTAATATTTATTGTTTCATTGAAGCAAGTATATGGCAACTGTTCCAATTATCTTTTACTGGGGGGGAAACATAATTCGGGATCCCGATGAAGGTGTGTCATATGATGCTGAGCCGAAAGGGATATATAGGGTGCAACTTGGCACCACACTTGGCAATTTGGAGGAGATGTTTATGTCCAAGGTCGCAAGTTACGGGGAAACAGTCCGATTGATCTTCAAATATAGATATCCTTATCGCCAGTGGCAAGCAACCAGTAAATACAAAATATTACGGATAAATGACGATGAGGCGTTGAACACCGTTTTAAGTATCGGTGGAAATTTCGAACCACCAAATTGTTTGGAAGTGTACATTCAGAAAGAGGTTGTACAGAATCTTTCGAATATAACACAGATAGATTCGCATCCGTTCACTACATTGCTGACACATGGGGTTGACACGACAGCATTTCAGTCTCCTATGTATGAATCAAATGAATGTTATGCAGCTGGCTACACACAACAGACATTTCATGGCCATGGTGGAGAATCAAGTTCACATGGTGGATACGAGACTGAATTTCACAATAACACCCAAGATGTGCCCACCTATAGCCATCATACGACTCCAGTTGAAGTTGCTGGTAATATGGCTGAAACGGTTAATTCTGTGCAGTTTGCTGACAGTGACATGTACGGTCCTGATGTCGCCCTAGACAATGATGAGAATGAAATGTGTGATGAAGAAAATTTATTGGGCGGATCAGATGATGATGATGATGAAGAAGATGATGTCGACGCTTCCGTTGATATTCAGAATGCCCCCATTCCACCTAGACCTGAAATCCTTTTCTATGAAAACATTCACATGGGTGGTGATTTTGACATTAGTAACCGCGATGTCGTTCCCCGTAACCGAATCTGGAATGCTGAAAATCCAGAGTTGGACAAAGGGATGGTTTTCGTTGATAAGAAGCAACTCGTACATGCTGTGAAATTGTACCATGCAACAAATAATCGAGAGTATAAAGTCGTAACCTCCAAGCGAGACGTTTGGGTGTGTGCTTGCAAGCACGACTGTAGATGGTGGTTGCGTGCATCTCTTAGTAGGAGACATGGGCTTTTTGAAATAAAGTAGTATAGGGGTCCTCACCATTGTTTATACCCACGAATGAACAGGGACCACACAAATATTAGCTCCAGTTACATTGCTTCTCATCTTTTGGGACAAGTTGCGGTGAGTATACAAAATAAATGTTTACATTTATATACACATTGTTTATTTAAAGTGTTCACACCAAAATTGTGTCTTTAAAGTGTTCACACCAAAATAATCTGACTCATAGGTATTGTTGTATGCAGAACGAACCTGATATGCCCATTAAGAATGTCATCGAAGACATAAAAAAGTCCATGAACTATACTATACATTACAAGAAGGCGTGGCATGCAAGGACAAAGGCAATTAGAATGGTATTCGGAGATTGGGATGAATCATATATGATGTTGCCTAAATTCATGTATGCATTACAAACATCTAATCCTGGCACCATCGTGCAATGGAAGCATAGATATACCGGAAATACAACCATTATGCCCGTCTTCCACTTTGTTTTTTGGTCTTTCAAACCCGTCATCGATGGATTCAGACATTGTAAGCCTGTTATAACCATAGATGGTACATTCTTATACGGGAAATACACTGGTGTGTTGCTTGTAGCAACGATTGTCACCGCCAATGGCAAAGTACTACCGCTTGCATTTGCTGTTGTCGACAAGGAGAGTTTGGAGTCTTGGTCGTTCTTCATTTCAAATATCAAGGAACATATTGTCATGGACCGACAGGGAGTGACTTTGATATCCGATCGAGCTGAGAGTATTTTAGCTGTTGTGAGGCGGCATTGGTTGAATCCCTCGCTCCAATTTGTTGGATATCATCGGCACTGCCTTCGACATGTTTGTAGTAACTTTAACACTACGTTCAGAAATAAGGAGCTGAAACAACTTCTATGGAAAGCAGGAAGTGCTCATCAACGACGAAAGTGTAATGGTTACTTACAACAAATACAGGCTATTGACCAAGAAGCCATCACTTGGGTTTACAAGATGAATCCTGAGGACTGGGCCCTTTCGTATGACGGTGGACATCGGTGGGGGGTATTGACTAGCAATAATGCAGAGTGCTTCAATAGCGTCTTGAAATGTGCAAGGAACTTACCTATCTCAGCTATGGTTGAATTTACATTTTGGCGGCTTGTAAAATATTTTGACGAGATGGGAGCCCAAGCTGAACTAGATGTACGAAATGAGTTCCAATACCCTAGAGAGATGCAAAAAACTATTGAGGATGGCATCGCAAGGGCAAATACTTTCAAGTTGATATCATATGATAGGTTAGTTTGTAATATAAATTAAATTATTGTTATTATGTTGTCAATTTAACTACACCTAAAAACATGAACTTCATTAGTTTCTATTACAATTTTTTTATAGGCCACGCCGCGTGTTTGAGGTGCAAACATCTTTTCGCCATGGACGAGGTCGCAATACACAAATTGTGCGGATGAATCAACCCACGTGCAGTTGTGGGAAATATGAGATACGACACTATCCATGTTCTCATATGCTCGCTGTAATGTCTGAATGCGGTGACAATCCATTCGAGTACGTTAATCTAGTATATAGGCTTCCTGTATACATGAGGGTTTGGGAAACTAAATTCAATCCAATATCGCATCAAGATTATTGGGCTGATCCGCAGTGGACTTTAATGCCTAATGTACTGCGTCTGCGACAAGTGAAACGGGGTCGTGCATCTATGTCTCGTATTCCGAATGAGATGGACATATCAGATAGGCGTTTGACCGCTCGTTGCAGTGAGTGCCAGCAGACAGGTCATGACAGGCGAACATGTCCGGCGCGACTTAGTCAATGAAGACTATGCAATACTTACATATTGTAATAGATCTTTTTGTAATTCTTTATTTGTAATAGATCATTTTCTTTTCTTTTGTAATTCATTATTTGTAAACGGGGTCATACATTTAATAGAACATTTTTTATTTGTAATAGATCATTTCTATTGTTTAATTCTTTATATATTGTAATTGTTTTATTTGCTTGACAAAATTTACAACTATCATAGTTTTTATTCTCTACTTCATTGAAAATGTTTATTACAGAATTTTATTTAAAATCACATAGTTCTTCTTTCATTTTAAGATTTTAATATTTCGATTGATTAAAGCATTTTGTACATTTAGAATTTATGAATTACATGTACGTAATTTACAAATTTTATACTTTATTGCAATACAAAAATTACAAAATCAATAATGAAGTTGTCGAATATGCCATAAATGTAACGAAGTTTTGTCAAATATGTCAAAATCAATAATGAGGTTATGTCAAATATGCCAAAATCAATAATTAAGTTTTGAAAAAAAAATGATCATTCCATTTTTTTGTAAATATTGACATACAAAAACTATCCACATGTTATTGGTCATTATTAAGCTTATGTAACTGAGATCGTAAAATGACTTTGTAAAAGATTTTTATATTAGTTCGAAGCATAAATAACGATAGGTTATGTTGAATTGCTTATCATATTTAATGGCACATAATATGCAAAATTCTGATTTTAGTTAATTGCTTCCATGTTAATGACACACAAATTTATACTTTTAAAATAATCGACCACATTTATTTTCCAAGTCGTCATGTACATAATAATTTGAGCTTAATTGATATAGTTAAATTACATGCTCACCAATACAGTTTTTCAAAATGTATTTGTTTTTCAACTGTACAAGCTTCATGGCACATCTACCTGATGAGGTCCCCCTTTTGAGTCATCCACATCGGGCTGACAGTATATGGGAGGACCTGGTATGCAATAACGTTTGTTGGACTTTACGCGTACAATGAAAATACACTGCATTTTGTTTTTGATTTCCTTGATAATGCTATAATTTAAAATACTCATTCTGTTATGCAGGACCAGTCACGCACCGTGGTGGCATGCCGACGGGGAGATTCCGGCCTGTGGGATCGTCCATTGGACCATAGAGTCTTGCAGTGTATACTACGCGCGGGATTCTATGGTGTATATCGTATAGGCCATATCAGACTGGACCACCCACTCATTACTGCTCTCGTCGAGAGATGGCGCACAGAGACTCATACATTTCATTTCCCGACCGGTGAGGCCACCGTCACATTGCAGGATGTATCTGTCCTATACGGTCTACGGATTGATGGGTGAGCAGTTACTGGACTTGACCCATCATTGACGACGGAGCAGTGGATAGCGCTATGTGCTGAGCTATTGGGAGTAGCACCTACACCTGCAGACTTACAGGCAGGTAGAGTGAGGGTGAGGTGGCTGTCGGAGCATTTTCAGGGCGATTTTCCAGATCATGCTGCAGATGAGTTAGTACAGCAGCATGCGCGAGCATATATTCTGTGGCTTATTGGGGGGGTACTTCTCCCTGATAAGTCACAGAACCTGCTCAAGCTGATGTATTTGCCACTGTTGAGAGACATTGACGTCATCGGCCAGTACAGCTGGGGCGCCGCGGCTTTGGCATGCTTGTATAGGATGTTATGTCGAGCCACTCAGGTGGGTGTGACTCAGATCGGAGGACCCCTTGTCTTGCTACAGGTTATTAAGAATTTTATTACATGTCAATTCATATTGTATGGCATATATCAGTATTGTAATTGCATTCAAACTATTGCAGATTTGGGCGTGGGAGAGATTGATTCGCATTGCCCCGTTTAGGCGGCAACTAGTTGCTCCTGGTGAGGTTCCCATCGGGCAGGGAGACATGCAGATGCCGGCCGGACCTCGAGGTGGCCGGTGGAGGGTTGACATGAGCCACGAGGTCGTATCGACCCACGTAGTGGTCGTGTATAGAGACCAGCTTGACCGGATGATAGACGGCGAGGTATCAAATTTAAATACCTAAATTTTAATTGTCATATGGACTGTATATGTTTATGAGCGATTTTTAATAGACTTGTCGTTATTGTAGTTTATCTGGCAGCCTTATGCTGATGTCCTCCAGACGCTCCCAGACTACTGCCGCCTAGGTGAGGATATATGGATGGCGAGAGTACCACTCATTTGTTTTGACGTGGTTGAGTTGCATCTCCCTGATCGTGTCCTTCGACAGTTTGGTCGGGTCCAGGCCATACCGGATCGGTGTGACACCGAGTGGCGGTTACATGCGACGGATAAACGTGGCCGAGCCAGCACTGACTGGAGTCTGCATCATATGCGATACATACAGTTGTGGGATGCCCGTCGCGACACTATTGTACAGGCTGACTGGAGCGATGGGGTCCTCCCCTCTCCCGACCCTTACATGTTGTGGTATCGGCGACATACACACCTACTTGTCGGTAATCCGAGCCACCTGTCAGAGGCCGGATATCAGGGAGTTGGGCCTTCTCTCGAGGCATTGGTGAGTATCGTACTATATGTCCGATAATTGTTAATATCATAATTGATTATTTTCAGTCAACTATAGCCTAATATATCTGATTTTTTTTCCAGGTGGTTCGAGTTGGGAGGTCATATCACTTGGCTGAGAACGCCATTTTCAGATGTGATGGACAGCTTGGTCTGCAGGCCCTTGTAGAGATCAGAGAGTAATTGTACAAGGGGATCCAGCATGCCCATCGGGTAGATCGTCTGCATTTTGGGGACTACGGTGTACACAGTGCAGCAGCTGCTCCTGACACATCAGTCCCATCCACGTCAGTGCCTCCCAGTTCAGCGCCAGCCACAGCAGGTCCTTCGACTTCAGTCACCCCACCACATGATACCCCATACATTTCTCCATATTCCCCACATGTACATCTTACCCAGCATGTTGACCCTGACCCTGATTGGTCACCGCCCCGCTTCATGCATGATGTTATTACCCCACCCACCTAGTTACAGCCTACTTTTCTGGGGAGTACTTCGACCGCGCCCCGGTTCATGCATGATGTTGTTACCCCACCCACCCAGTTACCACCTGCTTTTATGGGGACTACTTCGACCGCGCCCAGGAGTACACATGATGCAGTTCTCACTGACATCTCCCACATTGATGATGAGGCCCATATTGAGCCCCCCCCAGAGCGTGAGGGAGAGGTTATGGTCGTGGGGGACGTCGCGGCCGAGGTCGGGGTGCGGGCAGAGGCAGAGGTCGAGGTCCAGCTGCAGATCGTGATACAGTTGCACCAGACGAAGGAGTGGGAGTTTCACAGCTCACAGCAGTATCTGATCTACAGGCACAGGCAGGATCAGGGGCATCAGATGCAGGAGAGGGGGGGTCACACTCACACTCACAGGCTCCACAGGCAGTCAGTGGAGGGCCGCATGCAGGGGAGAGAGTGCCAGATATTCAGAGAGTCTACCGTAGGAGATCGAGGAGGGAGATCCACGGTCGGGGTTGTGGGACTGGGGGCAGGTTAGGGCATTAGCGGTTGCGATATGGACTATATAGGTTTTTTTTTTCTTTTTTTTGTTTGTATGTGTCAAACTTGTACAGCTGATGTAAGTGTCATACTTATTTATTCGCAATTATAATTTCATAATTTTTTATTCTTATTTATATTGATGAATCACACAAATCTCTTTCACATCTCTACCCCTCTCTCATTATCCGTAATTTAGGAGAACATAAATTACAAACGCATTTGGTTTGAACAAAACGTGTAAAGAAGCTATAAAAAATATGTTTGTTCAAGGCTAAAAATAATTGAAATATCTCGCTTCATTGATAAGTCATGGATAAGCATTACAAATTGCATGCATTACAGAAATGCCCTGGGCGTTCATCCAAACAATTTCATTCATTATCATCGTCATCTGACATCTCAATATCAGATTCATACATAACATCCATGCTCCAGGCGTAGTACTGGTGTGCATCATCCATTAGCATGGCTACATGGTTCATAGGAGGGAGTGGGAGTCGCAGAGGTGGTAGGAACTTGCAAAGGGGTGAAAGTTCACGACGAGGAGGGGGAAGGGGAAGTGGCGATGCTGAAGATGAAACACCATTTCCTTTCTTGGATGCCTTTTGTGCTTATCATGATAGGTTTGGGAAGCGACATTTTGTCATGCCCAAGTACTATCGAGATCCATGTGGTTTGGTGGAGGATCCATCAGAAAATCAAACAGGATATGGTTATGCAAAGGCTAGACTTCTTAAGTGGCCCGCACTATTTATAGAGCGAGTGCAAAACGAAAGATTATGTCGGGAAAGACGATTGAAGGTGCCAAAAGCACGTTCTGTTGAGATCCAAAAGGAAGATCCTGATAATGTTGATCGACTATGTCAAACACTAC
The DNA here is from genome assembly GCF_055761805.1 of Camellia sinensis. Lineage (NCBI taxonomy): Eukaryota > Viridiplantae > Streptophyta > Magnoliopsida > Ericales > Theaceae > Camellia > Camellia sinensis. The sequence goes on from NC_138962.1 coordinate 81,571,004, forward strand.
AACGTGAGATTTCTCAAATGGGTCGTAGATTGGCCCGCGATATGCAGCTACTCATACTTAAGAAGGATGCCCAGAAGAACAAAACAGAACCAAATGTTGCGGCTATCAAGGCTATCATGGAGGATCCTGAACTTGTCTCTGACGCTGAGCTTTCGGATTGTTCAGACTCTGAGCCACCTGCCGATTTAAGCGCGAATTAGGTGTTAATGTTTACACTTCGGCAATATAACAACTTGCATTAATATGTAATGTCTGTGTTAGAGTAAGTATAACTGTTATGTTATGTTATGTTTATGTTTAAGTTTATGTTTATGTATTGTGTCTGTCAAATGTTACGGCTATTAATATGCAATATTATGTCATGAATTAGGTGTTTGTCTATCTAACTGTTATGTTTATGTATTGTGTGTTCAGTTAAGAGTGTCCAGGATGTATGTAATGTGTGTTCAGTTCATGGTGTCCATAATGTATTTTTGTGGGAGAATTATGTTTGTACTACCTATGTAACTGAAAATTATTACATTTGCAACTTCAGTTATGTTGTTTTCATGCCCGTATGAGTATTTTGTAAAGTACTGACTTCGTATATTATGTATTAAGTATTATTACAAAAATGTTGAGAAAATTTATTTTAGGAGCTCTCGCTGTGACCTTTGTCTTCTTGGCCTACTCCGCGGTGGTCTTCGCGTCTCACCCTTCGTCGTTGCTCGTCGAGTTGCACAGTGTGTGGGTGTGCTTCGAACTGTAGAGCATGCATATCACATTCTAACCCATAACAAAGACGATACAAAAAAATAAATTTTATAAATGAAAACGGGTACAAAACGGTTTTACTAAACTGGTTTACTAAACTGATTTTCTGAATTACATTCTCACCTTCTAACCCAAAACAAAAGAATAAATATATATGTATGTTTAAATGAAAACGGCTTTCGTAAAGCCAAAATAATTTTCTAAATAACACATTCCAACCCAAAACAAAGACAAAAGAAAAAAAAAATTACATGAAAACGACTTTAGTAAAGCGAAAAAAAAAATTATTAATTACATTATCACCTTCTAACCCAAAACAAACACAAAACAATAAGCAAAAAAAAAAATTATATGAAAACAACTTTAGTGAAGACGAAAAAAAATTTTGAATTACATTTTCTAAATCAAAACAAAGACAAAAGAAAAAATGAAAAATGTAACATGACAACGGCTTCAGTAAAGCCAAATAAATGAACATTATTGACTTAATAATATCTACATGAATATGATTTTGAAATTATATATATGAAAAATAGTATGTAAAATTAATATATGAAAAGAGGTTTTTTTTCATATTATGTAAAATTTATGAATTACACATTCTAAACAAAAACAAAAACAAAAACAAAAGAAAAAAAAAACATATTTTAACATGATAATGGCTTTAGTAAAGCCAAGTACTAAAATATACAGTGTAAATATATTTTTTAAAATATGTTTTATGTTTTTTTCTTTTGTTTTATCTTGAAAATAGCATTTTATTCCAACAAAGTTTATGTTAAAAACGCTGGGCGAAAAAAAAAAAAATTTCTGTTAAAATCGCTATTTGTAATAGCGTTTATTCATGTTAAAATCGCTATTCGTAATAGTGTTTTCTGGGGAAAATGGATTTGGGTTAAAAGCGCTGTTCTTAACAGCATTTTCCTTGGGAAAAAAATTAACCCTAGAAGCGCTATTTGTAACAGCGACTTCTTAATCAAAGTCGCTATTTGTAATAGCGATTTTCCTGTTCATCTACTTTTGCGCTCCTAACAGTAAAAGTGCGAATAGTAATGACGCTTTAGCTTAGTTTTGGAATTCCGTCAGAAGTCGGCCTAGTTTTGGAAATACAATGTAAAAAAGGCTTATATTGGGAAAAGCCTCGAGTATGGGGTCTAGAGAGAGTTGTCGAGGACATGGCACGCGACTTGTCAATATCCTCAGGTCGAAGAGGTAGTAATTTTATGATGGGATTTGAGGGATCTTCTAATAGGCCTTCAGGCAAGTACAACGGCTTCCCTGACTACTCTGGTACTAAGTTGGGGAGAAGCGGTGATGGGTGGACCTCGTTTGCGGAGAGGTATACTGTATCTGATACTGATAGTATATTGTCAGCAATGAGAGGAAGAGGATCTCCTTGGAGATCTGATGTTCTTGATGCTTGGGACTTTCGCACATATGGAAAAAATGGACATATGGCCTCTAGGAGAGTCATGAGTGGTGGTCTGGTGGATTGTAGGTCCTCTAAGTCAGACCATGAGAGTGATCAGATTGGTGACACGAGACCTTGTGATAAAAGGGGTTGGACCTATTAAGATGGAGGAGTTCTTGGAAGGATAAATGAGTCTATTAAAAATTAATGAGACTTGAAGGAGTAAATAATTTTATCTAAGATTTAATAAATTATAAGTACATAAAATAAAACTTGTATGTAAATGTTCCAAAAATTTATTTTAAATGAGCCCTTAATTTTATTTATTTTTCACTAATTTATAATTCTTGACGTTCAAGTTTGGCAGTGAAATTTCGTAGGAATTTTCAGTATAAATAATGGATCCAATCCGGTCAGCACAAGTCTGCGCAACTTTAGTCACCTTTAGAGAGAGAGAGAAAGATAGAGAGGACGTTGATACCTCATGAGACAATTTTTACGAGTAACCACTTTGAATCTCTCTTTCCAGATTTCATTCTTTCTCGCTCTCTCTATTCGGTGTTTGGTCGGTTAGAAATCGCTTGGAAAGGGAAAGAAATAAAAGGAGAAACAGAACTGCCGTCCCGAGATTCCAAAGTATTTTATTTAATAATCGCGCTTTCCTTTCTTTTCCTTTCCTTTCCTATCGGTTTCTCGTCATCCAAACACACCGCAATGTTCAATTATTAGATTATCGCTCAGCATATTGTTCATTTCCTGATATATATATTTATATATATATTATTTTCTTTCGTAGAGAAACGTTCGATTCTCCGATGCAACTTCTCTGATTCGGATCGTCTCTTTCGCTGTTGCCGGGTCGGGTCTACTGTATTCGTACGGTGACGCAGGTGCTACTGAGCATTCTCTTAACTTTCCGCGAAAATGCTACTGTTTGGTTGCCTAGAAAAAATCGTGGAAAATAATAGAAAATTGAGAATATATTCATTTTCAGCCTAGTAACTGTGCGATTTTCAGCAACCAAACGAAGCTTGTAAACTGTTAATTCTTGTCAATTCATTGATTAATTAACTGTTAATTATGTGTTGAATTCTAGAGACAACTGTATCGGTATCGGTAAACACTCCATTGCGTGATTCAGTATTGCTGCAATGGCCCACTGTGAAGGATTTGAGACCTTGTCTTTCAATGGTTACATCGGCTCAATCGAGATATGGTTCGACACCACATTGTTATGTTTACTGGATTCCCTCTTATATTTTCCTACAAATACATGCATTTATATGTATTAATTTCTTGTTTTTCTTCAATGCGTTTGCCCAATTGTAGGAAATATTGACTTTTTTCTTTCTAGAATTGGAAAAGTTCCACCAGAAGGTGTGAATAGGGATGTTTCTGGGGTTGGTGATGGTTCAAAGTCTATTGCCACTGCAGTTGCTATGGTTGCCCCAGCCGTTGTCACTATAACCGTTCCCACGAGTACGTTTTTTAAAAGGGCAAATTACAATTAAGTGTTTTTTTTTTTATACAAAATAATTACTAATTTATGAAAATGTTTAAAATTTTAATTATTAATGTTCATAAGGTTTTCCACTGATCTGAAATTATTTTTAAAAAGTTAAACTGAATTGTAATTGCCCATTTTTTAAATGTGTCTCAGCAGTTTCATAATTGTGTGCTTATAAGATGGATGTATATGCTGTTTGAGAACTTGACCAGTAGGATTGTTTGTGTTGGTAGGGATGGATGGGAAGCCTTATGCATATAGTGCAGGCTCTGGAACTATAATTGATTCTGATGGTACTATTTTAACTTGTGCTCATCTTGTGATGGGTTCTCATGGCAAAAAAGTTAGACATGAAGGCAAGGTTAGTGGTTGAACTCTTCATATTGCTAGTGTTCTTCAAATTTTGACAAATAAAAGGAGATTAAAGTCATAAGGTAGTGTGCACTTATTGTCATCAAGGCATTGTATTATGTGGCATGTTTTGTGGCAGTATGATGTACACTCCATTCTATGATTTCTGATTAGTTATATTTCCAAAATGGTTAACCTTGCAGGTTGATGTGGCTTTGCAAAATGGCCAAACATTTACTGGTACTGTGATATATGCTGATTTGCATACTGACATTGCTATTGTGAAGATCAATTCTAGAACTCCTTTCCCAGCAGCAAAACTTGGATCTTCACATAAGCTATGTCCTGGGGACTGGGTGGTGGCCATGGGCTGTCCCCTTAGCTTTCATAACACTATTACAGCTGGTATTGTCAGGTAATCAAAATTAATTGAATTGATTTATCTTTTGCTTATTCATGAATATTGTTTTTTGATACTTTAACATGTGTTAATAATTTTGTCACCAATTATGAGATTTCTGTTTGGCTATTTCATTTGAGGATATCTCTTCTCTTGATCATACTTATCAATATATATATCACGGCAGAAATATATTAGAGCAACTTCTGCATTTGGGATGAATGGAGGTGAACCCTTTACTCATTGTTTATGCTTTTGTCCCACATTTCTCCCTTTTACATCTAGTTGCGTTGATCGTAAAAGCAGCGAAATGGGTCTTGGAGGAATGCTGAGGGAGTACATACAAATAGATTGTGCAACCAATCCGGTAATATTGACTTTTCCCTCCCCCCTCACTGTCTATATATATTCTACCATGCACGTGTACAGACAAACGGGTCTTTGTTTCTGCCTGAACTTGGGTGCGCCTTCTATGTTTATGAAATGTAGTTTCATGTTGGCCTTTTGAGATGAATGATTGGCAACCAGCATCAGCTGTATATGCGTGCTAGAGTTCATAAGGAAGCCTTGTAGGGGTTTGACCATAAAGGGAGACGACTAAAATGGTTTAGTGACATGCCATCTGAACCCCGAGGAACTAAATTTCATTCTGTTGATAAGGCTGATACTTTTCAGTTTCAGTTAAAACAAAACCTACATCAAATATTGAAATTCCATGGGTTTGACTGAAATTATGTTGTCTAGGTGTGTTTTGAGCATGGATGATATTATCTGTGGAGTTGAAAAATGATTAATACCAACATCATCTTGATATCACTCATATGGTCAGGAGACTCAGGGGTCATCATCTGGATATCACATATGATCAGGGTCATCTTTTGAATATCAGTTATATGGTATAGGTCATTCTCTTGTGGTTACACATCTGCAATATGACTTGTAAGCCTCTCATCTCAATGGATATGAACTTGGACATAGACAGATGGGAGGTTGATTAAGTGCACCTCCCACGCAACAATATATATGAATGTTCTATATGAAAGTTTCAATAGTTTAGTGATTTGGCTGTTCGATATGAGTTTCGAAAGATTAGAGTGGACTATGGGGTAACATAACTACGTGAGTTGGACTGATTATTGTTGACATGTTCAAAATACGTGTAATATTTCTCTTAGTGCATATCTAGAGCATGGGTTGTTGTGTGCATTTGCTCAACTCTACATACCAGGTTCACATCAATTTTAGATTATATAATGATATGCAGAATTATGTATGCTTGGTTTTATGTATAATGACGTACTTGACAGTTTTTGACTATTTTTGGTTCACATTATCACTTGCCTATTCAATTTTATTAGAGTTTCTCCAGTCCAAATAAATATGTATCCCTCAAACATGTTCAATTATTGATAATTAGCCTTTGAAATAGGGCTGTGCATAGACCCACACAACCCGATGTACCTGCTCAACTCGACCGAACCTGACAAACTGCGGTTGATTTCGATTCTTAGAATGGTCGGTGCCAGTCTGTGAAAATAAAAAACTCTGAATTCACGGTCGATGATGATTCTGAGTAATAGCCATCCATCGAAACCGGCCCGACTGTTTTTTAATAATAAAAAATAAAGATAGCATAGGTGGCTACATTGGTTGATGTGATTGTAATCATGAACATTGAGAGTAAAAAATACATAAAAAACAGATGGCTACATTGGGTGATGTGATTGTAATTATCAACATTCATCAGTCTCCTTGGAAGAAGTCATACAGCTTCTTGAGTTTCCAAACTCTAATCCCTTTGTCTCTCTCCATCATTTCTCATCTGTTCACCTCCCAACCTTCTCTGTCTCAGTTTCTTTCTCTGTCTATCCCCAATCAAACTTTTGATCTTCCTCACTCACCTCACTTCTTTCACGCTTAGGTGAATCCTACTCTTATCAGCAATGGGGAGTATAATCCGATCTCCCTATGGGAGGCAATATAATGACGACGTAGACGAAGGCATCAATGGAGGTTTTAACCAAATCTGAGATATAGTGGTGATTTCTTTTTGAGATCTTGCTTCAGATTTGATATATATATATTTTTTAATTTTTTTGTAAATCTCTCTCAAATCTATGCATATATGTATATATCTCTTAATCCTTGCTTCAGATCTGAATGTGTGTATCACTCAATTTTTTGCTCCATTACTGCTATCGATTCATTCGTTGTCTCCAACCAACACCGACCGCCAAATTGTAGTTTTGGCTTGGTCGATTTCGAAGATTTGATTGGTCGACCACGGTTGAGCTGTATTCCAACTTGAAATGTTCGGTTTGGTTGGTGAGCTACCAGTAAACCTGACTTGATCTGATCCGTGCACAGCCCTACTTTGAAATACAAATAGGGAGACTTTGTGATTTCTTATGTTTTGTTTTTTTTTTTTTTTGATAAATACTTTGTGATTTCTTATGTTTCCCAATTTTTATTCATTTCCATTTCCAAACCAAACTGAAACAACCACCAAAATGAAATTTTGGTCCTTGTCAAGGGCATATCTACATACACTTCAATGGGATCGCTCGAACCCACTCAAATTTGAAAATATTAGGGTTATTTTAATATTTTCTGAAATGGACACCACTAATGATTTATTGAAAATGAGGACATAGTGGATAGGCCCATCACTCATGGAACCTGGGTTTTAGTCTCACTAGCTGCAACTATGCAGCTACCCTTATCCTATATGATGTTCTTGTACTCTTGGGGGAAAAAAGGTAGATGGGCAAATTTCTACTATCAAAAAGTGACATGCTAGTCTCATAAATTGGAATCAAAATTTTAGAAGAAAGTTAAAACATCTTAACTTTTTCAAGTTACTGTGCTAAAATAATGTTCACTTATTTAAAGTTTATGCAAAATTTCTGTCTTTTTTTGTGTGCGCACGAGAGTGTGTATGCCTATCTCTCTTTGTGTGTATACGCTTATCTCTCTTTGTACAAGAGAGAGATTCATCGACACAATTATCATCTTTTGTTAGTTAATACATAAACAAATAAGTACTCCAAACTCTAATTTATTTAATGAGATACAATTTAGCTGTAGTTTAATTATTTGATGAAACTTAACGATTTTAATAAAATCAAGTGTTTAGATTTTGATTTTTGATTAACAAAACTTGCAGGTTAGTTATATACTTTTTGCTTTTCTATTATTATTAATTATTTTTTTTTTTTTGACTTAAGGTTGCTTGTGAGGCACCCGCCTCCACCCATTAATAAATTCTTGATAAGGCATTAGCGATTGTGGGGTGTCTGAAATGTTTTTGTGAAATTAGTATGTTGTTGGAAATTTTAATTACACTTATTTTTTTTCTCTTCAATTTCATATGAAACTAAAATTTTATGAAAGTGAAAAACATACGAACAATTATCTCTTTCTTTGAACCCCCCCCCCCCCAAGTAAAAAACCTGGCTTCGCCACTGGTCCTTGTCTGAACCTCAGTTGCTTTGATATTACTCATTCAAGTTAAATGTGGGCATTGAAAATGATGTACATTGTGATGATGGGAGAAGGTTCAATGAGATCCTTCTGGAGACATGGGTAGGTACATGAGAAAAATACACTTATTTAACTCATATTTTGGTTATATTCAGTATTTAAAATCTTTTATGCTGTAGGGGAATTCTGGTGGGCCCCTTTTTAATCTTGACGGAGAAGTTGTCGGTGTTGTCATTATGAAACTCAAACATGCTACCGGGTTGAATTTTGCTGTGCCAATTGATGCAGTTTCCAAACTTATGGAGCAATTAAAGAAAAATGGGTATGAAGTTCCTTTTGTATGTATCTTCTACTTTCTTTGTACTTTTAGCGTTTTTCCCACATACGCCATGAAATTATGACTTCTTTCAATTTTACATCACGAGTAATATTAATGTGTAGTCATTAAGCAATTCTTGACCCCAAAGAAACAGTTGGTCCGAGTACGACTTTACTTGCCTTATTCTTATCACAAAAGAAAAGCCTACATATTTGGTGCCTTGGTGTTCTTATTTTTATTTTTATTTTTATTTTTGGGATGATTTTGTAGGCCTTTGGAGCTTGGAGATTAACCATTAACTTAATTAATCCTTATCTTACTTATCAAAAAGTATATATATATATTTTTCGAAGTTTGGAGAATGCAATATTTTGTATTGTACGTACTTTTGGATAGTTGTGGGGTTGGTTCTATTTCTGTTCCTCCGAATGATAAGTTGTTCAAATACAACTTCTGGCCAGAGGGGAATTGATGCTAAGGATAAGGAAGCTGTGGGGGAGCTAAGCGTCATGGATGGTGGAGGATTAGAGATGCCTAACTATCCCCATTGGCTGTTTTACCACCAATTGATGGTCATTAGGAAGGTTGTGTGTGGATAGGTGTTGGATGCTAAGGAGAAGACTAAAGCATTTGGATAAAATATAGGGTATCATGCAGGGGTTGTAAGCAAGAAGGCATGTAGCTTTTAGAGGACATTATCTAACTTGTTATCAGTTGATCCTCTCTCTCTCTCTCTCTCTCTCTCTCTCACACACACACACACACACACACACACACACAAAAATTGAATGAAATTGTAAACATGTGGGGATTTTGTTGCTGAGTATGGTAGCATTTTTGCTAGTTTCTTCTATGGCACTTCTGACTAGTTCTTATTTTTTGCAGGAGAGTTGTTAGACCATGGTTGGGGTTAAAAATGTTGGATCTGAACAAGATGATTATTGGCCAACTTAAACGGAGAGATGCCGCATTCCCTACTATTAACAAAGGAGTTCTTGTGTTCATGGTAATTTTTTCTCATTATCTTATTATATATTCATGTAGACATGGGGTTTGCTGTGATTCAAGTTTTTGAATGCAACCATGCAACTCCACAAAGTCTCAAAGATTTGGATTTTGAGAATATACAAAAAAAAATCAAAGATTTCCTGTTCTTTATACTTTGTTAAAACCTACCATCACCTACTCCACCTACTACACCTACCACCACCTACTACCACCTACTACTACCACCTACTCCACCTACTCCACTACATCTCCTATATAAGGAGCCCCTCACCATTTGTAATATATAATATACATCAATCAATAATACATCAATTTTAACATGGTATCAGAGCAGGTTTAGAACCTGGTATTTTTCGCTTCACCGGCGGGCGGCAACCTCGCCTTAGCCGTCCGCCGGTCCTCCACCTATTCCGCTTATTTTCTACACATACCTTCCCATCATTGCCCAAATCCTCTCTCTCTCGGAGGCAACCCAGCAACACCCACTCGAGCTTGCTCTCGGAATGACCATAGTAAGCAGCATAGTGCAAGCAGGTTCTTCCATGAATTGAATCAAACATCAAAATATTAGCTCCAGCTTCAATAAGCTTTTGCACACAAGAGATCTTCCCATGCATCGCAGCCAGCATAAGCGGAGTCTGCTAATGACGATTCAACAAATCTGGTTTAACAGATCTATCCAAAAACATAGAAACAATCTCGATCTGGCCATTGGCAGCAGCGATGTGAAGAGAAGAGTGGCGATCGTAGACTGTGGTCTGGTTGATGAGAGTTGGGTCTCTCTGTAACAGATTCTCAACAGTTTCGTGGTCTCCGAACTGAACAGCAGTGGAGGGCTCTGACTTTCTCTCTCTCTCTTTCACTCTCGGTTGGGAGAGAGAAGACACTCAACCACACCACCGCTGTCATCACACACACACGGCCTCTCTCTCTCTCCAAAAAAAAAAAAAAAAAAAAAAAAGAAACCCACCTATCTCTTTCTCTTGGCTTGGATCGCAAGATCAGAACACACGAAATCTACGCCGACTCCGTTGAGATCTACACCTTCGGCTATATCAAGGTCTTGTTTGGCTCTCAACATCAAGGTTTGGTTCGGCTTCATCGAGATCTACTTGCTCCATTGACTTTTGACTTCAGCCACTCCAACAATCACCTCTCATTTTTTTTTTAATAAAGCCACCCTGAGTCACTTCTTCTTTGGATGCTTCATAACCAGAACATACCACTGCATTGCAAGAAAGAGAAGGATGGGCACTGTTCTCCTGAGGTAAAATGTTCATGTTACTGGTTTTATCACCACTTTCAACAGAATCAGCCTTCACAGAACCAACAATCTTTGACCCACTATCTGCCTTTCTGACAAATCGAAACATCAAATCTTTGACCCACTATCTGCCTTTTTGTGCACCAGCACATGGTTTTTTGCCATGTATTATGGGTTAGTGCTTGAGCAGCTGTAAAGCTTATTGGTGGGACGTGTTTTGTGATGAGGTATGTCACTAGTTGATATTATATATATATTTATATATATTCGACCAAAAAAAAAAAAAAAAAAAAACAAAATCAACTCCACTCACCTTTGAATTTTCATTCCCAAGACACCCATGTGGGCTTGTCCCCTCCTCCGTTTGATTCCAACTTCATTATTTTTTTTATTTATTTTCTCCAACTCACTTTTCATCTCTTTCAAATATCCACTCTAAAAAAAATAAAAAAAATAAAAAAAAAAAAGAAAAAAGAAGAAGAAGAAGAAGAAGCAGAAGAAGCAAAACTGCACACCAAACTCATTTTATTCATGTCAGGGATCAACCCCGATCACAATTTTACACACAACAAAAAAAAAAAAAAAAAAAAAAAAAAATCAAACAAACAAACAAACCACCACAACACACCCACACCCACACCCACAGTGGGATTTTTTCTTCTCTACTCTGCTGCAGGTCTCTTCTTCTTGCCTCCGTCCTGGACGGCCCTTGCCGTTGTTGCCTCCGTGTTTCCCACTCCACTGGCACGATCACTCCTCCCTGCTCCTCCACTACAGCATATGGCAGACCTCCAAGTCGGAACATAACGGTTGCCTTCCGCTTCAGCTCCTTATTTTCCGCCTTTAGCACCCTTTTCTCTGCTCGCGCATCCTTATACATGCGTTGGAGCAGAGCCAGTTGGGCGTTTAACTGTTGCACCTCATTTGTCCTACTCTGCAGCCGGTGCGACAGGTTTGTGACCGCCGTCATGGTCTCCACACATGACTTCAAAGTATACTGATTGGCCTCAATATCCGTTTGCACCGCCATTTTTTGCTCCACCGACCGCATCGGAAAGTTCAACGGAGCAAAACCAGAGGCGCTTGGTTGAGGTTCACTGGCCACCGCACCAGTTATCTCTCTTGTTGACTCGTTGAGGTCGGGAAAGAGAGTGAGCAGACCACGGGACGAAGAGGCCATATTCTGGGTAGCTGAACGGGAAGACGAGGCCATGTTATGGGTTGCTGAGTGTTTCAGATGTTACAGAGTGTTTCAGGGTTTGCAGCTCTTCGAGAAAAGCTCTCAGAGAACGAAGAGGTTTCAACTGGTTTGTTCTGCTTCCAAGCCTCAGGCTTCGCTTCGGTTTATAAAGACCATGATGAAGAGGCAGACACGCGCATCATGCGCCTCTCGGTGCTCGCCGACAACTTGGGCGCGCCTTTTGATGGCACGTCTTTTGATGGCACGCCTTTTTATGGATTGGGCACGCCTTTTGATGGCACGCCTTTTGAAAGATTGGGCACACCTTTTGAGGGTGCGATTTTTTAGGGGTCCGACAAGACTCTGTAAACTGTCCCGACATTGATTCCGGTTAGCTCCTTCATGGGTCCGACAAGACTCAGTAAACTGTCCCGACATTGATTCCGGTTAGCTCCTTCATGGGTCCGACAAGACTCAGTAAACTGTCCCGACATTGATTTCGGTTAGTTTCTACAAGGGTCCAGCAAGACTCCGTAAACTGTCACAACAACTGTCACAACATTGTGTGCTACAACGGTCCGACATGACCCCATAAACTGTCTTCTACATCGGTCCAACACGAGCCAGTGTCTTCTTCATCAGTCTGCCATAAACATACAGTCTTCTACAACGGTCTGACATGACCATACAGTGTCTCTTATCCATTTTTTATTTTTCAGATTATTTTCTTGTTTTGTTACTCTCTCCAAACTCAAGTTGGTTAGTTACTATCCCCCTTGAGTTTGCGGGGGGCTGTTAAAACCTACCATCACCTACTCCACCTACTCCACCTACCACCACCTACTACCACCTACTACTACCACCTACTCCACCTACTCCACTACATCTCCTATATAAGGAGCCCCTCACCATTTGTAATATATAATATACATCAATCAATAATACATCAATTTTAACATACTTTTTGCACATTTTTTTGTAAAAATAAAAAAGTCATCCCAAACATACTAGTTTTTTTATTTTTTTTATTTTTAATCTCATATTTTAGCCAAAAAATAAAAAATTTTGTTCCCAATTGAGGCCTTAGTCTATCTGAAAAATTGCTAATGTATTGATTTTATTTGTCACTTGAATTTGGGCAAGTCCAAAAGAGTGTTATATACTGACACATTTACTAGGACTGGTTTACATATTTCTTTCTATTTGAAATTTTTAGAAGTCTGGGCATGTAATAGAATTAATTCAATGGAAAAAAAAGAACATAGAGATTAGAAATTCCGTTTCAGACTGATGTTGTCAGATCTTGTTGCATGACTTGTTTGATCTTCTGTTGGATCTCTGGCCTACCAAGAATCAGGTTTTTCCATCAGAAAAATTTTAATTTGTGGTCATTTTGTTTGAGATGGTAGGCTGATGTCGAACTTAGCTATCTCTACCATCTAGGGTCATTTCTTTGTTCATAGGTCACCTGCCTTTTTGCCATTGCCTCAGCTGCATTTTTCCTTTCCTGCCCTATTAGTGCCTTTAACTTTAGCCTTTTAATCTGTATGGTTTTAATTATTGATCTCCATTTCAGATGACAAAGTCATCTTGACTCACTCCAATGTTTTCACCAGTTGATGCTGCCTTGTCTTTTCATGGACGTATTCCCTAGAGTCTAGTGTTCTTTGTGGTGCTATTTATTCATGTTGCTCCACATTCCACATTCTGGGAATCAGCTTTCACTTATGGATATTCTGGCTTCTGTTGAAGTAGTTCTATTCATGGCATTGTGGGGAAATTGTAGGGGATGGTTTCAGTGTGCTTCTTTTGGAAGCAGATGATTGTTATTTTTATTTTTACTTTTGTTTTGGGTCTGATGGAAGCAGATGAATAGAAGGATTTTTATTAACAATGTGTCTCATGTTACTGCTTGCAAACACCACTGGTAGTAAAAGATTGGGGAAATTGCAAAAGCATAGGAAATAATTGCACTTTTAATATAATCTTTTCGGTGCACTAAAAAGATTCCCCTGAAATTGCAATTACTTTCTCATCCTTCCACTGATTTGCAATTTCCCCTAAAAGATTCTGCAGGTGCCGTTTTCTTTATTACCTCTTCACTAGATTTTTATTTCTATTTTTTTGATATTTCTCTTCTTCCCATTTATTTTAGTATATCTTTTTGGCCTGATGGATTATTCTTTGTAATTTCATGTTTTGCAAGTTCTTTAATCAGTTATTTAGTTAATTTATTAGAGAAATATTTATCAAAAAAAAAAAAACTTATTACAGAAATAATTGAGACATCTCACATTACAGGACAATCAATCACTGCCTGATGGTTTAATTAGCTGGATTTTATTCTAATAAAGTGTTGTTCAAAAGCAATGTTTGCCAAACTTTTCAGTTTGTAATGAAAGTTCTATTGTGGGGACCATATTTTTGTTGGTTTCTAGCAATTGCAAAGGAGAGGTACGTGGAAGAGATCGTATGATTTCAAGGGAAAGTTATATCTTGCACTGCCTCATTCCTTCAGTTTTTCTTTCTTCTTTGTGCTACCTTTTCTATCTCTAGGTATCCTGGGCAAATGAAATTATCATTTGTTATCAAATCGGGAACAGCTTTTTATCATTATCACCTTAAATTAGTTTTTGATTCTTTCACCAATTTAAAACAAAAAAATGCATATCGGCATACAAGTGAAATTGTTTCACTGATATAATAGCAATCATGAATGAAATAAATATTGATCTGTAATTCTCTATTTTATCAAAAGAAATTGTATGCCTCCCATGCCTGATAATTTTCAAATTCTTGAGCAGGTATCTCCTGGTTCACCTGCTGATCTAGCTGGATTCCAACCTGGTGATGTTGTCATTGAATTCCATGGAAAGCCTGTTGGGAGCATCGCAGAGGTACATTGTTCATGCTTTTCTAATCTGGTATTGGCATATTGCTGGAAGCGCTGGCATATCAAAGTTTCTCAAGTGAAGTGCGTTGTACCCAGAGTCATTGTTGTTAAATTGCAAATAAAATCATTAATTGTTTTGCTAAAATAGTGAAACGTGAATCGTAAGATTCACCTAGCATAATATGTAAAATTATTTTATATGTATAGACTTAAAAATACACATATAGTGTTTAAAATGAAAATTAAATTGTATTAATATAATTAATTGATCTTTTTATTTTTTATTTTTTATTTTTTTGAAAACAACGTCATTTCATACATTATGCGAAAGAATTGAATCATAGTGAATCATAATGAATCAAATGAATAGTAGTAAATTGCAATTGAATTGTAAGATTCACTCAATTTAAGATCCAATTGCATGAATCGAATCGTATGAATTGAATTGGGAATCGTAAGATTCTAACAAGCATGCCCATAGTTTTTTATTTTATTTATAGATATGCCATTCATGAATTTGAAGGTCATGAAGATCTCACATCTTCAGGGTCTGTCAAAAACAATTATCTCATGGTGTCCAGTCTGTCGTAGAAAACTGGACATGCCAATGGACATTAAACAGTAGTAATTTGGTATAGAAAATTGCAAGGAGACAGAATGAGCAGGCAGAAGTACCCAATCAAGTGGAATTTTGATTCTGGAAATTCTAGGGTTTCCCTCCAGTTTTTACTTCTCCTGCATCATTAGGTCACTACTGATAACATTTTTGTATTTTTGTTTTTTATATTGGCAGATTGTTGAACTGATGGAGGACAGCATTGGTGTACCTTTTAAGGTAGTGGTAAAAAGAGCGAAAGATACTTTAGTGACTTTGACTGTCATACCAGAGGAGGTAAACCCTCAATTGTAACAATAACACTTTTCGTTTTCTGCTTTATTTTGAATTTTGCCTTACGATTGATGTCGACATAAAAATTACAAATAATTCTGAAAAGAAGTGTGAGCATTAATAAACCGGGATATATACTACTTGGATAAAACAATGGAAATAGTTTCTGGGGATGGTTGAGAAGAATTTGAATAGCAATGAGTCCCTTATTTTCTAGGTTCTATTTCAAACTTCCGTGATAGTCGAGGGATGGTTGTCGATAGTTGTCATGAAGGAAGTTATCCAAACATTGGGTGTTCTCATGCATTATCCTATTTAACATTGGATTTTTTGAAATGGATTCATGAGAATTATTTGTCTTACCATTTCTCTAATCTTCTTCTAATGGACCATCGTTAGATTTGGATGTTTCTGGAGATATAACTTGTCACGGATAATTACCAGCTGGACTTATTTACTAGTAAATGAAAATTTTATGGACATACTAGTCCTATGAATGATAAATTTATCAATGCAACTTATTCACTTTTGTTTTTGGTTTTATGTGTCTTTGTGAGTTTTAGTCGTTAGATTAATAAATTTACAAATATATTTGAGAAATTTATCATTTTGATATTTGTTTATGTAATAAGTCTGATTCATAGGATTGCCCATGACTACCCCTAATTGTTATTTGGCACTCATCAATTCTCTATATTTACACGACAATGTTTGAAACCCACAAAAAAAATTCACAATTGTACTCATAATGATATGATATCATATGTGTCAACTTTTGATTTGTTATACACTTAATGACATGGGGCTCAACTTTGTTGCTACATCATTGTGGGTAAAAGTGTGAGTCTGTAACATTACTCTATGTACCCTCAAAAATCAAGACTCTACTAGTAACTATTCATTTTCTTCATCATATGCTTGGAGCATGGACGCCTAGACCGTCATATCAACTTTGGTAAGGATTTTTTTTTCCAATTTATGTTTGTCCTTCCATTTTAAATAATGTTAGATTAACCCTTTGGTTTGATATCAAATTTATTGGAGGAAAAGTAAAATCAAAGTGAAGTTATTTTTATTTTTTATGAGTAACCAAACAAAAAATGTTGTTTTGAACAAAATCATTGTATTCTCATTTTTCTTGACTGCTCAAACTAAGGAAAGGACTTTGATTTCTTTTGAGGAGAACTATTGTTTAGAAAAATAAGATTCCTCAAAAAAAAATGTTCACAAAAATAAGGAGACTTGAAATCATGCCGGAGGCACATTTTTTGATGAATTGGGGATTTAGTCATGAAAACTGACATTTTTTTTTTTTTGAACATCATGAAAACTGACATTTGGACACCCCAAAATTGGAGATATTATCTACTTGGTTTGGTACATATCTTATATGGGGTGCTCTACCAATTGTACAAGGGTATGTAATTTTTTTTCCCTTGTGATCTGTCTTGTTGATTATGGGCGATCAAAGTTTTTTTGGATTCTTTTTAAAATCTGTTTTTCAGAAAAACATTAAAAATTAATTTATAGTGAAAAAATAAGAAAAATTTAAAAGAGACTTGTCATTTTTTTTTCTTTTATTTATTTATTTTTGGTGTGTTCAAAAATAGTTTCTGAAAATTCAAAAACATCTTTTTGATGTTTATTTTCACGAAGTTAGTGCCAAGTGTTTTTCAAAAATAGAACAAAAAATGTCGCTATTTAAATTAATAGAAAAAATGCCACAATTTCCAGTTACATTAATTCTCCTTTTTCTTTTCTTATTTTGCATTGTCTATAATTTTTGGGTTTGAAATAGGGATTCGAGCATGTCTGTCTTTCTTTTTTGTTTGTCTGTTTGTTTGTTATGTTGAGGATGTAGTCATGGGAAAAAATGAAATTCAGTCACACTTCTAAATGTACTTAGTCAAGTGTAGTAAAACTGTATTTACTTTATTTGAGCATTCAAATGGTAAAATAAATACTGAAAGGTGGTACATTTTTATAAAAACTATACATTACATTCTCGCAGTGATTGAGAGTGTGACTTGAGTCTCTTTTTAAGGTGACCAAATATGAGTTTTCGTGATTGAATTCCCATTTCAACAAAGAAATGGGAAAAAATCCGATCACTGGACAAAATAATTTCCAGGATCTCTAAGGACTTGAATGTGGAGAATCCTAGGACAATTTTTATTATTATGTCTCTATCCTCATTAGAAGCCTTCGCCACAATTTTTTTTCTGACAAATTTTCTTCTTTTTTTTTATCATAGGAAAATCCTTCATGGCCAATTATTAAAAACGATAGTTTTTTTTTTTTTTTTTTTAATAAAGACCTAATTGATGGTTACACTAAGAAAGGCTCACATGGTTTTATCGAGCTATTGACAGTATATGACAAGATACGTTTATTCAATATTATTATTTACTCACATGTACAACATGCATTGATACACTCACTCGTACAATTATAGGACAACTAGTATGAACATGTAGAACATAACAAGACGGTAATACATAGTATATAAAATAAACATCTTCACATGTTTCACCAACAATTTGAGGTTAGAGAGGGGTTAGAAAGTCAATTTTGCAACTCTTACTAGTCTGTTTATATGAACGATGTATCATGAGACTTTGAAAACTTATGTCAACAGTAAGGTGCCACAATGAAGGAGATTGTGAGAACTGTATTGGGATCAATGCCATTAGTTGTGCAATCTTAGCCTAATTGTAGTGGAAAAAGCAAGGATTTCAAAATTATGATTATTGTGACTTCCAAATGGTCATCACTTTGACATGTGAAATCAAAACAATTCTAAATAGGCAGTGTACGCGCGCCCCCCCCCCCCCCCCCAAAATAAAAAAAAAAACAAAACAAAACAAAACAAAAAATAAAGTTTGGAATGCCAAGGACAGACAATTTGATTATGAGAAATGTTATATATCATGTTTTTTTTTTTTTTTTATACCGTTTTGTGTCACTAGAATACATGATAAAATATCATTTGTTTTCATTAATTTTTTAATAATTATTACCAAACAAATGAGTTAATCATGAGTATTCATGTAATGGTAATATAAAATGAAAATAAAAAAATCAATGACATTATTTCACTTTGATTACCGCAATGAATGAAAATAAAATAAAATAAAATAAAATAAAATTCCTTAGGGACTGTATATTGTACAAGTTGTTCTTGAGGTAAACAGTCACAAAAGCCTCAACCACGAGACCATTTATTTATTTTTTGGTGCTTGAGAAAAATACACAACTGCAAAATAACTGCTGGAAAGTTTTTCAAATACATTTTTTTGTTCATCTCAATTTTAAAAACAACTTAAATTTCAACAATTCTTTTGAAAGTATATCAAAATATACAAGTAATAAGATCTTCTCAATGAAAAGTTACTTTTGCTCCGTCAACAAAGATGCAACGGTCTCAAGAGTTCCATGATCGCGGAAAACCTGACTCTAAATATAGAGGGGTTGGGGCATTAATGCCTAAGTGCACCGCATAATTTCTTTGTTATTAATTTCATTGGGGATAATTCTATTTGTACACTACAAAAATCTCAGTACACAAGCTTCCAAATAAAAATCAAACGCTTGGACATAAATTTCTTAAAAAAACAATTGTCCAGACATAAACAGTTGAACATAATGTATATCTAAACCTAGTATAGCAAATAAACCCTAAACATATTGACATGGCCTCACATAATTCTGGGACAAAAGATTAAAGCTCTTTCACAATAAACAATTTACTCCGTCGTTCATGACAGTAAAAACTCCCAAATTCAATCTCAAAATTACCATATGTTTTATCAAATCTAAATTTGAATTATTCTTCTCAAACAACTAATACCCAAATCTTTTTGTTTCAAATTCATAACTCTAAATACAACCTTAAAGAGTATACAGATTAAAACTGATTTTCCAAGGGCAAAATGGAGATAAAAATCTCATACACGAAACATATAGGTGAAGATAAAGAGTGTTACGCATAACTGCATTATTATTTGGAGCATACAAGTGTAAACCCTATATCATTTACATCAACTAGATATTTACAACTCATTCTCACTGTCCCCTAATAAATATCTAAAAAAATATAATAGCACCAAAAGGACCAAGCATAAACAATTTTTAAATTTTTTAAAAAACATACACCTGGCCTTTAAGATGATTCTTCTGGCTTCAAGACATTATGATATTCCAACTGAGTCATCTCTCCACCAGCCACTGGGTTGAATTGACATCGGTAGAAGCTGCATGAATAATTTTATTTCTGGTTATTAATTTCGACAATTTCTTTTATACGAACCAAGAGAGAAAGAAAGGGGAGGGAGGGACAGATTTGAATATTTTATTTATTTTGTCAACAACAAAGAAATTTTAATAATAGCAAAATGAAAACAAAGTATACAGAGACAAGAAATAAACAACGGGAACAAAAGGTTCCCCAAAACTGAAGAAAACATAAAAGGTATCATGAACTACAAAAACGATCCAAAGATTCCAACTACAGACTTCAAAGAACCCAAGAACTGTCACTTAACCCAAAACCTCTAAGATAAATGCATAACAGGTGAATATTTAACAAGAGCATGAGATCCCTTGAACCCCATCAGCGCCATGTAGAACAAATCCAATGGTTTCTTTGCGAATGGTAGAAGAACCAAGCCAACTGCTTAGTTGTGTTATGTGGACTCTTCCATTTCCACTAAATATGACAAGAGTAAGGGTGTGGGATGTGTCTGACACCCATACCCAATTTGGACATTTGGATCCTCATTTTTTACGATATTTGAAGAATAAGAAATCTCATTTGTTAGTAAAGAACAATTCTAGCGTCTCACAACTGTGCTTCTTAGCTAAACACGATAAATTTGTAAAGGTTGGATGATGAGGATACTACAGCCCAACTGGCTTTGACAAATAGGAGAACAGACGAACATGATATATGGAGACAATGAGTATTTGAACCTTTTTGTGATTGTGTTATCAACTCTTCAACTTAAAGATAAATATGATTTTTTATTTTTATTTTTATAAATAAAAGATGAAAAATTAAAAGAATTCAATTCAAACGTGACCCTAAATGCATACATGACTTGATAAATAAATTTCTGACCCAAATGCAAGTATCTATCCTTTTGGGATTGTTTTCCTGGAAAAATATAATTTCACATGCACCTAAAATCATGAAGCCAAAATAGCCTACAAAGCTTCACTTCAAATAAGTTGGAACATAGGCTAAAATTGTGTTTTGCTTTGGTTATAATAAGCTTTCCTTCTAATACAAACCAAGTAATTCATAGAGCTGATTTTATTATAATTATTTCTATTCATGTATTTACTGACTTTACCTCCCATCCATGCCAAGAATCACTACAGTGTCTTTCTCGTGGCCAAAAGCAACAATATAATTACATCCTTCCTGCAAGTGAAACTGAGCCAGTGACCACTCTGAGCTGAAATATTTTGGCAGCACACCTACGAAATAACAGCATCATAGAAATTATAGCACCGAAGAATAAATAACAGTCCTAATTTTTTTTAATAAACATCACTGGAGCATAATCCACAGTGCTTATCCTATTAATTATCTGATTCTTTGATAATACCAATGCTGTTGAATCTTGATATGCATCATGTATTGTTTAATCACCTTTCTGCTCATGCGTCCTGAATTCCTTATAATAACTCCAGACACGGGCCTTAAGGTGATCCTATGGAGAGTATCCCCTTTTTCCTTGCCCCCCTGATCTACCCCGGGGGTATTGGGCTGATCTGTACATTTAGCCCCGGCCACTCCTATTCTTGCAGACACAGGCCCTTTAATGAAAGGCCTTTGGTACTTACTTAAGCACATCAGCATACCTTTGGATCCCTTATATGGCCGAACATTTTTGGTACTCAATAAAGCCCATGGTAAGGAACTTGATCAGGAGACAAAAATTGTAAGGGAGGTGGAGAAATCGAAGAAGCCAGTGGAGCAAAATACAGGATATATCTCTACTTGTGAGAGAGGGAAATGAGGTGTCAGCAAAACAGAAAGAAAAATGAGGGGATTGAGGCATCAGAGTGGGTTATGAAATGGTTCAAAAGACCAGGAAAAATTTTGAGGGCTCCTTGCAAGGGATTTGAGAATGATGATTTGAAGCTGTTAGTAGCAATGGAAGCAAAGAAGAGGCCTAAGATGGATGAAATGTCTGCAAGGCAGCAGTAGAGGAAGCAAAGATAGAAGTGGAAGAGAGATAAAAATTTGGTGAGCACCATCAGTTATGATGATAGAGATTTTAAAAAAAAGGGTTGGAGTGGAAGAAGGTCAAGGGGGGATTTATGGGAGGTAGGCACACCTCTTTTACATGGTTAAAGGGTAGGATCTAACTTGCTTGTGCCTGAGCTACAAGGCAACGGATGCAGAAAGTCCGACGTCAATTTTTGGTGAAATTCACACAAGTAAACAAACTAGAATGTATGGCCCATTAACTCTTCAAGAATACATAAAGGCTAAAACTTTGGGTACATACATCTTTTGCTGCCTTAATTTTTATGGTTTCCTGAACAGAAACTTAGGCCAAGTTTGACTACCCAATATAAGTACACGCTTTTTATCTTTTTTCCATCATATCACCTCTCTACTTTTCTGCACATCTTTTCGTAAAAAGACAAAAAGTGCACTTATTTAGGTCATTCCAAACAACCCCTTAATATTATTAATTGTTGCACTGAAATCCCTTATTGCAAATTTCTTGAGTAGCCATTTAATGCCGGCAACTGGAAAAAGAAAGGAGCAATGCAAATAGATGATACCTTTAATAAAGGAAAGAGATGAAACAGCAGGTGCAGTAGACAAGTTTGGTTCAGATGCTCTGCTTGATCTCTCAATCCCTAATGATCCTGAATCTAGTTTCAGGTGGAATACATGGACAGTTCCCTTAGCACTTGAGGCAGCGAGCCATTGTGCAGATGAAGAGAAAGCAAGACAGTAAATCTCGGCTCTATCTGCACCTCTCCTTACCTCCATCAATATAGCAACATAAATAAAATTCAGAATGATACATACAAAAGTTAGCGACAAAATAAACCAAATAAATTGTTGGAGTTTTACCACACAAAAACTACCCTTACCCAATATGGTAACAACTTAAGACCACAGATTTCATCCTAAAACCATTAAAACATAAATAAAAATTTATAAATATAAAATACGAAAATAGAAATAATTTGAAAAACTCCTCCTAATCATAAAAAGGAGTCGACCTCAGGCATAACTAAAGATAATGAACTCAACCAAGAATATTGCAGCTGAAAATACACAAGCAAAGCTGAGCCTCAAACTTATAGGAACTACAAAGATAAACTCCGGAAAAGAAAAAATAAATAAATCAGAGAGCAGCCCACTTTGATTATTGCATATCATACCACATAAGTATCCTGCAAGCAGAAATTAGATAATACCATAAAAGAAGGTTCTAGGGGGAACTTCACACAATAACATTCAAACTAAAGAATGCCGATGATTCATGCAGTTCTTTCTGCCATCAATATAGTATACAAATGAGTGAGCTTACGTACAGACTTTATAAATTCAGCTTTCATGCGCATATGTATATAAACCATAAAATACAAAGAAATTACAATTTGCACCACAGTTTTGAAAAATTACATTGACCTCCCCTGCAATAACTGTACCTTTAACAGTGCCAATGGAGGTGGTTCATTTACAATATGACCCCTATATATTTTGTATTTAAATATATATTGATTTCAAACAACATAATTACCCCTATATAATGGATTTATCTAATTACCTTCATTTGTTGCGTGTTATTTAAATATGAAATATGTGCATTTAAATGCATTTGATGTTTGAATATAAGGATAATGACAAGTAAAATAAATATAATTAGTCTAAAAAATGATGACATAATTATTTTTCATCTGTTTGACCAAAGAGTATTACAGCATTTATATTTTAAGGGAGCACATTATGATTATACCAAAATTGTGAGGCTAACTGTAATGGAGGTCAGTCCAAAAAACAAATTCTCAGCTTCTGATGCCTAACTACTTAAGCTCAGTTTTTTCATAAGTTTTTTATTTTCAAAAAAAGAAAAAAAACTTTTGTCATTGTTTCATGTTCTCCAGAGGCTTCAATGTAATCCTAGTTCAGCTCTTGAAACCTTATATTTTCTTAGTTCATGCTAGGTTGTGACCATCAAAATTCATAATACAGAATGAGCATATATACAGAGACAAGTAAATACATATGTAAACACATTTCTATATATATATATATATATATACCTCCTGAAGTAAAGAGCCATCCAAAGTATTGAAAATCCGAACCAATGTCCCCTTGCTGCTCGCCGTAGCTAACAATCTCCCATCATGAGTGAGAGCAAAGCACGCAATTCTCGAATCATGAGCCACTACATACTTGCTCCTTTTCAAAGCATAATGCTCAATCCTCACCTGCCCCTTTTGCAACCCAGGGCACACCAACACCATCGACCCCGACAGCTGCGAAACCTCGCAGAGTCCTTTGGGATTCGGAGCAGTCTCAATTTGATGAACCAACTTCAAGTCCGAGAAATTATACACAAAGATTTTCTGATTCAAAACCGCCACAATCCGATCACGCCTGAGCCGAACCGACTTCACCTCGGACCGGAACGAGAGCTCGACGATGCAGCGGCCCTCGTTGTCGTCCCAAATCATGACCTTGTTCGAGGGGTACTGAGGCTCGGAGCCACCGCCGACCAAGGCGGAGATGTTGAAACCGAAAAGCATACGGACGATGCCGATGCCGCCGCCGCCGCCGTCGAATTCTCGCCGGAAAAATTCGCGGAAGGGGTCGCAGTTGTAGATTCGGAAGCCGCGGTTGGTGCCGGCGGCAAAGTAGCGGGAGTCCTGGTTGAAAGAGAGATGGAGGAGAGTTGGATTAGGGTTAGGGTTTGGGGGTGTGGTAGTGGTGGAGGAGGGAGAGTCGGGAGGGGATGAAGGAAGGTTGTGTGCCATGAGGGGTGAGCAGGGTATGGAATTGGGGAAGTTAGGGTTAGGGTTAGGGTTAGGGTTAGGAAGGAACCAAGAGGAAGAAGGGTGGAGAGAGTGTTGTGGTTGAGGTGGGTGACATTGGAAGGAACATGTAAAGTGGGGTTTCACCGGCGGTGATTTTCAGAGAAACAGGGACTGATAGCGGGGTTTTTCATTTTTTTTTTTTTTTAAACTTTATTTATTGGGTAAATTACAAATAGACGAGAAGTTTCTAATATCGTAAAAAGTATTAATTTTATTAATAAATTATTAAGTTAATTAATAATTTAAGTAATTTTATTATTGTATAAAATAGCATTTATAAATATTATTTTTTCAATTAATTCTGTTAAATAAAAAGTTTTAATAATGAAATATTTGTAATTTTTTAAATCGTAAAGGGCGATCCGTATTTTAAACAAACTTTAAGAGATATATTTGTCTTTTACCCTTATTTATTTTATTTAGGGGAAATTATAAAAACAATCATAGAATTTGAGCTTTGTAACAAAATAATCCATGAGTTTTTAATTTTATCAATTTAAATTCTATTATTTTGATTCGATTTCAATCTAAATCATCCGTTTATTTTCGTTAAGTAAAACTGACGGAAAAATAGTATTTTACTTATTAAACTCAATAAAAAATGATATTTTAAACAATTTTCATACATTTTTTCACACCTATATTGATTTTAATAACTAAAATAATTTTTTTTATCAATTTTACTTAATGAAAATTGACAAATGATCTAAATTAAAAACAAATCAAAATATTAGATTTTAAATTGATAAAATTAAAAATTAAAAATTTATTTTGTACAAAAGATTCAAATTCCGTTTGGAAAGTGGGTTGACTTTTTAGTTTTTTGAATTATTTTAGCCTGGGGTTAAAAAGTTTGGTTTGGGAAGAACTTTTGGCTTTTTTGGTTTTTTTGACTTTTTTGTAAGAGAAAGAATGTAATGATTATGGATTGGATGTGATGTTGTCTTATTTGTGATGTTGTCTTATTAGACTAAAAAACCTATTTTATTTTTTGTGATTATTTTAGCCAAAAAAACCTCTAAACCAACTTTCCAAATTGAGCAAACACTCGATTTTTTTAATAATTTTTTTTTTTTATTTATTTGTCATTTGAAATATTATATTATTTCCATCTATCGGACTTATTTGTTTAAATAACACATAGATAGAGATTATGGCTTGTTTTAGGAAGTTGGCTTTTAGTTACTTTTTTTGGTTTGTAGCAAAAGTTAAAAGTTGGTTTTTTTTTTAAAAAAAATTCATTTGGGAAGTTGGTTTTTAGCCAATGGTGAAATTACAATTCTACCCCTCATAGGTCAAAATGTTATATGGGTGAAATTGTAAATATTTTAAACTAAATGGGGGTAGTTTGGTCATTTTATTATGATTTGACATCATAAACAAATATTAATCAAAAAAGTCAAAAGTCACTTTTTACAAACTTCTCAAATCATTTGTCTGAAAAAACCAAAAGCTTAGTTAAAAGCCAAAAAATCACTTTTTATCATCTTTTCAAAATAAGCCTATATATATATCGCCAATCACCATTGCCACCGACATTTTCCATGGTGGCTTTGATTTTTGAAAAAATTTATGATGATGAACCATTGCGACAAGCATTGATTGTAGGGTATGAAAATAAAATAGTATAATAGAAAATATACAAAGGTAAAAATTAAAAAAAAAAAAAGTTACGGGCGGTCCTATAGATCAAACTTAATTCCTATGAGATGTTAACCTAAAATAATTTAGTACATATTTCCATTTTACCCCTGACATAATTACTTAACTTTTCCATTTTCTTCAATCACTCGTCTCTTTATTTCTCTCTCTCTCTCTCTCTCTCTGAACCACTCTCAACCTCTTACATCATCTTCAACGCCCATCGCTTCAAACACTGCCGTCTTTTGTCGCCTTCAACGTCGCTTGCCTCAACCACCGCCATCATCGTCATCTTCCCTCACTATCGTCGTTGCTTTCCTCACACTAGCACTCTTCCTCCTTTGCCATTACCGCCGTTTGTCACCATCATTTTCTTCTATCATCAATCTGATATATTCAACGCCACTGCCACCATTATCTTTCCCTACAGATCTCTTATTTTTTACCACAATCTTCATTGAAGTCTTTAGATCTAGCCATTTCCAATGCCAATCTAGTATCGTTGCTCTCGTCGACATTGAGATATGACCATGAAATGGTCGCCGAAGCTCCTACTAGTGAGTTTGAGTCTCGCTATGAACCAAATTTGTTATCTATAAAATTGAAGAACTAGCCAGATTTACTATGATAAATTTATCATAGATATTGAACAAAATCATATTGAACAACAACAACAACATCAATATCAACATCATATTAAACAAAATTAGTGATAAATTTATTACTAAAAAATCCAGTACAACAGAGCATATTGAATAAAATTAGTGATAAATTTATCACTCAAAATTTCAGCACATCAATGGCAACATCATATTGAATAAAATCAGTGATAAATTTATCACTCAAAAATCCAGCACAGCTGTTTCGATGCATATTGAACAAATTAGTGATAAATTTATTACTGTTAAAAAAAATTATCAGAAAAAAGATTCAGAAAAATGTCATATCATTCATCAATATTCCCAATATCAACATAATTCAAAAAATCCGAAATACCCATAATAGTAACTGCATTATGTTTTAGTGATAAATTTATCACTGAAACTATAATTAAAAATATATAACTGTGTATTTATGTATACAACAATCTCCATATTGTGATTAACAAATGATTTAAAATAATAGGACGGTGATGGATGAGGAGGATAGTGGCAATAACGATGTCGAAGATAACAAATGAATGATGGAGAAAGAGCAACGGTGATGGCAACAAAGAAGGAGGAATGTGGTGTTAGGTGAGCGACAGCAGTAGTAAGAGAGAATAACGAGGATGGTGGTTGAGGTGAGTGTTGTTGATGATGACGGAAAATGACAGTGGTGTTAGGCGAGCAACAAAAGCGGCGAGGGAAAATGATAGAATGGTGGTTGAGGCGAGCAACGGTAACAGTAACAGTAAGGGAGTCAAATAACGTTAACTGTTGTGTCAGCGAGAGAAATAGTGCACAAAGAGAGAGGGAAAGAGAGAGAGAGAGACAAGAGAGAAATAGATAGCGGTAGACGTCCCCGAACGTCCCGGGAGGGAAATCCCCCGTTTTGTTCATATGTACTCACTACAGTTTAGGACTCAAATGTCACGATCCTGTATCTAATCTCGCAGAGTGCAATGCAAGACCGATGAATCATCAAAGAGTCCAAATTTGGCAAATTGTTTTTGAAAACAGATTTTTTTTGAAAGAAGTGCCAAACATGGACTGCTTTGCCAGATACAGAGTTGCCACCTAAATATTTTATTTTGGGGAATTTAGGAAACCCTGACTCGTTTGCCTAAGGCCACGTGTCCGTCATCACCAAAGTTGCCTCGGCTCGGGAACTTGGGTCCGATTGGGGAAGGTCATTTCGTGAGCACCCTTGTTCGCTCGATCAAAGATCGGCCTCTACTAACCATGATATTGAGTTTTGAAAACATTATGCATTCTTATTCTGATTATTAGCCTAGATTTACTACGTGATGCGCACCGCATACAAGTATAGACTGGATCGCCTAAATTGGAACAACACATCTCATGTTTGTTTATTTTGAAAATGGTTTGATGGTGCTACCCGCAAGTAGGCTAAGACGTGGATTTGCCACTCTCGGGTGGGCTTAGAAAACGTGATGGTTTGCCACTCTCAAGTAGGGTTAAAACTCACAGTCAATGCATTATTCCAATTCAGATAATCCAACCTTTACCCATAGGCATTCAGGCAGGTATATCACATAAGCACATAGCCTCATGGTAAGCATGCTATCATGGCAGTC
Organism: Camellia sinensis; assembly: GCF_055761805.1. Taxonomy (NCBI): domain Eukaryota; kingdom Viridiplantae; phylum Streptophyta; class Magnoliopsida; order Ericales; family Theaceae; genus Camellia; species Camellia sinensis. Next base: position 81,599,417 of record NC_138962.1, read on the forward strand.
ACTCACATACATGCAAGGATGCTAAAGCATAAACACTTACCGAGTACTCCCAGCCAAAACAAAAGCTATGTTAGAAATCCATGCATGATCCTAACTATACTGAAATGCCTAATGCAACACATGCAGGAATGCAATTACAATAGGCTCGGCTATTCTAAAGATGGCATGTGAAATGCTACAACTAACAAGTATTCAACTCGAAATTGAAATACAATGCAGTTAGTATGATGCGCCGAGCCCGGTGCAGGCAAGGCAGATGAATGAATGCAAACATGCTATCATAAGTATGCTAATTGAAACATGCCCTAAACTAACCATCATAAACTGGTCAATAAAAGGGAGAAAGACATGGGGTTGGAAGACATACATCACACACACGCACACTTATTACAACAATTGGCCCTCTCTCAGAGGGTCTGAATAAATAATACAGTCCGAATAAATAATTAACTACTCTAGCTAATTAAATATTACAAAAATCCTAATTAATTAACAAATTAACTAGGAAAGCGAATAAACTAGCATGCAATACTATAAGTAATGGACTGCCTCGGCTTTGTTCTGAATGATGAAAGATGCATGCATGCTTGAGTCGCCTTGTCGGTAAATTCCATCGCGATGCCTCACCTCACCCTTGTTTGCAATTGATCTCAAAAACTTGCACAAAGCTCCAGAAGGCTGAAACTCCACTTTGGGAAGGCCACCAACCAGTTATTAGCATGGGAGACCACCTGCCGACCACCGTTTGTGGTGGAGACCAAAGAGGGTGGTCGGCCTGCCAGAAAATCTGGTCGGCCGATCAGTTTCCACCTCTGGTTTCTGGTTTTTCCTTGTAGCACAGCAATGCAGTAAGCTCTGGACCAAGAAAGTGAGCCCTCAACCTCTAAAAAACAGCTCCAAGGTACTTAGGATTGTAACGCCCTCAAAATAAAAACATTAAAACCTATAAACTTAGACATGCATTGGTATAAAAGACAAATATTCTTCTATTCATCAGAGTAGTTCCTTACAAAAGTATTACATGTTAACAACAAAAGCAAATGCCCTACGGGCTTACAACTTTCCAAGTTAACACTTGGTTACAAAAAGAAGAGTGCTAACTCAATACATATTAAGCCCTTGGCTTGAATTTACATGTAATACATCAAAAGAGAGCAAATAACAAAGCAGTCTGTCTGCCTTTAGCCTCCCAAGCTATGTCCTTGGAGGTGGCATACTACCTGTACCTGAAAATGATGTCCCATAAAGGGTGAGTCACAGCCCAGTAGAAATACACTAAACCAGCCATGAACAATGACTAAAAGATTAGCAGTTGATACATGGTCAACACAGATACATCCACATATATCACATTTCGATTTCATGACATTAAGTCCATGTTACATTTCATTTCCCATGTCCTTTCCAACTTTGAGTTTGAAAACAAGGCTCAACACCTAGCCAAATAACTTAATAAGGTTTAGACTCATCTTTAAAACGCTTTCAAAATTCATGAGGGATACACATTTTAATGCTGTATCAATAACACATAAACCATTCCCACACTTTGCGAAAGATACACATTTCGGTGCTGTATCAACATAACATAGAATCACTTCTATACTTTACAATTGATAACGATATACATTTTAGTGCTATATCAAATCAATTCAAACACTTCCATAATCAACACTTGATACACATTGTAGTGTTGTATCAATGTCACACAAAATCCGGTTTAGAGGTCCATCCCTTATCTTCCCCTAAACCGTAGAGTACATCCCCCATCTCCTCCCACACAATACATGTATATAAACATAGATCATATACAATCAATCAATACATAGAATTAATGTATTATTCCAATTGCTATATTCAATAGCATACTCAATCGATTAGTTTTAGTTTGCCTAATCATCATGCAGTGTCTACAACAATCAAGACTATCCTCCACCGATAGCCCAAAGCAGTTATTTCTATATTGAAAATAAATGCACCAAATGGATATATAATCAACATTTCAACTAGGTGAGCGATGAACGAATCAAACTACACCCTTTAATCCCATACACATCCAATTCCAACATTCTCAATTTAATTCTTCTTTTCTTCAAATTAATTATACCAATTAATTTATCAATGTAATTAGAGCATTTCCCATAATTAACATCACAACCCTAAGGTTCCATTTTCACCAATAAACCAATATTGATCTCATTTCTCTATGCCAAACATGCATATAAGTTTATATAAACAAAATCCCAACTTTTGTAAAATTACACAAAGGCCCAAACTTTCTCAAAATTACCCAACAACCCCCAACTCATCAAAATACTAAAATTCAAAGACAAAACTCATGAGAACGAGTAGGATATCCCTACCTCGAAGTTAGAGCTCAAACGGGGAAGTTAAAGAAAACCAAAATGCTCCAAACTCAAAGATCCACGGATCAAAATGGAGCCCTCAACGATCCACACACTTTTTACAAAGGCCGGAGGATAGTGAGACACTCTAACTAGATTAAACCCTAGAGAGAAGGGAGTTTCTAGAGAGAGGAGCTCTCAAAATATCTTTTTAGAAAGTAAGAGGGAGAGAGAGAATGTAAAAAGTGATTTTAAAATACCTAGCTGCCAACTGATATACGACATTCCCGCTCGAGCGAAGAACACAACGCTCGAGTGTCAAGAACAAAAAACTAGGTACGCTCGAGCGCAAGAAGGCCCGCTCGAGCGCCAAGACACAAGAATAAAGTACATCCGCTCGAGCGCGAAAACCAGTCCGCTCGAGTGTGGATTTCCCCCTCCCAGAACTTACATCAAAAAGTACTACCCGCTCGAGCGCTAGAGTACCCGCTCGAGTGCGACCGCTCGAGCGTAAAGAAACCCGCTTAAGCGTAAAAATCACACCTGCAGAAGTTTTGCAGGGACACGAAATACTGGGAGTGTGCAATCTCCGCTCGAACGCAAAAAGGCCCGCTCGAGCGGAACGACAAAAAACCTGGCAACAAGATTTTAAACCAAGGTTCAACCCACCTGTTCGAAACATGCCCAACACATCCTAAAACTCAAACAAATGGAATTAAAGGACGACAACAAGATAGATACAACTACCAACTCCACGGAACCGAGTCTGGAATACAACAGAACAGCAAAGGAACAATCGAGATCGCTATAACCTCCCCCCTTTAAAGAATTTCGTCCCCGAAATTAAATACAAGTTTTTCAAAAACAAGATTTTCTCAATTCCCAACATTATCACAATGCGAATTTTAACAACTCGACCCATTACCGGTCATCTCATCTCTTTTCAAGAGGCAGTTTACAACATTTTCCACAACATGCATTATAGTTATGCATTCCCTGAAATTCCACAAATTTCAATACTACATTCCACAATTCTATATCATATTCAGTATTCATGATATATTTCCATTTCTACAATACATCTAACATATGCAATGTTACATTAAACTTCCATTTTGAGGCAAGTTTCAAAATACTTTCATTAAATCAAAACATAAACCATGTTTTACAACCTAAGATATATTCAATACTCTTAAGGTTCAACGACACAACAAAATATACAATACATGCTCAAACATCCATAAATAGATCCGGATATCTCTCTCGGACCTCCAACTCACGTTCCCAAGTGGCTTCCTCCACTCCGTGATGTTTCCACAAGACTTTTACCAAGGGAATGGTCTTGCCTCGCAAGACTTGATCCCTCCTATCCAAGACCCGAACCGGTCTCTCTTCATACGAGGCATCCTCATCAACCTCTAAGTCAGTCCAATCCAACACATGGGATGGATCCGGCTCATATTTCCGAAACATACTCACATGAAACACGTCATGCACTCTGGACAACTGCGGTGGTAAAGCTAAACGATAAGGGACCTCCCCAATCCTCTCAAGGATCTCAAAGGGACCGATAAACCGAGGGGATAACTTCCCACTCTTCCCAAACCTCATCAAACCTCACATAGGTGATATTTTCAAGAATACATGATCACCTACCTCAAACGCCAAAGGCCTCCTCCTACGGTCGGCATAACTCTTTTGGCGACTCTGGGCTGTAACAAGCCTCCTACGGATAAGCTCAACTTTCTCCGTCGTCTCCCTAACCAACTCCGGACCCAACAAAGGTGCATCACCCACCTCGGCCCAACACACTGGAGACCTACACGGTCGGCCATACAAGGCCTCAAACGGTGCCATATCGATGCTAGACTGAAAACTGTTGTTGTAGGCAAACTCCACCAAGGGCAAGTGCCTCTCCTACGTCCCACTAAAGTCAAGGACACAACCTCGAAGCATATCCTCAAGGATCTGAATAGTACGCTTGGACTGCCCGTCAGTTTGAGGATGATAAGCCATACTAAAGGTCAACTTAGTGACCAAGACACTCTGCAAACTCTGCCACAACCTAGCAGTAAAACGAGGATCTCTATCTGAGACGATCGTCACTGGGACCCCGTGCAATCTCACTATGTCCCGAATATACAAGTCGGCGAAATGATCTACCGAATCTCTCATGCGCATAGGAATGAAGTGCGCTGACTTAGTCAACCGGTCTACAACCACCTAAATGGAATCACTACCCCGCTGAGTCCTAGGAAGACCTACAACGAAGTCCATAGTGACATGCTCCCACTTCCACTCGGCAATAGGCAAGGGTTGCAACAAATTTGCTGGCCTCTGATGCTCGGCCTTCACTTGCTGGCAAGTAAGGCACTTCGATACGAAAACAGCCACATCTCTCTTCATACCTCGCCACCAAAACTGGCGACCCAAATCCCGATACATCTTAGTGCCTCTCGGATGCACCGCAAGGCGTGAATGATGGAACTCTCGGAGTACTTCCTCTCGGCAAGACTCCGGCACAAACAAACGGTCTCAGTATCTCACACTCAGGTCGGGATACACCGTCAAACCCTTCTCAACTTTCCCACTAGAGATCTTCTCTCCGAAGGACTTTACCTTAAGGTCACCTTTCTGTGCCTCTAATACTCGGGTCACAAGTGTAGGTTGCGTAACAACAGAAAACAAGGCCGCAGCCTCAACAGATTCGCCCAGAAGTAAATCAAACTCGCCAAGTGCACCCAACATATCCCACTCCCGGATGGCTATACAAGCTACATCACTAATGGATTTCCTACTAAGGGCATCGGCCACAACATTGGCCTTTCCCGGGTGATAGTGTAACTCAAAATCATAGTCCTCAATGAACTCCATCCACCTCCTGTGCCTCAAGTTCAAGTCTTTCTATGTAAACAGATATTTCAAACTCTTATGATCCGAGAACACCTCGAATCTCTCACCAAAAAGGTAGTGCCTCCAGATTTTCAAGGCAAAGATCACTGCTGCCAGCTCTAGATCATACGTAGGGTAATTCTTCTCGTGTATTTTCAACTGACGTGAACCATAAGCTACCAGTTTCCCCTCTTGCATCAACACACAACCCAAACCCTCTCGTGAGGCATCACAATAAACCGCGTAACCCAACCCTCTCTCCGAAATAATCAAAACCGGAGCGGTGGTCAATCTAACCTTCAATTCTTGGAACGAATTTTCGCAAGTCTCACCCCACACAAACTTGACCCCTTTTTGCGTCAATCTAGTCAACGGCGAAGCTAGCCTGGAGAAATCTTTCACAAACCGACGGTAATACCCAGCTAATTCCAGAAAACTGCGGATCTCAAAAACACTCTTAGGCTGTGCCCAATCTTGCACTGCCTCTACCTTGGATGTATCAACAGACACCCCTTATTTGGATACCACATGGCCTAAGAATTTGACTTCTCCTAGCCAGAACTCACACTTTCCAAACTTGGCATAAAGCCTATGGGTTCTAAGCAACTCAAACACTACTATCAAGTGTTCATCGTGCTCCTCCTCTGAAGGCAAGTAAATCAGGATGTTGTCCACGAAAACGACTACAAAACGGTCTAAGAATTCCCGGAAGATCTGGTTTATCAAATCCATAAAGACTACCAGTGCATTGGTGAGCCCAAATGGCATCACCAGAAACTCATAGTGGCCATACCGCGTACGGAATGCCGTCTTCGGAATATCCTCCTCCCTGACCCTCAACTGGTGGTAACCCGATCTCAAGTCTATCTTAGAAAAACAACGGGAACCCTTCAACTGGTCAAACAGATCATCTATACGGGGCATAGGGTACTTATTCTTGACCGTAGCCCGATTCATCTTCTGGTAGTCTATATACAATCTCAAGGCACCATCTTTCTTCTTAGCGAAGAGGGCCGGTGCTCCCCACGGTGAAACACTAGGGCGAACAAAACCCTTATCTAGCAATTCCTGGAGCTGAATCTTCAACTCACTCAACTCGGCTGGGGCAAAACAATAAGGTGCCATAGAAATCGGCGCTATGCCGGGCACTAAATCAATAGAGAACTTTATCTCTCGGTGAGGTGGCAAACTAACGAGATCCTCGGGAAAAACATCCGAATACTCACAAACCACCCTCGGTAATACAATCTAGGTCTCATCACACTCACCACTCATAAAGCTAGCAAGTAGACCACTAAGCTTATTCTGCCCTCGCGGATCATACATCGGTGGCAACATACTACCAACCCGATCCCCCAAGAAATGGAAACACTCCCCGCTCAAGGTACAAGCTGTGACCCTCTGGCGGTAGCAATCAATAATAGCCCGGTATGACGATAACCAGTCCATATCCAAAATAACATCAAAACCCTTCATGGGCATGACAACAAAAGGAAAAAGGAAGCCTATGGTCGGCGACCTCTATATCACAACCTCTAACACCTTGTTTCAAGATCAACTCACCACCAACAGGCGATATTACACATATAGGAGATGCTAATTGTGCCAACTCCAATTCCAAAACAGATGCAAATGCAGCAGATACAGAAGAATGAGATGCACCCGTATCAATCAATACACTAGCAACCGAGTTGCAAAACAGAAAGGTACCTCTCACTACTGATGGAGCCGGTACTAGGTCTTGCGTGGTAACAGCATACATGCGCCCTGTAGGCCCCTGATCCAACTGCTCACCCCTCGGAGCAAACGACTGCTGCACTGACTGGGACGGCGAAGCTCCCGGATTGGCCCTCGAGGCCTGCACAGACTGAGCGGCTGAAAACCCTGCGTCTGCCTAGAACCAGACGCGCCCGAAGTGTCACTCAACTGTGGGCAAAACCTCTTCAGGTGCCCAGGCTGACCACACTGATAACATGACAAGGACTGACCCCTGCCCTAACTTTGGCTCTGCGGTCTAGCTGAAGATGAAGGAGCTCTCTGACCTCCTCCCCTCTGTGGGCAAACTGAAGCCTTGTGGCCCAACTGACCACACTTGTAACAGGTGAACTCCCCCTGATTACCTCTCCCCGAGCCTGCACTCGGCACTGGAAAGGTCGACCTAGTAACACCACCTTGAGACTGCTGAGGGTTAGCACCCCTCTGTCTCTTGCCATCACCCTGACCATCTTGGCTCCTTTTGGAGCCTCTCTGTCCCTCCTCTTCTTGCATCATGATCTCCATATGGGCTGCAGCATCAACCAAGCGCCCATAATCTCGGATCATCGAACCTCCAACTCTCATCTTGAGGCCGCGCCTCAACCTCTTCTCGAACTCAATACAGCGGCATTCCTCGGACGCCACAAGTTCAGGTGCGAACCTGGACAAGCTAGTGAAAGCAGCCTCATACTCGGCTACTGAAGAACTCAACTGCAAAAGCTGACAGAACTGGTCTCTCAACTTCTCCCTGATTGCTGGAGATAAATACTTCTCCTGAAAAGCCTTCACAAAAGCCTCCCACGTGCCAGCAATACGGCCCCTCATGTATTTCCACCACTGACCCGCACCCCCTTTAAGCTGGAAGGATGCCAAGGTCACTTTCAACGCTCCGTCCTCGATGCCAAGCATCTCGAATGTCTTACTCATTTGCTCTAACTACTCGTCAGCCTTCAGTGGCTCCTTCGGATCCCCAATAAACTTGTCTGGATTGGACCAGAAGAACTCCCTTTTCAAGAAGGAAGGCCCTGCCTCAACAACCTGGGCCTGAACTAGATTCTCAGCTCGGAAAATACCCATAGACTCCCTCAAAGCATCTGCTATCCTTCGGGCTAAAGCGCCCATAGCCTCCTGACCTGCTGGCTCGGCCACATTAGCCTGGCCAACCCCCTCCTGTTGTGCCGCAATATCATCCGATAAAGGCATCTCCTGCCTACCACGTCTGCCACGTCTACTATGTCCTCGTCCTAACATCCTAATAAAGGCAACGAAGAACGTTAGCATATTCATAAATGTGCCAAAACTAAACACTCGCGTCCTAATACATGGACAACTGTAATTCACTCCACGTAAGCACGTAAACACATAAGCACTTACGAATTTCATTTCCAGATAATGATAGTCCCGAGGCGTTACTAGAGTTCTGGTTAGAAACAGCATTGATCAAGTGCTTTTCCAACAAGACTCACAGAAACCCAAGGATCCAATCAACATCCTAGAAACTAAATCCCACACCCAAGTAGTCACATAAACATGTTATCAAATAAACACATAATGTCACACATAAGTCTCTAACAAACGAGACAAACCCATTGTGATACTAATCACTTCCCACGTACCCAAAGTATTCGAACCCGGTACGCTCTGATACCAAGTTGTAATGCCCTCAAAATAATAACATTAAAACCCATCAACTTAGACATGCATTGGTATAAAAGACAAATATTCTTCTATTCATCAGAGTAGTTCCTTACAAAAGTATTACATGTTAACAACAAAAGCAAATGCCCTACGGGCTTACAGCTTTCCAAGTTAACACTTGGTTACAAAAAGAAGAGTGCTAACTTAATACATATTAAGCCCTTGCCTTGAATTTACATGTAATACATCAAAAGAGAGCAAATAACAAAGCAGTCTGTCTGCCTCTAGCCTCCCAAGCTATGTCCTTGGAGGTGGCATGCTACCTGTACCTGAAAATGATGTCCTATAAAGGGTGAGTCACAGCCCAGTAGAAATACACTAAACCAGCCATGAACAATGACTAAAACATTAGCAGTTGATAGATGGTCAACACAGATACATCCACATATATCACATTTCGATTTCATGACATTAAGTCCATGTTACATTTCATTTCCCATGTCCTTTCCAATTTTGAGTTTGAAAACAAGGCTCAACACCTAGCCAAATAACTTAATAAGGTTTAGACTCATCTTTAAAACGCTTTCAAAATTCATGAGGGATACACATTTTAATGTTGTATCAATAACACATAAACCATTCCCACACTTTGCGAAAGATACACATTTCGGTGCTGTATCAACATAACATAGAATCACTTCTATACTTTACAATTGATAATGATATACATTTTAGTGCTATATCAAATCAATTCAAATACTTCCATAATCAACACTTGATACACATTGTAGTGCTGTATCAATGTCACACAAAATCCGGTTTAGAGGTCCATCCCTTATCTTCCCCTAAACCGTGGAGTACATCCCCCATCTCCTCCCACACAATACATGTATATAAACATAGATCATATACAATCAATCAATACATAGAATTAATGTATTATTCCAATTGCTATATTCAATAGCATACTCAATCGATTAGTTTTAGTTTGCCTAATCATCATGCAGTGGCTACAACAATCAAGACTATCCTCCACCGATAGCCCAAAGCAGTTATTTCTATACTGAAAATAAATGCACCAAATAGATATATAATCAACATTTCAACTAGGTGAGTGATGAACGAATCAAACTGCACCCTTTAATCCCATACACATCCAATTCCAACATTCTCAATTTAATTTTTCTTTTCTTCAAATTAATTATACCAATTAATTTATCAATGTAATTAGAGCATTTCCCATAATTAACATCACAACCCTAAGGTTCCATTTTCACCAATAAACCAATATTGATCTCATTTCTCTATGCCAAACATGCATATAAGTTTATATAAACAAAACCCCAACTTTTGTAAAATTACACAAAGGCCTAAACTTTCTCAAAATTACCCAACAACCCCCAACTCATCAAAATACTAAAATTCAAAGACAAAACTCATGAGAACGAGTAGGATATCCCTACCTCGAAGTTAGAGCTCAAACGGGGAAATTGAAGAAAACCAAAATGCTCCAAACTCAAAGATCCACGGATCAAAATAGAGCCCTCGACGATCCACACACTTTTTACAAAGGCCGGAGGATAGTGAGACACTCTAACTAGATCAAACCCTAGAGAGAAGGGAGTTTCTAGAGAGAGGAGCTCTCAAAATATCTTTTTAGAAAGTAAGAGGGAGAGAGAGAATGTAAAAAGTGATTTTAAAATGCCCAACTGCCAACTGATATACGACATTCCCGCTCGAGCGGAGAACACAACGCTCGAGTGTCAAGAACAAAAAACTAGGTACGCTCGAGCGCAAGAAGGCCCGCTCGAGCGCCAAGACACAAGAATAAAGTACATCCACTCGAGTGCGAAAACCAGTCCGCTCGAGCGTGCATTTCCCCCTCCCAGAACTTACATAAAAAAGTACTACCCGCTCGAGCGCTAGAGTACCCGCTCGAGCGCGACCGCTTGAGCGTAAAGAAACCCGCTCGAGTGTAAAAATCACACCTGCAGAAGTTTTGCAGGGACACGAAATACTGAGAGTGTGCAATCTCCGCTCGAGCGTAACAAGGCCCGCTTGAGCGGAACGACCAAAAACCTGGTAACAAGATTTTAAACCAAGGTTCAATCCACCTGCACGAAACATGCCCAACACATCCTAAAACTCAAACAAATGGAATTAAAGGACGACAACAAGATAGATACAACTACCAACTCCACAGAACCGAGTCCGGAATACAACAGAACAACAAAGGGACAACCGGGATCGCTATAACTTAAGATGGTAGTGGAGGTGTTGTGCTTGGAGGTGTAGTGCAAATGGCCAAGAACCATGGAGCTATGGAGCTTGGATGTAGAGATATAGAGGGAGAGTATATGTATGCCTCAGCCAAAAACGTTCAACCCTTGCAAATGGAGAGGAGAGCCTCTCTTATAGAAGAAGAGGTCCAAGGCTTTTTGGAGAAGCCTCAAGCAAAGGGACCAAGCTTCTAAAAGAAGCTAAACCAAAAGGGACAAGCTTTTTGAGGAAGCTAGACCAAAGGGGTCAAGCTTCCTCAAGAAGCTTGACAAAAGGTCAAGCTTCTCTTAGAAACTAAGCAAAAAGGGCCAAAGCTTCCTTATGAAGACAAACAAAAGGGTTAAATCTCGGAGAATGGGGCAAATGCCTCCCAGTTGGCACAGCTGTATGCAACTCAGGAAGGCCAAAAAAGAGATGGCTGGCCGACCAGTTCAAGTGGTCGGCCGACCAGGGGTCAAAAGGGTCAACAAGAAAAGGTGGTCGACCATGCCAAAAAGGTGGCCTCCCAGGTGAATGCGACACAGTAGTGGTATGAAAGACCAGAAAATGTGGCTTAAAAGTGAAGGAGACCAAGGGGTCAAAAGGGTCAAGCACCAAAGGTGGTCGGCCATACCAAATAGGTGACCTCCCAGATGAATGCAACACAATGGTGGTATGGGAGACCAGAAATTATGGGCCAAAAGTGAGGGAGACCACCTCTCTAACAAGAAAATTGGGCGGCGAAAAGAAAAGTGGTCTCCAAGAAGAAAAGGTGGTCTCCCACCGTACTACCACCTTTCTAACAATGAAACTAGGGTCCATGCCAAAAATGAACCCTAACCGATGCAAAACGAGGGTTTGGAGGCCAAAACGCGCAGCCAGGGGCCCCGAAAACTAACTGTTAAGCGTCGGAAGTGGCGTGCGACCCCGAAGGTGGTCTCCTGGGCCACAGTGTCCTTCTAGGGAGAGGAAAAAAGGTGTGTGCCAAAAATCGGAGCAAACATAGATAGTTAAGCGGTCCCGAACCGAGGCGCGCGGCCGACGGCTCCGAAAATTAAAAACTGGTCTCCAAACAGGAAAAGTGGCCTACGACCACGAAACGTAGCCTACGACCACTGAGAGATGGTCTATGAGACCCCTCCCTCCCTTTGGAAAGAGAAAAATAGAGAAAACAGGACTTGGTTCGCAAATCGAGGCAAAGCGCAAAAGAGCCCCGAAGTCCGAAGGTAAGGCCCTCAGCCGAGACTCCGCAACCTCGGAATGAGCACAATATGTGTCATCACCGAGCACTCAATCGGTGATGTCTGAGTCTTAAGGTCGGTCAAAAATGGGATGTCTACAGTTGTCCCTCTTTGACAGAACTCAAAAGTCATACGTGACGGAAGTGAATGTCAAAGCCCAGAGACGACCCATTTTTGACAAGGCCGAAGACTTGGACAAACAAACAAAGTACGGATAAATGAATGGTTGCGCCCGTAGGTTGCCTACGTATCCTCTTGCCGGGAATCAAGCCAGCGTAGTTCAGGGACAGGATGCAAAATGTTATGCAGGAAGATTTCGATAATTGGACTTATACGCTACGCGAAGCCGGTTTGAAAATTGGACTTATATGCTACGCGAAACCGGTTTGATAATTGGACTTATACGCTGCGCGAAGCCGGTTTGATAATTCAGGATTTATGCAATGCAATGCAATGTAATAGCTAAAATGGAATGTAATAGCTAGAAAGTGAAGGTACCTTACAGGGGCAATTGGCAATGACGTACCTCATGTTGCTGGGGATCTCTCGCTTCTTCTTGGTTGAACCACAAGTATTACTTTTCTCCCTGACTATGGTCACAGCTTTACCTATTCTCCAACAGAGTGACAGACTAGGTTGGTTCAGTATCTAGAATTGAGGTGCATACACATGCTATCTCAATCTATGGGGCTGCCATACAGATTTCAAACCGAGGATATACCTCTGGGTATTTAAACCAGACTTTAGTCTCGGAAATCCCGAACCTTTGCGTTCTAGGTATGAGCCATTCGAACTCTAGTTTCCACCGTCTCAGTTGGTCTCCTAGGAACTCACCGCAAACACAGGCAGGTGGCTATACCAGACCACTGGAAGTCGTTTGGGCACGACAAACACCAAAGGATTTGCACCTTTAGAGGATTTAAGGTCTCCTAGACCAGAGAAAGTTGCACAAGACAGTGCGATGTAGAGTGAATGCACAAAACAGTGCTAAACAGATGCACAAAATAGTGCGATGCTAACGGTGTACAAAACAGTACGAGCAGGGTGAATGCACAAAACAGTGCGATACAGATAAGGTGCGCAAGATAGCGCGATGCAATGCACTAACAAGTGCAGGTAAGGTGCGCAAGATAGCGCGATGCAATGCACTAACAAGTGCAGGTAAGGTGTGCAAGATAGCGCGATGCAATGCACTAACAAGTGTGGAGAGGTGCGCAAAATAGCATGAATGAATGTAATGCACAGGACAGTGCGATGCACAAAATAGCGCGAATGTAAACTGCACAAAACAGTGCGATTGAGGTGCGCAAAATAGCGCGAATGATAAACTGCACAAAACAGTGCGATGCGCAAAATAGTGCGAATGTAAACTACACAAAACAGTGCAATGCGCAAAATAGCGCGAATGTAAACTGCACAAAACAATGCGACATGCTAAACAACGCGATTGATTTGAAATGCACTAACAGCGTGATACCCTAAACAGCGCGAGTGATTTGAAATGCACTAAACAGTGCGATACGCTAAACAGCGCGAGTGATTTGAAATGCACTAAACAGTGCGATACGTTAAACAGCGTGAGTGATTTGAAATGCACAAGATATTGTGAGTGAGATACAACCACAAGATATACAAGATAGTGGTAGTGAGATACAAAGTGTAAGTGCACAAGACAGTGCGATAAAATGCATCTTCTATGCAAGTATGGAAGCATTTTCTACACAACAGATACGAGCATTTTCTATGCAAGTATGGAAGCACATTCTATGCAATATTGAAAGCATATTCTATGTATGAGACAAGCAAAGCATATTCTATGCGAAAATTGAAAGCAAGCATATTCTATGCATGAATCATAACGATGCGCGACACGTATGCAACAATAGTGTATATGAAAGTTCACATTCTATGCAATAGAGGAGCATCAAATATGTACTCTGGTGTTCTGATTTGCCTCTTAGAGGACTTCGCAACACACTCAGCTCAAAAAGGCACACCCTGTTCATATTGGCGAGAGATAACATCTGCATGTGAAACCCTCGGGTGCTGTTTGGACTGCCATTCTAACTTGAAGCAGGTTTGCACTTGGGGTCGAGATACACTCATACTCCAGAGAAACGGCGAGGCCTGAGAAGGTGCACCTGGAATGCAGTCTCGGATTTTGCTAAAGTTGAAACATGCTAAGATGCTCCAAATTTTCCCTCTTTTCTTTTGCTTTGCAGTCCGGAACCTAAATAGCTTCAGATAGGTCCTTGTTTTACTGTTCGCGCATGACCTGGGTTGAACCCTACGGTTTTATGAAAGAACAAATCTTGTTTTGCACAAATGTAGAGAACGACACGGCACTCTGAGCACAAAACGATTTTTGAAATTGAAATGAGAAAAGGGTTCTCGACCGGGTATTGAGCCTACAACTAACCACAGCCAAAACGACTCAATCAATGGAAAACAAAGGTAGAACAACCTAAACACAACTCAACAAAGAAAAAACAAGGTAAAATGACCTAAACATCTGTTGACACTCAAACGACTCAAAACAAGAATCGAGACAAACAAAAACACACAAACACAACACTCAGTTGTGTTACAAAGGCAAGAGACCTCTCGGTGCACGAGGAGCCAATTTCTCTGGGTATTCTTTCCCACCCTTTCTTATTTGTGATTCTTACATCACTCGATCCTCAGGCTCGATTTTTTTTTTTTTTTTCCTGAAAAGGCCCTTGTCCTCACTTTTTCTCTCAGCGCACATCTCTCTATTCTTCAATCTCTCATTTTCTATCCCTTCCCTGGGTAGTTTGATGGATAAACAGGAAGTTGGGGTTCATGCCCAACATTATCAGCTCGCGGCTATTTCTTCCGGTGACGTCTAGTCGATGCCCCGGATGAGGGAGTAGAGTATCTTGGTCCATTCCAATTCGTGCTTCGCACTTGGCTTGATACCTCGTTGCTTGAAGGATGAGAGAGCTTTCAACCCCTTTGTTGACAGTTTCAGCTGTGTCCTTTTCTGGCAGGGAGAGTGCCCTTCTTGGCAAGTATGGTGCCCTTTTTGGCAAATGCATTGACAACGGGGAAAAGACAGGAAGCCTGACTCAACTGTGCCCTTAGTTCATCATTTTGACCATTTTTGTTTTTTGCTTCTATTAAAACAATTTTAACCAAAATGAGAGTTAGATTAACACGCTTGTTCGATTTTCTGATTTGAAATCATGCAAGTCAGGTTATGAGCACTGAAAATTTTCTTTTTTGAGTCCAAGAAATGGTCCAGTTTTGAAAAAATGGGATAATTTTCAAGAGAATCAGTCAACCTCAGTAAAAATTCTCAGAAACTATTTTTGCAAATAGGTACTGCTCGACCAACACGGAACTTACTCTTGAGATGCACAACCTCAGATCCGAAGGAAAATTGCCCCTTGCATGAAGAGAGCTGCATGGTAACGGAGAGTTACCCCCTGTTTGAATAGCAACGCAGCACATTGAATGGCAACGAAAAGTTGCCCCTTGTTTGAATGGCACCGCAGCGCATTATAGTCAGTCCTCAGAGTGACGAACACAACCAAATCCTCAGATACTGAGAAGACAAAGATGACCAAACCATCACATGGACACAGTCAAATTTGAAGTGTTTTACGGCTGGACTTCAGAATGAAGTTGCCTACGTATCCCAAAGATGGGAATCAAGCCTTACGTAGTTCAAGTTAAGGTACACTCATGTATTAACCCTCACCTTTTGCGCTTTAACTTTTGCCAAGGCCGCCTTTTGCGGGATTTCAACCTTGCGAGCTATGTTCTTCAATTCTTTTTCATTTCTTTTCTTCTTTTTTTTCATCACTTTCTTCTTTTCTTTTTTTTTTTATTTTTTTCATTTTCTTCATCATCATTTTTTTTTTCGCTCTAACTTTTGCCTGGGTTGCCTTTTTGGGTTTTCGGTCCAGCGAGCCTCTCAAAGGTAAAAGTGTAGCTTGGTCCATGCCAAATGGTTCTGAGATCTCGAATCCGTCTGAATCTAGGAGAGTGACTGCTGTTCGTTGACGATGCAGGAGTCCATCCCATGGGGGCTGAATTTGTCCCTAGTGTTGTGGATAGGAACTCAGTTGTTCTTCAGCAATACTTTCTTCTTTTTTCCCTTCTGGGATTTGGCATTCTTGCCAGTCTTCATTGATTTGCAAGATGATCCATCTTCGGCTCTTCGAGCACATCTGACATTTTTCTGCTCCAGGTCGAGGGCTGCTTCGAATCTGGCCACACAGGCCTCACATTGCGGTTGACCGTTGAACATTCTGAGTTAAGGTTCAAGGTTTGAAAGCAAAGGGGGGTCGAGTCTCAAGGCTGAGAGCGATCCTAAGCTGCACAATCTCAAGAGCGATTCCACACAGGTCATCGTAGGACTGCGCAAAACATTTTTATGAAATCTTTTAAGAAAGCGACTAATCGCTCGCGCGGAAGACAATGTAGAACCAATCTGGATCAAGCCAGGATCCTTCTCAGTACTCACATTAACAAACATGATTTCATTCATTAAGGGCTTAGAATGCCTCTCTTTCTCTCAATTGATCAAATTTTTACAAATCCCGAGGAATTCTTTCCTCTTCGTTTTAATCACAGTGTTCAAAAGTTTTTGAAAAACTTAGGTTAATGCAATGAGTTCGAGGCATAGAAAAGTAGGCGAAAAGCACTGCCATTTCATTCAGAACTTCTGACACAACTGGCACAAGGTAGAAGCGAACACAAGAATGTGAAAATCACTGCTATTCATTCAAATCTGTTGGCATTACTGGCTCCAAGGCAGAAACAGACTCAAAAGAAAATGAAAAGACAAACACAAAACAAGCAAGTGATATCCGAGGTAACACCCCCGAAATCACCCGATTCCAACAAAATAGGACTGACTTGGTACAACAAGACAGACCCAACTGACTCAGTAAGAAAAGACTGACTCTGTACAAAATAACAAGACTGACCTAATACCCAAGTCAGAAAGTACAAATTAACAACATTCGCAAATGTGCTCAAAACAGTGCATGCCATCCACCATATCTAGAGTAAACTGGGTGCCATCCGCAGGCGGTTCATCCCCCGATCACATGGTCACATTATCCTCCAAGTTCACCTATCCAGTGCCGATAGACTTTGCAGGACCTGACGCGAAGATGACCTTTTTATCAATCAGATCTTGTATTTCATGGTGAAGATGAAGACACATGTCAGTGTCATGGCCAGCTTGTTGACGAAAGACACAGTACTTCGTCGAGTTGTGGGAGAGAGGAAGTTTATTCAGTAATGGCCGCGACTCCAGGGGCTTCAGATGCCCCTTTTCGATCAGGACCCCCAGGGCCGTTGACAGAGACATGTCCAGTGGGGTGAACACCCTCTGGCCCCGAGGCGGGTATTTGGCAGGTTGTGAGCTGGTTGTGTTGGATGTACCAGCAAAAGGGTCGGTAGGTGCTGACTTTTGATGATCTCTTCCGAGTGTAGGATTGGAGCTGAAAGGGGTGTTTCTGGTACAACATCTCTTGTCTCAGCTTGCCCCTTGATTCAGACTACCCCCAACTTGAGTGGCAAAAGAATCATCCATAGTTTTTGCAATCACTGCAAGCACTTGCTGTTTGTTTAGTCCTTCGACCTTCAAAGCCTCAACAGCCCGTTGAAGGTGTTCATGGGGACCAATTCCTGTCCCTACCCTGTTCTTACCACTCGCCCCCACTTTGCCAAGGGATCGACCTTCTTCAAATGCAGTCCATCCCAAGATTGGGGAGCCTTTTGTCATGAAATTCCCGGTATGTGATGTGGTCGATGAGGGAGCCAATGTCTCGGAGGCCAGATTTGTCACAGTTCTCTGAAGATCTTCGATCATTCTCTTTAGTTCAGAAGTAATGGGCTCACGGGTTTGAGATGATTGGGGTCCAGGTGCATCCATCATGCATAAGTCCATACTTTCTGGAATGAACACCTCAGGCTTAGGTAGGTGGGCCGGGGTGATGTATATGCTGGGGTCGAAGGTGGATGGTAGTATATGGATGAGATTAAGGTGGGCAGGAGATGTTTGGTCATTGGGGTCTGAAGGTGGAGTTATCGTCCGGTTGTCGATGAGATTTTGGACCTTATGACGCAGGCGGTAGCAACGGTCGGTGCCATGACCGCGCTGCTGATGGTACATACAGTACATGGAGGGGTTATGTCTGGCTGGGAGTGGGTCAGGCAGAGGTTGAGGATCGAGGGGTTTGAGATACCCTCTTTCCATCAAGATTTTTAGTGCGCTAGTCAGGCTCATGTAGAGAGGGGTGAAAGTTCTGCCTTGAGCTCGGGCTGGGCTGGCGGTTTGTAGGCTTGGTTTGGCAAAAGGGTTGGCTGTGGCAACTGTATTGATTTCAGTGGGTTTGGGAATAACGCTACTACCAGCATTGGTACTCCCTGAAATCACCCTCCTTGTCGGTTCACTTGCTCTGGGAATGATCCCACTGTTGAACGAATTCTCGATCTGAACCCCCAGTTCATGCAAACTTTTGAAAGTGAATAGCGGAGCGACTATCAACTTTTGTAACATATCATGCTCGAGGTTTTGCACCATCATCTGCACTTGATCCCTCTCAGAAGGGCGGCGATCTGTCATCTGTGCTGCCTTTGCTCTCCACCTCGCAACAAATTCCACAAAAGGCTCAGTTGGGTTCTGGTGGGTTGCTTCAAGCTCTTGGATGGTCATTTCAACTTGGGTATTGTAAGAATACTGATCAACAAAGGCCTCAGCCAATTCTTTCCAGTTTTGCTTCACTGTATTCTCCAACTTGGCGTACCAAGTGGCTGCTACACCGGATAGGGTTCTTCTACACAGAGAGAGTTTCTGTGACTTAGTCAGACCCATTGGCTTTAGGATATCCAAGAAAAGCCGGATATGTACCATAAGATCTGCAGACCCGTCAAAATGGTCAATATATGGCATTTTGAATCTGTCTGGGAGTCGTACGGCAGCCTCGGTGTATCCATCCTCAATATCGGGAATGGAGTTAAGGCCCTGTGCCTTTTTGAATTACTTCTCAAGGTTTGCGATTTTCACCGCGGTCGGATCGAGGTCACTAGCATCAAGGGGATAAAGCCTCTCATTAGGCTACACCAAGGGTCTAAAAACTCGAACTTGAGCCAACCCTTCTCGAGGATTTGGACCCTGCAAATCTTTAGCTGGCGAAAGTGGGTCAAAGTTCGGCTGGGGTCCCAAAGCTGGATGTGAAGCAGATGCCCCAGATGGGCGCTGCGTTTCAATATTGGTCTCAGCCTGCATGGTAGTTCCCTGATTTAACGCTGCTATCACGGCCACAAATTCTTCCGAACTCTGTGCCATCACGGTCTGCTGATGATGTGACTGGTGACTAACAGATCAGATGAACCAGTGAGCCTTAACTGGCCCTTCTCTGCCTTGCTTCAGTGAAGGAAAACACTGGCTGCTCTGAATTGAGTCTCTGACTGGACAAAGTCTATCAACACTAGTCCAATGTACCTGGGGGATATTGGAACCTTCTGAAGCTATGATTCCAGGATTACCTAGCAAAAGAGAAAACATGCAGCATCTCAGCCTATTTTTTCCAAAACAGATATGAGTGTAGCTGAATGACCGTGCTCTCTACCGAATTCTGCCCAAAAGTTCGCTTGTAAACTGATACCCTCAGGTAAAATTGATTCCCAAATACTGATGCCGCAGGCCTGATATCCAGACTTGCAAACTGTTACATGCAATCCTGTAGGGACACACCCTAGAGGCACATAGCAAGCAAGTGAGAGCCAAAACACCCCTATGTTGGGGTAGGGTTTCCCTGTCCTATTTTGTCAGGAGCTAGGGTTTCACCACGCACGCAGCGGTTGCAAACAACCTATAATCGGGTAAGCAACCTGTCCTAGCTTTGGAATGGTCACTATAGATTCTGAATATGCACTAGGTCGAATGGTCAAAAAGGGTGCCCCGGTAAAACCGGGGTTTGTGTTCCTGTCGTGGCAGAGCCCGCAACCGGTCAGCCTTATGGCACGCTTCTTGAAGCGAGCATCCGGCAAACCGTTCAGGAATAGCATACGGCAAACACGGTGTCCTAGGCGTATCAATGCACATGCAATGCAAAGAAACACATAAGTGTAGTCAAAACACGATATCATGAGTTCGAGTCAAGTTCTCTAACTCCCCAGTAGAGTCGCTAGAAACTGTAGACATCCCTGAACATCCTGGAAGGGAAATCTCCCGTTTTGTTCATATGGGCTCACTACAGTTCAGGACTCAAATGTCACGGTCCTGTATCTAATCTCGCAGAGTGCAATGCAAGACCGATGGATCATCAAAGAGTCCAAATCCGGCAAATCATTTTTGAAAATAGATTTTTTTGAAAGAAGTGCCAAACATAGACTGCTTTGCCAGATATAGAGTCGCCACCTAAATATTTTATTTTGGGAAATTTAGGAAACCCTGACTTGTTTGCCTAAGGCCACGTGTCCGTCATCACCAAAGTTGCCTCGGCTCAGGAACTTGGGTACAATTAGGGAAGGTCACTTCGTGAGCACCCCCGCTCGCCCGATCAAAGATCGGCCTCTACTAACCATGATATCGAGTTTTGAAAACATTATGCATTCTTATTCCAGTTATTAGCCTAGATTTACCACGTGATGCGCACCGCATACAAGTATAGATTAGATCGCATGAATTGGAACAACACATCTCATGTTTGTTTATTTTGAAAATGGTTTGATGGTGCTACCCGCAAGTAGGCTAAGACGTGGATTTGTCACCCTCGGGTGGGCTTAGAAAACGTGATGGTTTGCCACTCTCAAGTGGGCTTAAAACTCACAGTCAATGCATTATTCCAATTCAGATAATCCAACCTTCACTCATAGGCATTCAGGCAGGTAAATCACATAAGCACATAGCCTCATGGTGAGCATGCTATCATGACAGTCACTCACACACATGCAAGGATGCTAAAGCATAAACACTTATCGAGTACTCCAAGCAAAAACTGAAGCTATGGTAGAAATCAATGCATGATCCTAACTATGCTGAAATACCTAATGCAACACATGCAGGAATGCAATTACAATAGGCTCGGCTATTCTAAAGATGGCATGTGAAATGCTACAACTAACAAGTATTCAACTCGGAATTGAAATACAATGCAGTTAGTATGATGCGCCGAGCCCGGTGCATGCAAGACAGATGAATGAATGCAAACATGCTATCATAAGTATGCTAATTGAAACATGCCCTAAACTAACCATCATAAGTTGGTAAATAAAATGGAGAAAGACGTGGGGTTGGAAGACATACATCACACACACGCACACTTATTACAACGATTGGCCCTCTCTCAGAGAGTCTGAATAAATAATACAGTCCGAATAAATAATTAACTACTCTAGCTAATTAAATATTACAAAAACCCTAATTAATTAACAAATAAACTAGAAAAGCGAATAAACTAGCATGCAATACTACAAGTAATGGACTGCCTCGGCTTTGTTCTGAATGATGAAAGATGCATGGATGCTCGAGTCGCCTTATCGGTAAATTCCATCGCGATACCTCGCCTCACCCTTGTTTGCAATTGATCTCAGAAACTTGCACAAAGCTCCAGAAGGCTAAAACTCCACCTTGGGAAGGCCACCGACCAGTTATTAGCATGGGAGACCACCTGCTGACCACCCTTTGTGGTGGAGACCAAAGAGGGTGGTCGGCCTGCCAGAAAATCTAGTCAGCCGACCAGTTTCCACCTCTGGTTTCTGGTTTTTCCTTATAGCACAGCAATGCAGCAAGCTCTGGACCAAGAAAGTGAGCCCTCAACCTCTGAAAAACAGCTCCAAGGTACTTAGGATGGTAGTGGAGGTGTTGTTCTTGGAGGTGTAATGCAAATGGCCAAGAACCATGGAGCTATGGAGCTTGGATGTAGAGATATAGAGGGAGAGTATATGTATGCCTCAGCCAAAAATGTTCAACCCTTGCAAATGGAGAGGAGAGCCTCTCTTATAGAAGAAGAGGTCCAAGGCTTCTTGGAGAAGCCTCAAGCAAAGGGACCAAGCTTCTAAAAGAAGCTAAACCAAAATGGGCAAGCTTCTTGAGGAAGCTAGACCAAAAGGGTCAAGCTTCCTCAAGAAGCTTGACAAAAGGTCAAGCTTCTCTTAGAAGCTAAGAAAAAAGGGCCAAAGCTTCCTTAAGAAGACAAACAAAAAGGGTTAAATCCCGGAGGATGGGGCAAATGCCTCCCAGCTGGCACAGCTGTATGCAACTCAGGAAGGCCAAAAAGGAGATGGCTGGCCGACTAGTTCAAGTGGTCGGTCGACCACTTCCCCTGGTCGGCCGACCAGGGGTCAAAAGGGTCAACAAGAAAAGGTGGTCGGCCATGCCAAAAAGGTGGCCTCCCAGGTGAATGCGACAAAGTGGTGGTATGGAAGACCAGAAAATGTGGCTCAAAAGTGAGGGAGACCAAGGGGTCAAAAGGGTCAAGTACCAAAGGTGGTTCGCCATACCAAATAGGTGGCCTCCCAGATGAATGCAACACAATGGTGGTATGGGAGACCAGAAATTATGGCCCAAAAGTGAGGGAGACCACCTCTCTAACAAGAAAATCGGGCAGCGAAAAGAAAAGTGGTCTCCAAGAAGAAAAGGTGGTCTCCCACCGTACTACCACCTTTCTAACAATGAAACTAGGGTCCTTGCAAAAAATGAACCCTAATCGATGCAAAACGAGGGTTCAGGGGCCAAAACGCGTAGCCGGGGGCCTCGAAAACTGACTGTTAAGCACCGGAAGTGGCGTGCGACCCCGAAGGTGGTCTCCTGGGCCACAGTGTCCCTCTAGGGAGAGGAAACAAGGTGTGTACCAAAAATCGGAGCAAACGTAGGTAGTTAAGTGGTCCCGAACCGAGGCGCGCGGCCGACGGCTCCGAAAATCGAAAACTGGTCTCCAAACGGGAAAAGTGGCCTACAACCACGAAACGTAGCCTTCGGCCACTGAGAGATGGTCTAAGAGACCTCTCCCTCCCTTCAGGAAGAGAAAATAGAGAAAATAGGACCTGGTTCGTAAACCGAGGCAAAGCACAAAAGAGCCCCGAAGTCCGGAGGCAAGGCCCTCAGCCGAGACTCCACAACCTCAGAACGAGCACAATATGCGTCATCACCGAGCGCTCAATCGGTGACGTCTGAGTCTTAAGGTCGGTCAAAAATGGGGTGTCTACAATAGCATAAAAACATTATTTAGGGCAACATGGGCAAAACTAGAAGAAAAAATTTACAACAAGACTTATGTGCGCATAAGACTCTAAGTCAGGACCTAATGAGTAATAAGTCTGAAAAAAGTGGATTGATTTGTAGATTACCTAAAAAATAATGATTTAAAACAATGATTTGTACTTCTTGTTAGGAATGGACAAATCTTGGGCCAGACCGAGTTTGAAGCAGGCTTATACTAGGGGACTTACTAGCCGGTCCCATGGAAATAGGTTAATACCAGTCAAGTCCTGTCCTATTTCCATTTCCAATTTTACCCCTCAATATCACACCACACGCGTGAAGCAAAAAAGCCATCACGAGCTCTCTCTTGCACGCGTGACACACACGCGCCTTTTCAAGGATTTTGTTGCAGACGAACCTGTGAAGATTTGGAAACCATTATGAGGCGATTTTTGATTTGGAAATCGAAACAAACAAAGAGATTTTCGACGAATCTCCCATCGTTTCCAAAGAAATCAGCAATTGTTTTCATACCGATTCTGAACAGATCCCCAACAAATCTTCCACCATTTCAATCTATATTCCGATTCGGACATCTACTCTCCCTGTTTAGTTAATCTTCAACAAACATGTCAATCAAACGTGAATCGTACTCATTTTCCCTTCTTTTTTCATAACTATAATTAAGTGATAAAATTTGACTTGAAGCTATTTTCAATGTGTTTCATACAGTATTAATTTGTCAGTGATATTCAACTTCATAATAATCATATCTTCATGTTCATTTGCTATACAATGATGAATTTGTTTACTTTTGCTAATTCAGTGATTAGGGGTAGTTTGGGATGATCTAAATAAGTGCACTTTTTGACTTTTTATGAAATATGGGTTGGGTATGGGTTGGGTTTGAAGTAATGTGTTAGAGAAGTGATGTGACTTAAATAAGATGATGTGAATTAAATAGGATAGTGACTTTTTGACTTTTTAGCTTTTTTAGACCATGGCAGATAAATTTGTTATACAATGACAGATTTGTTTACTTTGCCTAATTCAGTGATAAAATTTGCAATAAGAATTATAGATTTGCTTAATTTTCCTAATTGAGTGATAACATTTGCTATGCAATGATGAATTTTCTTACTTTGCCTAATTCAGTGATAAAAATTGTTATAGCAAAAATAGATTTGCTTAATTTGCCTAATTGAGTGATAAAATTTGTTATAATGATGGATTTGCTTTCCTTATTCTTTCATAACTATAATTAAGTGATAAGATTCGACTTGAAACTATTTTCAATATGTACATACAGTATTAATTTATCAGTGATATTCAACTTCATAATAATCATGTCTTCATGTTCATTTGCTATATAATGATAAATTTGCTTACTTTTGCTAATTTAGTGATAAAATTTGCTATACAATGACAGATTTGCTTACTTTGCCTACTTTAGTAATAAAATTTGCTATAACATTGACAAAAGGTGCTGACCATGCAACCTATGTCTATTTAAATGACATTGACAAAATATTGAAAGGTGAAGATTTGGTAGGCATTGTAAATTGAATTTGTAACTCATTAAAATAACATTTTAGTTTTCGATTTATATTAATTCCTTATTTTGTTTTTTGTTTTCAACACAAGTAATAGACGCATATGCAGAACACTTACTTGCACAAAAACAAGGAATAACATCATTCATATTCATTTCAAGTTGCCATGTAAGTAATACATAGTATTTGTCATTTTTTTTTCCAGATATTTATGTATTGTTTAATGAAAAAAATTCTTTGTGATCTTCACGGCATCTCATCTATTCTAGGAAATTATTCAAGAAATAAGTTTTATTAGTGTATAACCTCTGTTTGCTTAACTGAGTAATGAATTTTGCAATGCAGTGATAAATTTTGATATGGAGTGATAAAATTTTGATCACAGTGATAAATTTACTTAATTTTGTGGTAACAAATTATTTAAGCCTTTCTGTTTATGTTGTGTGGTTTAGTTCATTGTTGTGATTTTATAATATTTTGTTTACTTAAAAAAAACAGGGGGTCCCACTACAAGACTCTATATATATTAAACATGTTGTAGTAGATTATTTCTTGACTCTTTACAATTTGAAAATTTTCCACGAAGAACCAACTTTGAAAGAATCACTCCAAGGGTCGACATCAATAATTGGCGCTCCAGCAAAAGAAGAAAAAATCCATAGAAGACAAGGATTCTCCTCAGATATCAGAAAAAATGCACGACAAAAAGATTTTGCAAATATTTTGTATCTGTAATTATTTGAGTCTGTCAGTGATAAGGATTTACCTTCACTCACTACTTTAATAAAGTGGATATTTCTTATCCTGCTTTATTAAAGAAAAGCTGTGAAAATCTTTATACGTGTCTTGTAATAAATTATAGTGTCAAAATTTTGTCAAAAAGGAGGATTGAATGATATGCGATGGGGCCCAAAGCAGTACCTGATATCATTATCCTAATCCTTTATTGATAAAATTTTATCCATAATAATAACTTACGTCCAAATCTATGCATTTATGGCATAGATATTATTGTTTGAATCTAGGAAGTCTATGTAAAAGTCTATGGTCTAGGTAAAATAGCCTTTAGACTTTTTTGTTTTCTTTGATAGAACTTTGACAAAAGTTTTTGGATTATTTCAACTTGTATGTATCCACTTTGTGTATAAATTGGCTTGCATGCCAACGAAGAAGGCAGAATGAAAAATACCACTTCACTCTGCGTTGTAAATTTTCCAACCCCTCTCAAAAACCCTCAGTGTATTAAGTTTTTCAGAGTTTCAGAGTCTGTAATATAATCTTTGTAAGTATATTTCTTATTAATATGAAGTGTGAGTAGTTTCTCTTTTTCCTTAAATATTTCGAAAGGGTAACTCTTCTATTCTAAAAATTTATTTTCTTTTGGAAAAACTAAATTTATGGAATGCTTGTTTGCTCATTAATATTCCATGCTTTGAACCTTCGTAGTATCTTCAGTTTTCTATTTTGTTACTAAGTGACCTTAGCTGAAGAGCCCGTATGAGTCGTGGTTAGGCGTTGGAGGGCGAATTGTAGGCGGGAAGGGAAAAGTAAAAAATGGGAAATAAAAATATACTATGTTGAACGAGGCTTAGTCTCAAGGTGGGAGTACATGTAATGAAAACAAACATTTCTTAAAAATAGTTTTTACCATAGAAAAGAATTTTAGAATAAAAGGAGAGCAATCCGAGTAGAAATATTAAAGAAATATTGTCCATATAAGAAATTCAAAAAATCAAAAATTTGTATGCCCTTAGACGTAGACTTTAGAAATAAAAATTAAATTTCAAAAAATAAAGAAAAGTATATGCCCTTAGATGAAGACCTTAGAAATAAAATTAAAATTAGTACTGAACTAATACAAGAATTAGAAGATCAAAAATTTAGATATCAGTTTCTTTTATCATTAGCTTCTAACAGATCTCTAGAAAATTACAGTTTAAAAAATCAGTTTCTTTTATCATTAGCGTCTGGCAGATCCCTAGAAAATTACAGTTTAAAAATTTCTCAAATAAATAGACAACTAATCGTAGAACAAGAAGCCTTAAAAATAGCTATACAACAGCTTGAAGATCTAGTAGCATAACTGTAGAATTAGTCAGATAATTCTCAGCCCAATTTCAAAATAGTGGTAAACCACTGACTCAACCCCACACACAAAAATTGGTATCAGAGCAGTGTGTTTTAGGACAGTTTAAATTAGTTTATGCATTTTGCTTATGGTAATAGAGTAGTTTTTATTTTTGGAGATTTTAGTTATAAATTTCATATCATAGTAGCTTGTAATAATTTTGAAATAGGAGTTAATTTTGTATATGAAAAAAGTAGAGTATCTAGATTTAGAACTCAGCAGCCATAACCGTCGCTTTAGCATAAATAAAAATAATTTCCGTTGTAATTTTGAAGAGACTTTTACACATCAGCTTCATAGTGAACATAATCCTCAGCTAAATAGCATCATAGATTATCAGATTAATTTTGTAGAAAATATTAAAAAAGACATAGGTGAAATTAGTAATCTTTTTATTTCATCTATAGATCATCTCCATAATAATCGTAGTATAATTAAAGATCAAGATAAAAAATTAGATTATATCCAAGATCAGTGTAGTTCTATCCTACAAAAAAGAATAGATTTAAATTTAGAAAAATTTCCTACTAAGCTAGAAATAGAAACACTAATTTCAGCTACAAATCAAATAGCTAAACAAATAGAACAAATTAATCAAATTCAAGGTAATTTAAAACAAAAATTAGAAATTTTAGAACAACTTGTAAGGTCTTAGTTTATGAGTAGTGATAAGAAAGCTAATAGAGATTACCAGACTATTTTAAAACAAGCAGAAGATTTTCATAATAACCCGAAAGGAATTAGTACTTATCAAGGAATAAATCAATCAGATAAAATATCAGCAAGACAAAATAATATAGAAATTTTATTTTTAATTCGATTGTGCGAAAAACTTGAATACCTATCAGAACAACTACATAGCTTAGAAAATCGTCTAGCGTCTTTAGAAAAAATAGTACTTCAGAAAGGAAAAGGAATAGAAGGACAATCCAACAAACCTCAATCTCAAGTAAACGAGGAAGATATTGTTAGATATTTTGAAAAGCTTAAATTACCCAGGAAACCAGCGTGTAGAATTTACAGAAAATAAAAATGTTCAAACAGCTAATAAAAGGGAGTAGTAGTAAAAAGCGTAATGAAGATGAAGATGTTAAAGTAGAAGAATTTATAGATGTAGAACAGCAGATAGAAAAAATTTAAAAAGAAAAGTTAGAGTTAATTCCAGCTAAATATGTGTATAAGTTAGGTAAGATTCATAAAAAACAATATTTATTTAAACACTATGGTGAACGAATGATTAGCGTGACTCAAGAAGATGAGAAAATAGAGCTAAATTTAATAGAAAGAGAAAGCTATAAATATGCAGTAAATGAACACCTTAAAATGACTCATTTAGGATTAGTAGTGGTAGGAGTTAAGGCTTTAACCAGAGAAAATTTAGGAACTAAAGTGTTTATATGTCTCTATGATGATAGGTTTAATGATGTCGGACAAAGTATTTTAAGAAGTTATGAACTAGATATGAATTCAAAAGGAGGAATAGTTTATTTTACACCAGACTTTTTACTACCAACCTCGACCTTTCATAAAAAGATAAAAATAGGAATAAAGAGTAGAGGATATAAAATGAAAAAGGGAGAAAATAATTTATTAATTTGCACAGGATTTTTAGGTCTAGCAGTCTCAGAAAGCAATACTCACTATAGACTTACTAATGATCAGATAGTTAAATTATTAGGCGCAAAAGGAATAAAAGCACTACCAGCTAAAAAATTTAATTCTGAAGACAATGCAGCACTAGATTGGAAACTAGGAGATTTTCTAGGGCAAAAGAGATTAGCCCCTCAAGATAATTTATTATGCCAGACAGCAGATGGAAATTATGCAGTAAGATTTACTCAGTATACTTATGTAGCACCAGAAAAATCTGAAGATGATGAATTTAGTAGTATAGATAGGGAAGAAAATCAAGATAATCGTAGTGAAATAAATCAGCTTTACGTAATGACAGAAGAAAAAACTATATCACAAAATAAGATATATAATATTGATGAGATAGATTTAGAAAAATTTACCCTAGAAGACATGAATAAAATACTAGATGCTAGATAATATGAATACTTAGCCAGAGGAGATACCCATGACGAAGCAGTGTCATTTTTGGATCAAGAATTTCATACAGAATATGTAGATGATATCATAGAAGATAATATACATCCTAGCAAAATATTTAGAATACCAGAACAATCCAACCTAGAAGAAACTTTTTATATGAATACAGAAAGCTCAGGAACCAATAATCCACAACCAACTGTAGAAGATCCAATAGAACCAATACAGTATGCAGTAGGAGGAAGAAGACCATTAGCCAGTTCAGGACGTAGTCACGCAGACCCAGATAAAAGCTATAAGTTTCATGGAAAGCATAGACCACTAGATATGAGTATACAATTACAGCCAGTCCATAATCAAGGAACCCTTTTAGATTTAGCTAGATTTGACCCTCAGATATGGCAGGAAGTAATAGAAAGATGGGAAAAAGATGCAGTAAAAGCATGGATGACTAACCCTTATGAATCAACAGATATGTGGGAATATATGGAGACACTTCTAGGAGATTCAGCTTATAATATTTATTTAGCTTTCAAGGGAAAATATGAAGAAACAATTAAACAGCTCAAAGAATTAGGAAATAACCTGTGGAATTTTACAAATTTTATTAAAGAAATACTTATAGGATATGATCCTTCTAGAGGAAATGACTCCGCTCAAAGCGTAGCATTAACCGAGTTAGACCAAATGACATTAGGAAGTTGGAAATTTATTGTACCTTTTAGTAGAGAATACTTAGCCATAGCAGCAAGAACTGGAAAAAGTTTTGATGAAGAAATAGGAAATAAATATTTTAGAAAATTACCAGGAGAATTAAGAAGAGAGATAGAAAACAAATGAGCAATTTATTA
The DNA here is from genome assembly GCF_055761805.1 of Camellia sinensis. Taxonomy (NCBI): domain Eukaryota; kingdom Viridiplantae; phylum Streptophyta; class Magnoliopsida; order Ericales; family Theaceae; genus Camellia; species Camellia sinensis. Next base: position 81,629,316 of record NC_138962.1, read on the forward strand.
TGCAAGTTTACCAGCGAGAATAGCCACCGGAGAATTAAGAATAAGAGGAACTTTAGGAATAGGACCTAGAATAGTTTTTGCATTTTATAAGCTCAGAGAAAAATGTATAGAAGTTAAAATACAGAAAGACTTGAAAAAACAAAGTTACGGTTTTTGTAGCAGTGTAATATATACTCCTCAGCAATATGAAGATGAACATAATAGGAAAAAATACAAAAAATATGGAAAATATAGAAAAGAAAAATATTGGAAGAAAAAATATAGAAAACCATGGAAAAAACAAAAATTCATTAGAAAAAGTAGAACTTTTAATAGGACAAATTATAAGAAATTACCTAGGGAAGAAAAAGACAAGAGAAAACAAAGATATGTCAGAAAACCCAACAGTAAAAAATGCAATTGTTTTATATGTGGAGAACCCAATCATTTTGCAAAGAACTGCCCAAAAAGACAAAGACCAAATACTAATAAACAGATAGAAAGACTACATATTATAGAAGACTTAGAAGAAGATATAGTTAGCATAACTAGTGATGATTTAGAAGTATATAGTATAGTCAGCAATTATGAATATCAAATAGAAGCCATAAGTTCAGATAGTGATTCAAAAAGTGATACTAATATAGATAATCTTTTAGGACAACTCAACCAAGAAATAGGACTAACACCTTCCCAAGATACTTTCTTTATGATGGAATGCAATGCAGATACTGAATGTCAGCATAACTTTCAAATAGGATTAGGATTTGATACCACTAGATGCAACTATTGTAATTGGTTTCCAGCTAAAGATAAACGAGCTCAATGTTTATTATGCAGTATAACCTATTGTATAGTCTGTCTAGAAAAATTAAATATGACACATAAGATAGCCTTAGGAAATACTAAAGAAGATCATAGTCTAGAAAGCAGAGAATTACATTTAACAATTAGAGAATTAGAACTACAAGTAAGAGAACTTAAGATTTAAATACACGAGATAGAAACTAAGACTAGTTTTGACATAGAATGTTTAGAATTAGAAAATAAATGACTTAAATAGCAGCTAGAACAATTTCACAATAAGTACCCTTTAAAAGACAAACTGATTGAAGAGCATATGAATTCATTAGAATTAGTCAACCTAGTTGATTCTCAACCCTTTAGTCAATATTCTAAAGCCCAACCAGATACTACATCCTTACCATTTAATTATCCGGTTATACCTAAACCAAATTTAGTCGAGATCTCTTGTGTACTCAAGTTTGCAGCAAAAACCCTTAGTATAGATGCCATGATAGATACAGGAGCTAGTAAATCATATATTGAACAACAAGTAGTTCCCCCAGGATGGAGCACGACTTTAACAACCGCAGCTTTAGTTAGTATAGCAGACGGCACTAAACAGATATACACACATTGCATCAATGGAGCACAGATTAGTTTTCATCATCTAGGTTCTCAAGATCAGTATATAGAATGGTTTCCTTTACCTCAGGTTTGGATTGGAAATACCCGACAAAATCATCCTTTCATCTTAGGACTTAATTTCATCCTTAGCTTACAAGGTGGCATGTTACTCAGCCAAAACAACATTAGTTTCTTCAAGCGAACTGTCCATACCCCCACGACTTATGCCCTTAGCACCATCGCCCATTCCTTAGAGTTGCGTGCGAAGCGTGGTGGTACCATAGGAGTAGATTCAGTTCCAGCTAGTTTTTTATTTCCAAGTAGAAATATTTTTCCCGACCTAGCCCAAAAATACATACCTAATGAGATAGCAAATACGTCTTTAGAAAATTTAGATACAGAAAATTATGATTTAGAAGAATTTGATTTTGAAAATAAGGAAGATTATTGGAACCTAGAAGATTTTAAACAACCAGCTAATTTAGAATTAATTTTTGCAAAAATAGGAAAAATAAAGAAAAAACCAATATACAGGAGAACCGAAAATGATTTAGATGAGATAATAAGATTAGCTGAAACAACAGAAATTTTAGGAGAACAGCCCATGAAATATTGGGAAAGAAATAAAATTTTAGCTAGTCTAGATATAAAAAACAAAGATTATAGGATTACCTCAGCACAAATAGATCATACACCAGCAGACATAGAAGAATTTAGAACACAGATTAAGGAATTACTAGATCTAGGAGTAATTAGAGCCAACAATAGCCCGCACAGGAGCGCAGCATTTATGGTTAGAAATCATGCAGAGATAAAAAGAGGAAAAGCTAGAATGGTGATAAATTATAAAAGATTAAATGATAATACAGAAGATGATAAATATAATATACCAGATAAAGACCAACTCATAAATAGAATACAGACAGCAAAGATATTTAGCAAATTTGATTGTAAGTCAGGATTTTGGCAGATAAAAATGGAAAAGGAAAGCATACCATGGACAGCCTTCTGTTGCCCTCAAGGACATTATGAGTGGCTAGTTATGCCCTTTGGATTAAAAAATGCACCTTCCATATTCCAGCGCAAAATGGATAGTATATTTAATAAATATAGTTTTATACTGGTATATATAGATGACATATTAGTGTTCAGTCCAGATAAAAGTAGTCACATAGATCATTTGTATATAACATTAGAAGAATTCATAAATAATGGAATAATAATTAGCAAGAAAAAGATGGTATTAAATAAACCCTACATAGAATTTTTAGGAATGGAGCTAGGAGATGGAAAAATTAGGTTACAACCTCATATAGTTAAGAAAATTTTAGACTATCCAGATAAATTAGAAGATACAAAGCAACTGCAATCCTTTTTAGGAATTTTAAATTATGCACGAATGTATATTCCTAACCTTAGTAAAATAATAGGACCCCTTTATAGTAAGACCACACCCACAGGACAGAAATATTTCAATCAGCAAGATATAGCTCTAGTTAGAAAAATAAAAGACATTTGTAAAAACCTACCAGACCTACAACTTCCCTTAGAATCTGAATACATAGTTGTAGAAACAGACGCAAGTCAATTAGGATGGGGAACAATATTATTAGCTAAACCCAGTAAATATGACAGTAAAAATAAAGAACGCATTTGTAGATACAGTTCTGGAAAATTTAAAGAAAAAGATACAACTATGACCAGCCTAGATTTTGAAATACTAGGAGTAGTATACGCAATAAATAAATTTAGATTATTTTTGCACAAACCTTTTACAATAAGGACAAATTGTGAAGCCATAGTTAGATTTCATAACAAACTAAACGAGCGCAAATTAAGTACTAGAAGATGGGCAAAATTTTTAGATTGTGTAGTAGGACAAGGATATAAAGTAGAATTTGAGCATATTAAAGGAAGCGATAATAAATTAACAGACTGGTTAAGTAGAAAAATTTATTTAGAAAAAGAAGATAACTAGTTTAATTTTTGTGCAGATAATGGAAAACAGCAAGACCATGAACTTTGGGGGATTTTCTCTTCCCATTCATGAAGGCAGAACCAAGTTCAGACCCTTAACAGGCATTGAGTTAGACCCAGTTCAACAGTATCTTTTAGATAACCTTTGGACCAGCCAAAACCACCCAGCTAAGCGCCTTTCAGCCCTAAACTCTCTCAGTATATATTTTTCAAAAATCCAAAACAAGCCCTTGTCTAAAAGTTTTTCTTTCTATGTAGTAGCTAAGGGAACCAAGCCTGGTATTTACCATGATTGGATAGAAGTAGAACCTTTAGTCAAAAATTTTCCCACACCTCAGTTTAAAAGGATTTTATGATTTTGAGTCAGCCAGTACCTATGCCCGAAGACAAATAGGAACCAGTTACTTTATTAGCCAGATAGCTAAAGATTACCTGGACACATTGAGCAAGATGAGATCTACCATCCTTGCTACCAGTGGCGTTCTAGTTAGCCAGACAAGTGGAAGCAGTAGTACAGGCAGTAGTAGTTCTAATCCTCAGATAGATTCCCAGAATCCTCTCCAAATGTGCAGACATTGTGAAGGCCTTTCCAGAAATTTCAAGAAAATTATGGACAAAGACAAGAAGGTCAGTGAAGAGCTAGACCAGCTCCGAGACGAAGAAAAACAACTGAGGGCAACCATTAGAACCTTAACCAACCAGCTTAAAAAATTAGCTCCAGAAAGAGCACCTACCTCCTTACCTAGCCCAGAAATCAAACAACTCACTAGTGAGGAATTTGACCAATTGAGTGCTAGAATGTATTTCTTCAGGCATTCTATCATTCGATCCCTTTGTGAGAAAAGCCAAGTAATGGAAGACCTAAAACCCTATATTTATACCTTAGCCGGAGATAGCAGAAACAACGAGTTAGTCATTATTCAGCAGTTTCTTCAAGATCTCTCCATAGCAAGGGTTGACTGCCCCGGCCTAGCTTACCAATGGACCTATACCTATGAAGATGAAGAGCAACCCTGCTTAGACGAAGAAAAATGCAATAAGAGGTCAGAACATTTTGGTAGATGTCAGTGTAACCTAGATTTCAGCATTTGCCTTTGCCAGATAAATTTAGCTACATTCGAGCCGCTGGAGATAGAAATTAGGGGCGAAACTCGTTATCTAATAGCTCCAAAATTGTTAGATTACGGCTTTGTCTCTAGACTAATTTTCACAGATCCAGATCAGACAGATAACTTTGGACACAAGCTTGCTCATGCAGTACTGTGCGTAATGGAAGAACATCATTCGTATGTGGAAGCTTTGATAGATAGCAAACTACCAGAGTGGAAGGGAATATGGTGCAACCCAGCTAAACACAAAATGTACCTCAGAGGAACCTCTACATTTCCAGGATACCCAGGACTTCTCAATAGGAGACCCTGGCCATGCAGAAGATTTTCACTCAAAGACCAGCTCAACAAATGGAGAAAATTTGCTAGCAACTCTCTCTTAGCCTATAATGGAAACTATGGACATCTAGTTTGTGAAGATAGACATCAGAAGATACATTGTAATTTAGCTATCCCAGGATATCCATTCAGCAAAGAGACATTTGTCGATGAAAGTCAGTACCCGAACTACCTGCATGGCGTCTCTCATGAATCACCAGTGATGGGAGAGAATGATCAAGAATGGAACGATGAACCACCCATGGGAAATGGAGATGACTTTTACGACCAACTCTCAGCAGTAGATCTTGACGACCTAGCAGACAGAATGTATGGGTAAAAAAAAAAAAAAAAAAAAAAAAACAGGGGGTCCCACTATAAATTGTATACTAGCCACCTATTTAATTTGAATCGGTTTAAATTAACAGTATTTTTTTTTAATTTATATTAGTTAACACTTATTGACAACAAAAGATGACGAAGCAACAAAGAGAATGCTGAACAAGTTGATGCCTGAAACCATGAAATGAAGATACCTTCTCTTCCCAATCCACCCAAATTTTCATTGAACAATACTTGTCCTTGACATTGAATAAGTTTCATGGAAATTCTATAATTCCATGAGACCAAGGGGTGCAATGCGTAAAGATCTATACTTCAATGCCGCAAATGAAGTGGTAAAAATGTTTTCACTATCAAACTTACCATTAATCCAATACATCAATCCTGATGCATGCTCAATTATACATCAAAAGTTTATATAGTGATATATTTTATCATTCTTTAAATCCATGGTTTCTCATGAATTGTTTCAACTGAGTTTCTAATAGAACAATTATACAAATCTATATGTTGTAGAGAAAGATTATTGACAAGTACATAAAGGAAGAGAAGCCAACTTTCATCGCCCCTGATAAATTTCAACAGGAGACAGAGAGAGTCATTAACAGCCCACAATAAGAAGACACTTCGTAAGTTGATCAATAACAAAACACTCTTATAAAAAAAAAAGGCAACGAAACCAAATTATAATATTTTGTTTTTAAAATGTTTTTGCAGGCTTGATTGTGGAATCATTGTTTGCTATATCACGAGGCAATATGTTTCCAGCAACAACATAATGTCCACTTTTTCCAAGGAAGAATGCAATCAATTGAGAGCCGATATATTAACTATTTTCTTGATTGACCAACAAACTGCTCAACAATAAATAATTGATGAAAACATTGATGACTTGCATCCGCAATAATCAACAGATCTGCTTGTTTGTTTGTTACACTAATCAACAGATCTGGAAGAAAATAAAACATTTTGCTTGTTTGCTTGTTACAGTGTAACAAAAAGGAAACATTGATTCATTTAGTTGTTAGAATGTGAATACTTCATACATTTGGCTTGTTTGGTTGTTACAGTGTTATCTATATTTTGATCATTTTGGTTCGTACTTTACTTCAATGAATATTACAATGCTTGGTTGTTACAATGTTAAAATTACAGACAATACGCTAAATGAAAATTTAGTCTTTTTTAGCTATATTTTTAGTAGAATGGCTTTGATATCAGTCTTACTTTATGCTTAATAACAGGTTTGGATCCCTTCATTTACTAACATGACATTTTTTTTTATATTGATAAATTTATCACTATTCAAACTAACAAAAATCAGTAACTCTCTCTCTCTCTCATTCTTTTTTCCTAATTCAAGTAAACAAAACAATATAAAAAATAATAAGCAATTTACCTAAATTGAAAATTAAAACACAAACACTGTTACATTGTCCAAATTGAAAATTAAAACACTGTTATAGTTTGTAGATATTTCCAAGTTTGAAAATGAATGTAAGAACATGTCATTCTGGGTATATGGAGTGGAGATAAAGTTCTAATAGTAAACCCAAAAAAACAAACCGTACATACATTGTAACATTTAACTCCAAGAACCAGTTATTTTTGAAAAAATATGATCTTATTCAAGACCTGATGATAAACTGTTGCATCTAAAGCATTTCTTAGATTGAAATTTTGAACAATTTAATCTGAAAATGAATTGCAAACTCGAAATATTTTGCTTCAAGGATCCCACTGATAGTTAATTGTATAGTGACAATAATGTAGCACAGATTGGGAACCTTAGTCCCAAACTACCTACAATTGATTTTTCTTGAGTTTAAGCCATTGATAAATTTATCACTGTAAAAAAGAATATTTGGTTGGATATGACAGTAATAAATTTATCAACCACTGACATAAATGTAATAAACTATCAACTCTTTCCATACAGTCAGTTATAAATTTATCATTATTAAAAATAACAAAATTCAACAACCCCATTAATGCTTGATTGTTTCCTTCAGACAATGGTAAATTTATCATTCTTAAAAATACATAATCCACCAACTCATTCAAACCAACCAGGGATAAATTTACCACTGTATAAAATACCAAAAACAACAACTACATTTAACGAAAATCAAAGAATATAAATCTGTGAAACTTAATCTTGTAAAAATATCAACAAAAAATATAATTTCCGTTCAAAAAATTCTTCAATCATCCAATGCAACTATCCAAATGATGTATCTTTCAAAAAATACTCAAACATTCAATGCAAGTAACACCTTTCAACTCTCAACAAAAGTAATTCAATTAAAATCAATACAACTAAAGCAAAGCTTCTTTACATGTCTTCCGATTATAAGTTCCCATCTTTTCACACCTAATTCTCTTGATCTCACCCTTCGAAGGTATTCTTTCTGTTCTTGGACGTCCAGCTGGTCTCTTATAAAGAGGGGGTAAAACAATGTCATCATCAAGAACTATATTTGGCTTCCACATACTAGGAACTGGATAGATAGAATGCGAATAAGAATCACAATAACTACGAACATGATAGTAATCATTAAGAAAACAATTCAAATCCTTCTCACTCCTCTTTATAGCACAAAAACCATGTTTGCAAGGAAAAGAATCAATTTCCAACAATTGACAAGAACAAGACCGTTTCCCAATATCAACCATAACTGAATGATCCAATTGGATTTCATGAATATCATCGCTACATTTCTTAATTATCCATGCCTTTGTATTATTAAAAGATTTTTCTAACTTTTTCTCTGCAAAAGGACAAACAATACGATTCCACTTATTTCCAACTTCTCTCCTTTTTGAAAACTACTTTATTAGTTTCACCCGTATAGCATCAATAAGATTAGTTGAAAACAAATGGTGCTTATCCCTAATCCATGAATTAAAAGATTCCGCAGCATTTGTGCACATTTCACCATACCTCTTGCCTTGAAAATAAGCATTACACCAACACTCATTAGGCAAATCCTCAAGAAACTTCTAAACACTATGACCACAACGACCCTTAAAATTTTCAAATAGCTCATTAAACAACTCAATAGTAGGAGCATATGAACATCTACTAAAAAGAGTGAGCAAAAACTCTTTAGATTCGCGACTCTTCACTGACAAATAAGTCTTTAAGTTTGTCTTCAAATGCATTTGACAAAAAGAATGAGAAGAAAACGGAAAGACTTTAACTAAAGCTTTCAGCAAACCTCCATGCTGATCAGTAACAAACGCAATATCCCTTCTCGAAGTCAAAATAACAAATGACTTTGACAAGAACCAATGCCAATTGCCATAACGTTCACTATCAACAATGGCAAAACATAACGGATATAAACCTACAAACAAAATATATACACATTATTCGTAACAAATAAAAAAGATTACAAAACAAAAGCAAAACGCAAAGTATATAACATATAGCACCAACCATAGATAACTTTATCACTGTATTACTACAACAATTCAATAGCAACATACAACATATAGAATCAATGCATAATAAATTTATCACTGTATAAATATAAAAATTTAACAAAAGTACACAGCATACAAAAGTATACAGCATAAATTTATCACTAATTGATTGACCATACTCAATAATCAACACTCTCTAGTAACAAAAATGATAAAATTATCACTGTTTTAATAATAATAACAAATAGACAAAGAATATACCTTGGTTATCGTCTTTTGCTGTAGCAGCCAATAAACAACCTTTGTGTCTTCCTTTCAAGAAAGTTTCACCAAGCATCAACACAGGTCGACAATACTTGAAACCATGAATACATATCTCAAAAGCAAAAAACAAGCATTTGAAATGTCTTCCTTTACTATCAATATCAAATTTCATATAAAAACACTCCCCGGATTACAATCATTAGCGGCATCAACATACCAATGAAGATCGTCAAATGAAGATGAATAGTCACCAAAAACAATATTCCCTGTTTTTTCAACACCCATCCAAGCTCGCCAATAAGAAACTTATGTTCCACAATAGTCCTTGAAATCACAAACCACCTCACTAACCAATGTCAAAGCCTTATTACGAACCTCACTTGAAATTAGCCCACCAATCATACTCGAAGTCATCGTAGTATGTTTAATTGTACGAAAAGAAGATCCGCATGTATGAACATCATCAAATTGTTTAATAACAAAAGCTTTACTAGAATTTTCCACTCTAGCATGCACGCTCCATAAATATCCCAAATCAGCCATTCTTTTACAATAAATAGTGACACGATCTTGTCATTCTTAACAAAATCAAAATCAAAATCAAAATCAAAACCGGAATGAATAGAATACTTTGACAATGCATCTTAAAATTCAACAACTCCTTGAGCAAACCTTTGACCCACTCCTTTTATACAATTAACCCACCTATTGGAGAGCAAAGGTTTCCGTTGATTTGAATAAAATGAAGGCAAAAATTCAATTTCACAAACAACACTACTACTACTACCAGCTTCACCATCACAAATCATATAACCTTCACCTAAATAACAACACTTAACAAAAACATCAATGCGATGAATATCACAGGAAAGTGCAAGTCCAACCATAACCTCCAAATCCTCTTCACTTTGTAGACCATAACAAGAATGTGTAGGCATTGCATACAATATATTCAAAGAACTACCAACTAACTCACTCCACTTTACACACAATTTATATACTAAATCCTTGAAATTAAATCTATCATTGTTAGTAATGGGCGCCCATGTGGCATGACCATTTGAATTTGAATTTGGAATCCTATCCAAATAGGTTTTGAAATTGAATTCAAACCTATTTAGGATAACCACTCAAGATACAGATATTATCAGTTTTAACTGATATGGATAGATATAATAATATATTATATATCTGATATATGGTTATGGGTAATTAAGAGAGAAACAACGTATGATCTGTTTCTAACCATATACTGACTCTCTCCCAAAAACAACGATCAAGTCATTTGCACTGTGATTTGTGTGGGTGATATTCAATCTGTGATATCACTTCACTGCTGGGTTGGTTTATCAGACTCTGGAAGCACGTGATTTATCCACGAGGTTCTATCATCAAAGAGGTATGATCTAAACATTTTATCCGCTGCATGTTTTGTACTTGATTTACAATCATTATACTTGATAACCAATGTCACACTTCTAAACTTGTACATAAGAAACAAAGAATTTTCCATCACTATAAATCCTGCAACAAACAACAATTATATTTCAGCAAACGACTCAAACAACCTAAAACAAAATCTAATACAATGATAAAATTATCAACCAACTCAAACACATCAAAAAACCAACAGTGATAAATTTAACAATTAACACTACCTAAGACCAAGAGCATGAACAGTGAATAAGGCTTACACTTATTGGGCATGGTAACTCGATTTGAATCTTATCATTATATTATGCATCTTTTTCATCTCCTATTCTATACTCACTAATAAATTTATCAGTGTTGAAAAAGTTGATCCAACAACACCCCCAAACTACTCAGTGACAAAATTATCACTGTAGAAAATCACAAACCAACACCTGTGTTCGACCAAAACAATTTCGTAACCAAAAAACAAAAAATTCTAATCAGTGTGTTTGGTTTGAGTTTTCTGGATTAAGTTTTTTGAAAACTGAGTTTTTTGGTTTTCGTATTCTTTTGTTTTTAGTGAATATTTTTTAAATTTTAAATATTTTTTTTACTTTTTTAGATGCACCTTAGTTAGATGTATCTAAAAAGTAAAAAATTTGTAAAAAAATATTTTAAAAAATTAATAAATACATAAAAATACAAAAAATGTACTGAATTCTTGTATTTTTTTTGTATTTTTGGTATTTAGTGAATTTTTAAAATATTTTTTTTTTTATAATTTTTTTACTTTTTAGGTGTATTTATGTTAGGTGTGTCTAAAAAGTAAAAAAATTGCTTAAAATATTAAAACAATTCAGTAAAAACAAAAAAATATGGAAAATAAGAAAATAGAATTTTCTGAAAAGTGTTTTCTGAAAAATGAAAACAAACAAGCTGAATATTCTTTATATATACATATCTCAAAACTTTTAATATCATGATTAAAATACAAATTCAATCGCAGAAACAATAGAATAACAACAATATCACAAACAAAATCAAAATCACAAACTCAAACTAAAAAACACCAAAACATCGAAATTGAAATCAAAATCAAACATATCAGTCGAGCTCCTTCTACAAAATTGCAAATCACAAAATCTAACTATACACCAGACGCGAAATCACAAAACACGAAGATTCATAGATTTATAAAAAACAAATCACAAATTGAGCTCCCTCCATGAGATCGCAAATCGCAAAATCCAAATATACACCAAGCACGAAATCACAAATCACGAAGCTCCACAATAATGCATTAACAAATCGTGAAATTCCATAGAAATCCAAATCCCAAACCCAAACCCAAACTCACATCACAGTATTTTGATGGCAAAAATCAAATAGAAACGCGCCAAAATAGGGGAAAACAAAATAGGGGTAGAACAAGTACAAAAAAAAGACTCTAGGATCTATTGGTGCACAACATCAATATTCAGGACTAAGAAGAGAATAACTATAAAAAGTAGGACCGGCCAGTAAAAAACCCTTTATACTATGGTTGATTCTCTTTGTGTTCAAAAAATAATTTAGTATGCCCAATTAAAATTTTGAAATTTGAGTTTTTAGGGTTGTTTGAGGTATAGGTCAGGCTAATTTAGTGCACAAAAAGATCAAATAGATTAAAAAGTTAACATAAGACAAAATATCATATCCAAATCAATAATCATGTCATTTCTTTTTTCTCACAACCATCAAATCAATTACAAAAAAATCAAAATTTATTCCAAACAGAACTTTTTTAGCCAGGTTAAAATAGCCATAAAGTCAAAAAATCAGGCTAAAAATTTTTTTCTTAAACGAACATTTATTATACCCTAATGTAAATTTACTAATACAGATAACACATATTAAATTCTAAATTAAAATATTATTATTTTCTCATGATACACCATAATCACTTAAAGCATCTCTAACCTATATGCCAAATCCTACATGGCACATCAACAATCAAATTTGAGCTCAAATTTTTGCTCCACCCCGTATGCCAAACATGACATGGATTTGGCAAAGGTTTGCATGCCAAATTTGGGGTCTTTTCCCAAAATAAGCTAAAATACCAACCTATTTCTCAAACTAGGCCTAGTTTAGACGGATTTCCCACAATAAGCTGAAACGCTATTACAAACCACACTTTCACCGTTTTTGTGGCCCTGCCGCGGAAAATTTGTGAAATCGTAAAAGCGTGGTTACAAACCACGCTTTTAATTAAGAAAGCGTGGTTACAAACAACGCTTTTAAGGAAATCTGTTTTTGTGAAGAAAGCGTGGTTAGAAACTACGCTTTTAAATAAAATTGTTTTGTAACCAAAATATAAGACAAGTAGGGAGGTAACTCAAACAGTAGTGCTCCTCCTTTCCATAGGAGAGGTATAGGGTTCAATCCTTCACATCTCCAAACACTTGCTTTTTTCAAATTTAATTCAAATTTTTGGAGATGTGACGGATTGAACCCCATACCTCTTATATGGAAAGGAGGAGCACTACCATTTGAGCTACCTTCCTATTTGTCTTATATTTTGGTTACAAAATAATTTTATTTAAAAGCGTGGTTTTTAACCACGATTTCTTCACAAAAATAGATTTCCTTATAAGCGTGGTTTGTAACCACGCTTTCTTAATTAAAAGCGTGGTTTAATTTCACAAATTTTCCGTGGCAGGGCCATAAAAACGGTGAAAGCGTGGTTTGTAATAGCGTTTCAACTTATTTTGGAAAATCCGTCCAAACTAGGCCTAGTTTGGGAAATAGGTTGGTATTTTAGCTTATTTTGAAAAAAGCCCCTCAAATTTGACATGCTCCCTTAGCTCAAGTCAAAAATAATTATATTTTAATTTATCTTTCAATAATAAAATAACAAAATTTAGTATATAGGTTGGGAAGCTTCAAGATATGTCAAATTGACATATGCAAATTTGTCACTCTAACCTTCAATTTTATTTGACATATCAAAACTTGGCATATAGGCCGGAAATGCTTTTATACATGTTCTCTAAGTTTCAATTATTTTCTCTTCTTCTTCTTACTCACTTCAAAACTCCATTCCACACCACCCAAATTCACCATTATCATTAACCTCATTGTTTGTTATTATGTTGTTATTTGCAAATAGAAGGAAGTTTGAATAAAGTCAAATAATGAATGAGAATAATAATCAAAACATTTTTTTTTTAAGCAATCCATCAAAGAGGAGGTAAGTATTCACATAAATATTAAAGTACAATTATTATTTTTTGTGTGTTTTTTTTTTTAACGTAAAAACGAATATTTGACCTATTTTACGTTAATACTTTTCGAATTTTCATATTCGAACAAATTCAGTTTGTTCAGATTTGAAAATCCGAACAAAATAACCTTGTTCAGCACTAATGGCTTTATTATTTGGGTATACCATAAAAATTAAAATAGTATATTATTTAAGGATAGTTTGTGGCATGGTTTTAAAAACCGGACCGGACCGGCCGGTTCAACCGGTTGAACCGGTGACTGGATGGGGTTCCGGTCCGGTCGACCCTCTTAAACCGGCCATTTGAAAAAACCAGCCTATTTTTTGAAAACCGGTGAACCCACCGGTTAAACCGGTGAACCGGTCGACCCGGCCACGGGTTGATTGAACCGGTCCGGCCTCTTTTTTTTTTTTTTTTTTCCTTTTTTTTCCTGTTTTTTTATTTTATTTCTTTCTTTTTTTTTCTTTCTTTCTTATTTTATATATATATTATATATTATATATATAATAAAAATTTAATTGGAAACTCTCTTTTAAGGGTCTCCTCTTGTGAGGAATCCCATTGAGAGCTTGAAATTATTGTGAAAGCTTCTATCTATTTATAAGAAAAAAATTCTTCCAAAAAACTCAAGAAATCTATGTGGGATTCAATCAAATTCATTGGAGGGAAACTTAAAATTTGATATCCCTCCAAAAATTTTGCTCTTCTTTCAATCAAAGTGTTTGAATTAAAATCATATGGAAGAAATATTAAATATTTAAATTCTTCTTCCAAAATGAAAATTAATAATATTTTTAAATATATTTTTATATTTTTTAATAAAAAAAGTATTAAGAGAAATATTTAAGATTATTAAAATTTTTAATTTATAATTTTATTACTTATATTTTTATTTAAATATAATTTTAATATATTTATGACGTCACGGTTCGATTCCGGTTCAACCCGACGGTTGAACCGGTGACCCGTCCACCCGATCATTTTTCCGGTTCATTCACCGGTCCGGTTTTTAAAACATTGGTTTGTGGATAAATATAGAGTATATTAAGAATAAGTTATATATTTAAATAATTTAATAGAGAATACTAAAAAATTAGGCGTACTAATTAATTTTTTTGGTGTCAATAAAATTCCCCCTTATATTATATAGTAAGAGAATATGTGTCATCAAAAGTTCGGGCTGACCAGACATTGAGTTTAATCTAGCCACTCTAAGCCTGGTCCTAAAAAAATTTGGCCCACTTAATCCAATAGATATGATGTATTAATTTTTTTATTTTTTATTTTTTTCTTGAATGGGTATTAAGGCCTCGTTTGGAAACATGCTAATTTAGTAACTTTTTTACTATTTGGCTAAAATATGAGTTAAAAAAAACTAGTATGTTTGGGATGACTTTTTGACTTTTTATGAAAAGATGTGCAAAATGTAGAGAGAAAAGAGAATTTTTGACTTTTTGGTATGGATTGTTGACTTTTTGATTTTTTTAGTAACTTTTTGACTTTTTTATTTTGGCTAAAAAAGTCACTTGGCAAACGAGAGCTAAATTATTTAAATCCTTCTATTTATTATTTGAATTTGGAAGGTTAACAAAATTCAATGGTAAAGTAGATATGATCTTTAACAAATATTTTAATTTAAGCTTTAGAAAAAAAATACTTTTTATTTTTATTTTTATCTTTTATATATTTTTTAAACTTTATTTTATAACTAAAATCATATAAAATTATAATTAATATTTTATAAATGGGCAGGGTAGGCTAGAATTTTTTTATCTGAAGCCCAGCCCGAATTAGGTACAAAATCTTAGCCCAACACCTAGACTTATAAGCAAAATAATTTTATCAAATCTTCAAAAATATCGGGTTGGCCATTAGGTTAATAGCCACGCCTACTTATCACTAATATATTTAATTAATCGTATTTTTAAAATCAAAACAAATCAAGCACTACCCTTAATGAGATATACACCTATAAGAGTGGATTTATCATCCTTTTATATATATATATATATATATAAACTCACATTTTCTAACTACGCAAATGAGTGTTGGATAAATATTTTAAAATATATAAATAAAGAAAATATAATTTTATTTCTACAATATGTAGATAAATTACAAATTTAAAATCCAAGTAGTAGTTAATAACAATTATTACTTTGTGTATTAACTATCAAGTGGTTATAAAATTATTGGTGAACTTTTAAAAAATGTCCAATGATAATTAGGAATATAAAATTTTACTTGACTTGCAGAAAAATAAAAGTTTCAAAACATCAATTAAAATGTTACCTTTGTGTACTTAATAGTATAGATTTAATTTTTATTTTATTTTATTCTTAGAGGTAATTGTCAAGACTAACAAGATTTTTTTTGCTAATTTGGTGAAATTGATCACTTGGTTATATAAATTACTTTCTCCATTATGACAAGCAAATTCAAATGCTATCCGACTCTGTGAAATGAACAAGCTCATACTGATCATGCTTAAGTGACTACTGAGCTTATAATTGTTGGAAATGAATGAAATTTCATAAATGAATTTAAATTCATGACCCAAATGTTATTATACGCGGGTTAAAGTTGGAATGTGTTTTTTGCCGTGCATGCTTTAATACCTTGAAAATGGCATGCCACAACGAATTCCGGATAGAGTAATGTTAGAGATCTCAAAAATTCTACTAAAATTTCTACCAAATGTCTGGGGGTGAGACTCACACTATGTGGGTCCCACACTCATGTGAGACATTTGGTAGAAATTTTGATAATTTTTTTAAAATCTTTAGTATTTTTGTTCCGGATAAATGGGGAATTGGTGTTTTTGTTGGCATCCTCAAGTTGGAAGAGTCGAGGTAGCTAATGAAGGCTTGTCTCGCATTGGAAAAATGAAGTGAGAATGCTTGTGTATTCAAGTTCAATTTTGGGCTTGAACTTAAATTGTTTCGGGCCTGTTAAATTTTGTCCAGCCCAAGAGGGTGGAATTTGTTTTTGGTCCAGCTGAAATTGCTTAGTTCAGAACATTTTTGAAGCTTGCAGATTCATTTCTACTTAAGTTCATTGAACTGAAGAAATGAATCTTCTCCTACTAGATCCACCAAAAAAATATAAAAATAAATCAGATTTAACATTTTAAACCCACTTGAATCACACAAATACCTCTTCCTTTAAATGATTTGGAAAGAATGACATGCAACTCCAATTACTCATGAAAAAAAATACTAAACAACTTGGAACTAACTCAATTAGTCAGAATCTTTGTATCTATTAGGAGATTAAAGGTTTGACTCTTTTCTCTTCTCCAATCAAAAAAAAAAAAAAAAAAAAACTGAATTATGTATGATTGAAAAATTGTTGAAATTTTCCACAATTATTATTTCTATACTCAAAATTTTTGCAATGATTATGTGACGGCTAGGTTAGCTACGATTTTAGAAGTCTTTTTTCAGTTTGTCTAAAGATTGTTATATATGTATATAGATAGATCGATCTCAAGCCAAGGGGCTTCTAGTTTGGAGTTTTAGACTTTGTGCGATTGCCAAAAATGAGATCTATACTATCATTTGCAAAATTGTGCAAACAAAGAACAAAAATGTAACATATAGATTATCCAAGTTTTATTTATACCTTCATATGAATTATAATTGTTCTGCATCAGTTGTTCTAAAGATCGGTAGTTTGACCTTAATCAGGCCGTCGGCAATTTCTAGGGCTCTCTTGCTCTTATCTTAGTGTCAGAGAATTTAAGGAGAGAGGAGAGAGGAGAAAATAACAAAAATGTCCTAACTTTTCTCCATATATAGAGATCGTATGGGGACATTATTAAATTATTAAATTTTTTACCAAACCTCTTACATAGGTGTGGGTTTATCCGGGTCTCACGTCCATGTGAGAGATTTAGTAAAAAAATTGATAATTTATTTGAGTCCCTAGCATAAATCCATTATAAAATATGACTAAATTGTTTGTCATTAATTAGAAAAATTAAATGTCAAATTAATTTTTTTTCTTACGAAAATATAATTTATTTAGTAATTTCTCAAATACATTAATTAAAAAAATCATTAAAAAAAAAAAAAATCTACAGAGACACACACACCCCAAAAAATCAAAAAATAAAAAAATCCCAAATGCCCATTAATAAGTGAAGGAAAAATGATAGCAACACATCCAACCATACACACGTAGATCGAGTGAGCGTGTGAGCCCCGCATGCTATATGTTTGGGAGAGAATTATTATACACAATAAGGTTGAGACCCTTTGGGGTTCACTCCTTTGTATTTGATTGGTTAATTTATTTTATTTTATTTTATTTTTGATGATGATCTTCCAATCTCCAACCCTCACGTGTGTGTGGAGGTGGTGTGGGTGGAACTTTTAAGAGGGTATGAATCATTGCTCTATTATATAATTTTTAAGTATAATATGAAATTGCTTACATAATGTTTAGATAAAATTATAACACATATTAAGTTATTTTTTATGGGAGTCATTATTTTCACTTTATTTTATTTTAAATACATTTATTATACATAATTACATTATAATAAAAGATAAAGAAAAAAGTGTATTTAAAAAACGACTCCCGTTTTTATTTGTTAACTAATTAACAAAGTGAATGAACATTGCATCACTAGTGAAATTTTTGGTTACAATATCGATTAGAACACTACATCAATGATGTCACGTGATACTCTAGAATAACAATAACTCCTTATGTTTGAGTGTGAGAGTAACCGATATTATAGTATGAAAAATGCTAAAAATTTATAATTGAAATCTCTAAGTTCACTTGAGCAATGTTATAATCATACTCATTTACATTCGCAAACACACACAGAGAGTGAATACATGGGTCATATATACATACATGTGAGTTTCACATACTCTCTTTATGAGTGTGTATTTGACTGTCTAAATTGATGTAACTATATTATTTTTTAAATTTATTTATAATAATATGACAAGATAATTAATCTTTATATGATTAAGTATAGAAAAATTAAAATTTAATACTTTTCAAATTATTTCACTGTAAATTTAATTTATGAATTTTTTTTTAAGATTCAAATAATTTCGTTTTAGCAATGTGAATTGGGAAGGAGGGAGATAGGGAGAAAAAGTGAGAGCTTTGGGAGGCAACGTGGAAGAGCAAGGCCAGGGAGTTACAAAAGTACAGATAGGATATGAGACAGGGTGCGTTGGGAGAGTCCGGATCCTCTAGAGTAACTCTCTAGAGTGATCTCCTAAAGTGGATGATCGGACGGTTCAGAATAGTCCTCACCAAAACGACGTCGTTTTGGTGAGGATTTTCCAAAAAAAAAAAAAAAAAAAAAAAAAAAAACAACACCATCTCATTGTTGCTCGCCAAAACCATCGAATTCAATCCACTCTCGCTTGTCCCAACATCCTCAGCTGTGAATTCTGCAAATTCATGAAACCCAGTGAACCCTTTCACATACTCAATCATCGGAGCTAGCTCCGGAACATTCCCAACCGCATGATCAAGCCTTCGGATACCAAAATCCACCGGAAAAACTGATCCTTCATCCATCGATTCAAACCCAGGCAAAAACCAAGAATCAGGATGATTAGTGTTTTCAGGAGGGTTAGGATTTTTGTAGCTGATGTAGCGCAGAACCACATCGCTGTAGAGCTGGACTTCGGCGATGACAGCACGATCATCGAGGTTGATCGGCGGAGACGAGGGTTTTGCGCCGTGAGCGACGCTGGTGGAGAAGGCGAGTTCGGCGTCTTCGACTTCGATGGCAATGGAGCGGACGGCGAGGCCGTGGGCGGCAGAGAAGGAGCGGCAGGCGGAGGAGTTGAAGGTGGGGATGGCGGCGGAGGTTAGGTTTTCGGCGAAATCCATTTTTGAAATTCCTCACCAAAACGACGTCGTTTTGGTGAGGAGTATTCTCAACCGTCCGATCTGCTCACTTTAGGAGATCACTCTAGAGGGTTACTCTAGAGGATCCGCTCGCTGGTTGGGAGGAGTCACACAAACGAGCCTTACAACGCGCGTTTCATACACCCACTCGTCCCGTCTTTAACCCAAAACTTCACTGATTTGGGCTCGACCCAATTTCTGCTTCCACCAAAGTCCATCCTATTATTAAAAAGAAAGGAAAACTTACCGATAAGTCTTATATATAAAATTTAAAATTTATTTAATTTTAAAATAAAATATTTGTATCAATTAATTCTATATATTTTTAATTATTATCAAAAAATCTTATTTTTTTAAATTTACAGACTCTGTTACATCCCACTACCGTCAGACTTCCGTCAGAGTGTCATCAGAGACTTGCTGGAATGTTCAACATCACCAGGAAGTCGTCGGAGTATCGCCGAAAATTCACTGAAGTGTTATGAATGTCAATAGAAGTTGCTGGAATGTTCAGAATGTTTGCTGGACGTTAAGAACGTCGTTGGAGATTCACTAGAATGTCCAGAATATTGTTGAAAAAAAGAATAAATAAAGAAATTAAAGCAAAAAAATATAGCAAAATGTGCTAAATATTGATAAATTAAAAAAAAATAAATATAACAACAAAAAAAACAACAATGGAAAAAAATATTTGTTATTTTTAATGTTTGTAAAGTTTAAGTAAATAATCTCCAATATTAATCAAACTGAAAAGTAAGTTTCAAAACTGTAAAATTTTAGAGTTTCAAAGCAAGAATCTATCAAGCATTTATCCTTATTAATCAAACTGAAAAACATGTTAGGAAACTGCAAAATTTTACAGTTCTAAAGAATGTTATGAAACTGCAAAATTTTACAGTTTTAAACCATGATTCATTCCAGCACCAAAAAAATTGAAACTGTAAAATTTTACAATTTTTACCGCCTATAACTAAAACTTGAAAACAACTTGTTCAGAACTTTAAAATTTTCTCTATTAAAATAGAAAAAGAAAAGTGTATATTAAAGAAAATATAGAAAAATTAAGAGATCGAAGGAGAGAGGCAAATATAGAGAGAGGATTGTACTCCGACAACTATTTTTTGTTTAGATCTAGTTAGATCTGATGTAGATCTACTCATCTTCTTCGTCGGAAACATATCTTTTTCACCGTCGGTAAGAGTGAAGTAAGGAGTTGGTGGTCGGTAGTTGTCGGTGAACCCAAATTGATGGTAGTCGTTGGTCACCAGTGACCATATATCAGAAAGAAAAAGAGAAAAAACAAGACGTGGTTGCTCGTCGACGATCACCGAAAATCACAAAAAGCAAAAGAGGCAGAGAAGAAGAAAAACGTTATAGGACTTTTGAGTATAAATAAAAAGTTATGGGACTAAATAGGCTACACGTTTTTCAAAGAAGACTTCTTGGTAATTTTTCCAAAAAGAAATATGATAAATTATATAAGAGGATTGTTATTCAAGTCTACAAATTAGATACAATTTTTAAGTTTAATGATATACCATTCATTTAGGATATGTAAAGTAACACTCTCTCTTATAGTTTCTATAATTATCAACCAATTTATCATTTACACATCATTAGGTCTAAAATTAGGTCTAAAAAATGAGTTTATATCATTTTTCATTATATAAGGGGAAATGATTGAAAAGTCCTATTAGGATAGGAAGATGGGTGCAATGAAAAATGCTACGGTGTTAGATTAAGCTACCCATATTTTTCTGAGTGGTGTGTTTGTGTGATGAAGACTAAATTGATATTGTGTCGGTCCATGTGGGGGTAATATTTCTGGGACTGTAGTATTACTATGGGTGCAATAATAAGTTCTCTTGATTTTTTGATACACTAAGGCCTTGTTTGGGAACATACCATTTTAGTAACTTTTTGACTTTTTAAAATAGAGAGAATGGTGTGACAATTTATAGTGACTTTTTAGCTGTGACTAAAATAGTTACTCCCAAAACGAGGCCTAAAAAGTCCTATCCACTTTTAATTGTTATTACAAATTTCTATTTTTTTTTGTTAGAAGGGTTTTTATAAATTAAAAAAAAAAATCACTAATAGTTAGCTTTTGGTGATAGTTTAAAAAATTTGTCATTGAAAAATTTCACTAATTGTCATTTTTTAACGACAGATTTCAAAAAACGTCACTAGTTGTTAACTTTAGCGATGTATTTAAAAAAAAAAAGGAATAATGTTAGAAATATCAAATTTTCTACCAAACAAATGACGAAATGTCTCACATCGGTGTGGGGTCCGCAATTTTGTGGACCCCACACCCATGTGAGACATTTGAGGTCTATAGCATTTTCACTAAAAAAAAAAAAAATGTCAATAATTGTCAATTTTTAGGACTTTTTGATCTATACAAATACTTGTGAGTAATTAACCCTTGAAAAATAATCTCAAAATTTTACACGGATAATAAATTAAACTTAGGATTTTTAATTTTGAGTTAATTGGTGAAAAGTACCTACTTATAAAGTCATATGTTATTTGGTCTAAGATACAATCGTTTTTTAGTGATAAAGACACACTTTAAAAAGTCCTCGATGGTTGGTTGTGATAAGGTGGAAAGATAAATGGAATTGAGCAAGGAAAATGTTTGGTAGCTCAAAATTTTGTGGCTCAAATGACTCAAATCTGTCAAAACGATGTCGTTTTACATTCATTTACACTCAAAACGACGTCGTTTTGAGTGATTTGAGCCATTTGAGCCACAAAATTTTGAGCTACCTAACATTGTTGATTGAGCAAATAAGTGATAAAATAAGTGACACATTTACATAAAAGACATTTGAATAAATAGTTGGACAGACAGATGACACACAGACATATAAACATATATGCAAGCTTTTGGACAGGTAGGTTTCTTTATGGACAAATAATGTCCTTTTAGTCAAAAAAAGATTTCAAGCTATGGCTGTTTTAGCAGTGGACCTAGGAGTGTTAAAATGGCCCGTGGCCCGTGGGAGGCCTGAAACTTGTCCGCGGCCTAGGATGGGCTCGGCCAGTTTAGACCCGTTTGGGCCTGAGCCCGGGCCCAGCTTAGTGTCTTTTTTAGTGGAAAATAATAAAATTTTGATAGAAAAAATTAAAAAAACAAAAAAAAATGGTCAGGTCTGCCCAAGCCCGACGCCAGGCCTAGGTCCACCGGCCCGAATACCCCTAGGCCTAA
Source organism: Camellia sinensis (assembly GCF_055761805.1). NCBI lineage: Eukaryota > Viridiplantae > Streptophyta > Magnoliopsida > Ericales > Theaceae > Camellia > Camellia sinensis. The sequence continues at coordinate 81,651,926 of NC_138962.1, forward strand.
GGCTGGGCTTGGGCTTAATTTTTTGACCCGTGGGCCGCCCCAGGCTTGCCCAAATTTTGGCGGGAGCCCGCAAGGCCCAACATGGTCCGGGCCAGATTTAAACCCTTAAGTGGACCTTTGATTTGAGTTTAGTATCATGTTGCTAATATTTTTTGTTCTAATATAAATTTTACAGGTTTAAATTCACTATGATGCGTGTTTGAAATTTAGGAGGGAAAAATTGTTAGAAATATGAAAAAATGTGTGGTAATAAATAAATAAAAAATTACCAAGTTTTTTTTTTTTTTTATCAACAAAACAAAGAACTTTATTAATGATAATCAAAGCGTAACATAAGACATCATACAATAAAGTCAGATGATGCAAAAAGTATCACAGCTAATACTATACAATCCCAATTAGATTAGCATTGCCTAGCTAGCTTGATCATTTGCTAGCACCAAACTAAACTGGTAAGACACCAACCAACAAACAAAGGAAATAGAACAATTGACAAAACGCACAGAAGGGCTACAACACTAACAACACAACCAAAGCACAAACTAGATTTTTGAACAACAAAGACAGGTAGCCTCATCCAAGTGCACTTTACTTCCTCCCAGGCAATTTCTGATTTGCTTCATATTAATAAGAAAATCATGCACTGTGAATGTAACAACCTGTTTTGAGTGACCACTTGAGCGGTCAATTAGTTGCTCAAGCAAATAAGTAGAGCTCCCAATATCTTGCTTGTTTGCAGGAGAGACCGCTCGAGCAGTATAGTGATCGCTCGAGCGTATATATCAAGCTTTCAGTATTTTCACTGTAACTCTACAAAATTTTTGAGACCTTGTATTTACCGCTTGAGCGGTAGATAGTTCGCTTGAGCGGTCTGCTTGTATTGTGTGCATCGTTCGAGCGATGAAAAGTTCGCCTGAGCGATCTGTTTGAGACAACTATTTTAAAATTCAATCTAAACACCTTTTGTGTTCACTTTTTTACACTCATTCTCTCTCTAGACCCATTTGCGAAAGTCCTAGCCCCTAAACACTAGATTTCATTTATTTTTAGCTACTATTCATCCTTGCTCCATCAAAGTTGTTTATCTCACCTAAGGCTACATTTTGAATCGATTGGATCTTGTATTGTGAAAGTTCATCTCTTGGGTTTTCACCTCTTCTCTCACATCTCGAGATAGGAATACTTTTATCCTTACATATTTATATTTTGATTTGAATATGTGTTAATTTCATCCTATAGATATGTGATTGGGAGGGGATGATGATATACATATATATATATATATATATGTGAACACAAATGGCAACGGTGGGTTTAGCCTTAAGATTTATGGAAGAAATGATGAATTTTTAATGAAAACTAGTGAACACATCTTGCATTTAGGCAAATGAAAGAATGAAATGAAAAGCTCTAATTGTCTTATAAAACCTTAATTAATGTTCATTGGTCATGACTGGTCATAGGGAAGTCATAGGAAATGTGAAATGTATTGAGATTCCTTGTTTTGGAATAAAATTTGAGTTATGGATGGCTTGTTTGTTGTATATTATGGTCTTAACCGCGCGGTGGAAAATTGAGGTGCCCACTTGCTTGGTCGTGTGAGGACGACAAATGGGAGGATGTTTGAGGTGTCCACATGCCCGATCGTGTGACGATGATAAATGTGGAAAGTTAAGGTGCCCACTGGCCATCCTTGTGAGGATGGAGAAATATGGAAGTTAGTTAAATAATGTGCATTGGATTATGAAATTGGATAATTAAATGTTTTTGAGTAAGAGGTGTCATAATGCATATTTAAATCAAATATTTATAGATTTGGTTAAATGTATTCTCTACTGAGCAATTTCTCATTCTTATCTAACAACGTTTCAGGACTTGGCGAATCGCAACCACATCTATAAACAAAAAGTCAACCAACCCTTATGTATTAAACTTAAAGATATTTTGAAATTGTAATCTAATAGTCGAACTTTTACGTTGTTTTCTTTTGGAAAATTATGGGCCCTTTTGTTCTTTGACGGCTATATTTAAATTTGTAAGCCCATGAGGCAATTGTTTTATTTTCTCTAACTTATTGAACTGTGAATAATTAATATGTAATTTGTAACTCTAAAATTATAGTTCAATGAGAAAGAGAAAAGCTGGGATTCATTGTAAATATGAGGTTATTATTATATGTACATCCTTTCTGTACTGGATAGATTATAGTTTCAGATTTAGGGGTGTTACAATGAAGTGATGGTCCTTATACACTGCCTTCAACCAAAGTGCTATCCTTACTTTTATTCGATCTCCTAATCCAGCCACATTTGGGGTAGATGCCCTGAAAATACACTCACTGACAACAAAACAGTAATAGGTAATGCATTCCACATCATTCTTTCCTTCTTACTGCATCTCACCCCTGCCCTCCGATTGAGAATTGTCTCCACTGTGTCTGGTAATGCACCTTGAACATCCCACCACTTTAACATCTCAGCCCACACTCTCCAAACAACTGGGTAGTACAACAAAGTGACTCACTCTTAGATTTGCAAAAGATGCATAGGGTTGATGCATTGGCATTTAGAACACCAATTCTTAGGAGAAAATCAGATATCTTCAATCTGCCCTTCCATGCTAGCCAACCCCAGATATTTTCAGTGTCTGATCTGATTGCAGAGAGGGCTGAAATTCTAGTAACCTCCAGTCTTTCCCAATCATACAACTCCCTTTTGAACTGAAACATCCACTATCCTGCTGCCTCCTTCCTTATCAAATACTACACTTTTATGATAGTTAATTTTCAAACCTGATAGCACTTCAAAACATCTGAATATCCTTTTCAGATTATGCGCCACCATTACATCAGCTTCACAAAATAGTGCAAAGTCATCTGTAAACTGTAAGTGAGTGAGTAACACCCCGGCAGTACCAATCTCCACTCCTTCTATGTGCTAGAGGTCCAAGCACATTTCCAAAGACAGTACACAGGGAATGGGAATCAAGATCTACATTGGATGGGTCGTTTAAATCAGTGGTGAGCAATCCAGTTTTTAAGCTGTTAGAAGCAGACTTCTCAGAAGCAGAAATCAAGGCTGCTGTCAAAGATTGCGATGGGAATAAGGCACCGGGCGTGGATGGTTTTAATTTGGCATGTATCTGGAGATTGTGGAAGGTGAAGAAGGGTGAAGTGATCAATTTCATGAAAGATTTCCACAGAACAGGTAAGCTAGTTAAAGAGATTAATAGCTCTTTAATGATAATTGTGCCTTTATTACATGGTTGAGTTTTGGCACTATTAGCGAATGTACAGTTGTATATTGTCGCTTTATTTTTCATTTGATTTTGAAAAATCAAAACCAATTATTTTATGGGACAATTGCTGCAAAATGGCAGAAAAAATTAATTACTCATTAAGGAAAAAGTTTATAATATTAATAATTAGTATTTATAATGTTCATCATTATTTTGTAATTTTTTTTCTGACACCCACTGTGATGTAGTTTTTATTGTGTTTGGTTAGATGTATTATTCTTAACAATTTTAAATTGGCAAACGCTAAAAAATGTTCTATGGCCATTGTCTAATATTGTAAAGTGTGTAAAATGTGTCTTACAAATATGTAAAAATATTTAAAAGTGTATTGAAAAAATATTAAATTTAATGAAAAAAAATTCTTGTGTTTTTTATTTTTATTTTTTGATTTTTTACTTGTGTTCTAAGAACACTTGTTAGCAAGACCCTTTTAAATTTATTTAAAGAAATATGTCCTTTTGATTCTTTACATTTTAATGATACATATTTTAAACATTTTTTGTCCATTAAATATTTTATATAAGATCATGGGGTTAGAATTGTTTAATAATATCACCTTATTTGGTTTTGATTGATTTTTTAAAAATTGAATTTTTTATTTTTCTTGTTTTTTTTAAGTAATTTTTTTTAATATTTAAAGTAAATTTTTACTTTTTAAATACACTAAAAAAGTAAAATATTTGTGAAAAAATTCAATAAATACACAATAATATGAAAATTTATTGAAGTTTGGTAATTTTTTTTTATTTATATTTGATGGATTTTTTAAAGATTTTTTTTTCTATAAATATTATACTTTTCAAGTGTATTTAAGTTAAGGGAAAATTAGTCTAAGGTCCCTCTCCCATATTTAGTAATAGAAGAGATTCACAATTTCATTTTATAATGTCTAAGGTCCCTCGACTCTTACACCCATATATCACAGAGAAATTCCCACCTCTCTCTCTCTCCCCCCGATCTCATCATTTCACCTCCACTAAGTTTGGTCTCTCTCTCTCTCTCTCTCCTACATCAATGGCAGCTGGGTTGGTATCCAACGGCCAGTCAACCGATCGGTCATCTGCTGATCGATCATTGATGAAATTACAACACACTCATTGAATCGCATCGACGGATCAAGCGAAGATCGAGTCTGGTAAACTCGAGCTTGAAACAGTTCAATTTGATCTGCGAGCAATTTTGGATGATGTGTTGTTGTTTTTTTTTTCTGAAAAGTCTCAAGAAAAAGGAGTAGAGGTAGTCAATACATCTTGCTTTTCATTGTTTTCTCTGAATTTTTGTTCCTGTTTTATAAAATTAAATGGTCTCATGTCTAATTTAATTGGTTGAGCAGCTTGCAGTTTACATCTCTGATAAAGTTCCCAAGATGCTGATTGGAGATCCAGGTAGATTTCAGCAAATCATCACAAATCTCATGGGTAATTCAATCAAGATAAGTATGCATTAGCTTCTCAAATTTCATTGAATATATGGGAAAATAATTAGGGCTTTAAAAAAGTTAAATTTTGTTTGCAATCTCAGATGGGTTATCGTCGGAGTGTATATATATATACATTTGTATGTGTGTATATATATACACTTGTATGTGTGTATGTATAAACTGATGTAGTGTATGATTATATATTTTGATAGGTATATATCTTTGGTTGTTCAAATTTCTCCTATAGACCAAATCAGAGAATTTCTCTAGACCAACCCAGAGAAAATTCAGTCCAAACCAGAGAATTTCTCTGAACCAACCTAGAGAAAATTCAGACCAACCAAACCAGAGAATTTCTCTAGACCAACCCAGAGAAAATTCAGACCAACCAAACCAGAGAATTTCTTTGGACCAACCCAGAGAAAATTCAGTTCAAACCAAAGAAAATTCAGTCTAAACCAAAGAATTTCTCTGGACCATGTAAATAAACCCATGGTGGTAACACTGCAAATTCAAACAGGTGAAGAAATTAATTTGGGAAGCAATGCGCATGACAATCTTGTGGATTTTATGGAAAACAAAGAATGAGCTGGTTTTGTTAAAACAAGCATTTGGTGTTGTGCGAGGTAGGGAGGACGAAGAAATTTGTTTAATTTTCTCTGCCTTTAACTGAGTAAAATTGGTGAAGCCAATTTTCTCTAGGCTTGGGAAGTTCAGAATTTATCAATTTTCTCTGGTTTGAAAATTGGTCAAACTGAACCTAGAGAAATTTGAATTTTTTCTGGGTTGAATCTAGAGAAATTCTTTAGAAGTCCAGAATTTCTCTAGACTAATTTTCTCTAGTCCAATTTGTTGGACAATCTTCACTGTATTTAAATAGATTAAATTCTGTTGTGTACTAAACAACAACAAGAATATAAAGAAATAAAGGAAATGAAAGAATTTGTTTGATTACAAAAATCAAACTAGAAATAAATAAATAAATAAAAACAGATTTTATTTTGTTACAAAAATAAAATTAAAATATGATTTAATAAACAAATAAAAACAGAATAATAAATTAAACAACTTACTTGATTAATTTCTTCTAATAAATATCTGACCAAGTCCAGTGTTTAACACTGTGTCCTTAAGACAGATTCGTCCTCTCCACGGTGCTTTCAGAATGTGGACGTCTATCTCCCAGGATGAAATGATCAACTACAAATAATAGCAGCACTACAAATTGTTTGCCTAACGAACACACTAATGCACCGTTTGGGAAGAAGTTGGTTGGGCTTTTTTAAACAAAATAGGCTATTTTAGCCATAACAAACAAAACATCACATCCAACCCATAATCATTACACTCTTCTCTCACAAAAAAAGTCAAAAAAGCCAAAAAGCCCTTTCCAAACCAAGCTTTTTAGCCCAGGCTAAAATAGCCAAAAAAGCCAAAAAGCCAACCCACTTCCCAAACGGAGGCTAAGTGTTTATACTCTTTCTCACAAAAATTAAATACAGCAAAATGAAGAATAAATTTGCAGATGTGAAGTACGAATTTTTTTATAGATGTAGTGGTGGCTGCAGGTTTTGAATTAAACAGGTGCAAAACTTGTTTGAACATGTATGATACCTGTTCAGTTTGAATAAACAGATACAAGTTTGTTGGGTTCAAAATTTAAACCAATAAAAAACGAGAAGGGCCCTGTTTGGGTGAACAGTAAAATCGAACCATCGGGTTTAGCCCATTTTGCCCATAAACCCCCTCTCTAAAACACTTGGGTACCCCTTGGGGCACAACCCAAGTTCCATTTCCATGCCTTATAAACCTATTCAAAACTTCCCACCAAATCAATGTGGGACAAGCCTTATTCAAACCTAAAAGGATTTTTCACAAAAACTCCATTTTTATGAATCACACTTTGGTTTCAATTTCCCATTCATTCGGTAATAGTTTTGAGCAACCAAATATACCATGTGAATCACAACGCGACATAGAACGCGTTACCACTTTGACCCGCAAATATCAACGCATGGGACCCACCTAAAAAATAGACCAATTTAAGAAAAATTCTGTTATTAACCTAGAATTTTTAAACCATTTCCAACACAATTTTCTCTGGACCAACTTGAGGGACCTTAGATATTATGAAAATATTAGATGTCCTTTATGTTATAAAATCTTAATACGAGAGACCTTTAAAAAAAAATCCCTCCGGTTAAGTGTGTCTAAAAAAAATCTTAAATATTAAAATTTGTTTACTAAAAACAAAAAAATAAGGAAAATAAAAACTTAATTTTTTGAAAAGTGGGCTAAACCAAATAGGGATTGAGTTTTATTCTATATAATCTATACTATTTATATAAGGCAAAATATTAGAGTTCCTTGAGAATGCATTTTCTCAATTTAAAAATAAAAATCATCAAAAAAATATTTATTATTGATTGATTGGTATTTTTATACACGAGTAATGATGTGATATTATCATGATAGTAGAAGTTATTTGGTGGCCGGGGTAGTTGCGTAAAACACTGCTCAATTTGTTATTTAGACCGATTCGTTTATTAATTATGGATTAAATTTTAAAATTTATAATTTATTTTTGAAATTATTCCACTATGTTATAATATATATATATATATATATATATATTTTTTTTAACCTCTAATGAAATATCAAATTAAAAATGAGTGTGAGAAATTTAAAATGTAAAATTTGTTACAAATTAATAGTTATATATATGAAAAAAATATTTAAAGGCCTCATACTAGTTAAGAGAGTTAGTCCACTTATGTAGTAGAGTTGTAATTTCTCACAGAGCAATATGGGATAATGCACCCATAATATGTAATGTTTAAAAAAAAATGTAATAAAGAAATATATTTACTAAATATAAACTAAAGTTAAATATGACACGGTGGTTATTTGTCAAACTACTTCCATATGAGTGTAGTCGCCAAATACTTGTTTTACCGACCAATAATTTTTTTTAATTTTTAATTTTTTTTTATCACAGAATATTTTTATCGGCTAAAAATAATCTTTTACAACTAAAATTTTGATTGACAAAAGTATATTAACCAACTTTCACTTCTTCATAGTCAAAAAGAACTGTATTAAATTATTAATAGTAAGTAAAAAAAAGTACAACTCAACCAATAAAAAGAAACACTTTAAATACACCTAGATTCAAATAATTGTTTTGACAAGAAGCAGCCTAACATCTAATTGAAAATCCCCTTTCAAAAACAGAGCATCCAAAAAAACTCAATAGGAAGAAGTATGTCTTTCAAACAAAATGCAGAAACTGATATTCAAAGTTACTGATCCTGTTTCAACTTTCTGATCTTATTCCATCATCAAATGCGAATCATGCATGCTTTTGTTGTGCAAGAGGAATGCCTCCGGCGACTCTTCATCATTAAATTTGAATTTTTTTATTTTTATTTTTACCCTTATACTTTGCCTTTATGATCAATTATACCCCCAAACTTTGAATAATTTTAATTTTATTTTTAAAATTTTTGAAATCGTATCAATTTGGCCTCTACCTTCAGATTTAAAAAAAAAAAACTTCCTAAAAAAATTACAGTTTGAGTTCAAATTTTAAAAAAAAGATGCAAACTCACTTTCTTCTACCCAAAATCACCATTTTTCCTTAACTCTTTTACTTCTTCCTCTGTTAGCCTTCATTCCGCACCCATTTCCCACTTTGGCCACCCCCTTTTCCATCATGGCAGCATCGTCATCATTGCAACATCGCAGTCACCCCCAACCACCGCCATCATCGCTGTCGGCGTCCTTTTCTTCTTTTTCTTCTTCTTCATTCTCTTCTCTCAAAACCCTAACTCTAAATCTAAATCTAAATCTACCATCATCACTGCCTACCACCACCGTCGGCCGCATCATTCATCTTCTTTCTCCTCCTCTTTTCTCATTCTCTCGAAATCTTAAACAAGATATTAGAATTGTTAAAAGTTCTTTTGAGACATTCATCAAATAGGTAGTAGGCAACCTAATTGTAGAAAAGAAAAAAAAATTAATTCCCATCCAAAAGGGTTTCATAATATCAAACCCATCATCAAAATTGCATAATTTTTTCACAGATCTAGTAACTACCTATTGACACATTAACAAACCCATATTCCAAAAACACTTGATACAAATTCAAAAGTAGAGATTTTTATGAGCTGAGAAGTGAACATCAATGGGGATAAAGCAATACCAGGGATAGGAGGTGGTGACTGACCCATTAATTCACCATCAACATAAAGACAATAGCTAACTTGGGCACCACCGTGGGCATCAATGTTATCCTGCGCATCACCACTACTACTCTCATCCAACCTAAATGCACCATCTTCTCTGCCATTGACATTACTAATGAGTTGCATTTCACTGTTTTGACACCCCAACCCACCAATACATTAGGGAGGATTGTAGAAAGAGAAACAAAAATTGAAGCAAAGGGTACAATGGGAACAAGCTAGTTTTGGTCCTCTAATGGTGTTTAGGATTCTGGGTTGTCTAGGGTTTGGTTCTGGGAATCCAGTTTCAGAGATTTCTTGAGGAAGAAGATGATGGGTTTTCAGTAGCGATTTGATGTGTAGTGAGAGCAAAGGGCTTCTAGGTAGTGGTGGTGGTGGGGAAGATGACAGCGGATAAGGGAGTAGGAAAGTGGCGAAGGGATTTGAATAATTCAAGAAATGATGAGAGAGAGAATGAGAGAGTGAGTTTGCATCTTTCTTTTGAAATTTGGAGTCAAAATGTAATTTTTTAAAACTTTTTCTGTTTAAATCTGATGGTAGGGGCCAAATTAACGCGATTTCAAAAATTTTGGAAGTAAAATTAAAATTATTCAAAGTTTGAGATGTAAGTGATCATCAAGGGAAAGTATAAGAGTAAAAACAAAATTTTCTCCTAATTTTTTTTTTTGCGAAATCCATTTATTGCATTGCTGTACTAAACCACATAAAATTTTCAAATATATACTACAATCAGCTCTTTCTATTTTTTTTTTCTCCAATTAAGTTGTACTCAATATAACCATACATCATAATAACATACACAAACTTTTTTCTACGTACTTTTAGAGTAATTATTTTTAACAACATTCGATTTGAAAATGTTGGCTACGTATTTTGTATAAGCCAATTACAATTCAACGCGTGGCAGAACAAGGGCAATATGGGAAGACTATTCAAGTCTTCAATCATAATCACACACGTGGCAGCCGGCATTGGTTATAATGGATTTGCGTAACACTGGATCAGCAAAAAGATGCAAAGTGACGTGGCTTCAACAGTTACTCACATTTAAATTCAAAATCAAGAGGGAAGCCTAACTGTAGGTATTGGCAAAGTGGAGCTAACTATAAGGCAACATGATCAGCGATCATGGAGGAGCGTTTCGACGGTTAGAAGTGCAGTTCGATGGTCATTCTTGAGAAGTATAAATAACAGAGAAGGCCCTAGAAAAACCCCCAGACTCAGATCCAAAAATCCAGTTTTATCTACTTTATTTCCTTTTCAGTTTTACATTTCTTGTTCTTTGTATTTCTGTACTTTAAAATTCCTGCACTGCATTTCGTTCATAGGAGTAGTTTCAAGTAGATTGTTGCTGTAAACCTTTACGAGGCTGAATTGGATCATTGTAAGTCTTTTGTTTTACTTAATGAAATACTGCAATTGTTCTTCATTTAATCATTGTTTGCCTAATTCTCCTAAACAAAGCCACTAGTAAAAGTCCTCTTCATTGAGGCTGAAAGAACTAAAACAAAATCGTCTGATAATTGGTTGGCAATTAACATTCTGTAAGGACCGATTGATCCTTGCTGGCACGCTCACAATTACAAAAATAACCTTCGAAAGCCAAAAAAACCAACATATATTTTTGGCACGCCTAGTGGGACTAATTGAAATGGCTAGACGTAAGCGACAAGGAGAAAATGAAAGCTTGGAAGAAGGCATGGAAGGAGAGGTAGAAATGCCTAATCCAGAGGATAATGTGATAACACATCCTGGGGAAACATCGATTTTATCAGAACCTATGGTCGAACAGACCAGCACTTCGGAACAAGTACCACATGTTCATAATATTGGACGAGGCCAAGGGATTGGACCATCCACTGTTCCATCTACTCAGCCAATGAAGCCATGGGGTGGCCTAGTAGATGCCATGGGACAACAGTTAATGAACACAATGGAAAGGTGGACAACATCCTTTTTGGATCGAATGAATACTCACCAACCAACAAATGCAAGGCATACAGAGGAAAATTCAAATGTCCCTCAGCAAAGATTGGCTAGAGATAAACAATCTATGCAGAGTAATGGGCATATTAATGGTCAAACTAGTAATCAAAACTATGAAAGACCACCACCTCAGTCTTGGTATGAGCCTCTTTCGAGGCCTATGGCAAATCAAAATGCTTCACTACTTAACAGTGAAGCCATGCAAATGGGTGGATCTGGCCCAACACAGGATAATGGTGTAAGGATGGTTCCAAATCCCATGTTCGAAGCCATACTTGGTACGAGGGAGTTCATTAATCCTTTGTCCGAATTTATACCAGGGGGGTTGGAAGGTTTCCCTACAACTGAAAGAGATACAACACCTGTTCTAGCACCTTTCGCAGGTCCTTTTGTAGGACAGGCTCAAAGGGGTCTGCCATATCCCCAACAACAGCTAGTACCACAGGGACAACCAGTCCCAAACATACCACCCTATGGACTAAGAGGACCCCAGGCACAAGGTTGTCCACCAAATCCTGTGTTTGTTCCTCCGGTAGTGGTTCAACAAGCACAAAATATGGTCCCTAGGGACCAAATTGTTGATATTATTAGAGAAATGTATGCACCAATGGCTCGGGGGGTTCAAACTCCTGTGTACAGGAAGCCATATCCAGAATGGGTAGATAGGGTACATGAATACCCAAAGGGGTTTAGAATACCCGACTTTGCTCTTTTTTATGGGAATGGAAACCAGTCAACGGTTGAACATATTGCTAGGTTCGCTGCTCAGTGTGGTGAATTTACTAACAATGACTATATGAAGTTAAGATTGTTCCCAAATTCTCTAACTGGGGCAGCCTTTGTGTGGTATATTAACCTTACACCTGGCTTCATCCAAACTTGGCAACAAATGGAAGAGGCATTTCATGCCCAATTCTTCCAAACAGAGCCAGAGGTTTCCATGGCAAACTTGGCAAGATCGAGTCAAAGGCCTGATAAGAAGGCTACTCAGTTTATCGCTAGATTTAAAAGAGCACGAAATAAATGTAGGATCATCTTACCAGAGCCTGAATTCGTGAGATTGGCTCAAAATGGTTTAGAGTTTAGGCTTTGAAAGAAGTTTGACTCAACTGAGTTTAGAGACTTGGTGGAATTAACCTATAAGGTGTCTAGGTATGAAGCATTACTAGAACAAGAACAAGATCGAAGTAATGTATCATACAAGACGTATTATAGAGATCCTAATTATGAGATTGATGCAACAGAGATTGTAGGGAAAGAACCTGTGACCTGTGAAGTATTAATTCATAAAGACACAACAATTGACCAGCAGTTTAAAAAGAAAGACTTTCATAGGAAATACTCGTTCGATTTAACAAAGGCAGATGTCATTTTTGATTGTTTGCTTGCTGCGAATTTCCTGAAGTTGCCAAAAGGAGTTAAAATTCCATCTCCAGAGGAACTTAAAGGAAAAGCATATTATAAATGGCATAATTCTTGTTCTTACTCAACTAAAAACTGCATTGTTTTTCAAGACAGGATCCAAGAGTAGATTCGAAAAGGGAGTTTAAAATTCCCAGCTAAAGTAGAAAAGATCATGGGGATTGATACTAATCCATTCCTAGAAATTAGAGATGTGGTAGCCAATGTCATTATGCCAGACTTCCAGAACTTGTCCTTGAAAGAATTGGAAGAAGTTAATGTGCAGATGCATGTTGCCAGCCAGACAACTGCCAAGAAAGACACTAGAAATCTACCAGCTATTGGATAAAGTTTCTTAGACCAGAGGGAAGACTCTGATGAAGAAGCACTGGATGACGATTCTTTAGAAGTAGCTGTCATGCAAAGACTGTGTCCTAGATGCAGGCTGAGCTATAAGTGGTTGAAAGGGCTTCCAATTGATGGGAAGCAATATTAAAAGGATGTGCAGAGGCATCCTAAACCAACTAGTACTTATAACAAAAGGCCATATCTAATTGGTACGAAGCAACAACCATTAATGGTTGAGCCAACAGTCACTAGGATGCACTCCAAAGGCAAGAGACCTCTACATGAATCTAGGCCACTTAACTATTACAGAATGGAGGGCAATCATCTTGAAAGAAGATTTGAAAGGGGTTCAAGTTACGGGATCAAAGCCAGGGATTGGCATCCTAGACCAGTCTCACACAGGATAGAAGGTGGCCATCTTTATCGAAGGCCTGAATTGGGCCCAAAACAGGAAGTCAGGGCCATGCAGTGGCCTCCACAGCCAGCTTCAAAGATGGCTTCGAAGGAAGAAAGAAATAGTTCAACAGATGGGTCAGTAGGTTCGTGGGTACCTAGAGTTTCAGATTGGTTTGTTATGCAGAACAAATCTAGGGAGATGTCTACCCAAAGAAGTGTTGTTGGAAACCAAGGTAGGATGGTCAAACCTCCTTTGGTGGCTCCAAACAATTGGGTATTGCTTAAGTACCCGAAAACAAAAGAACCGAACATGGTCCCAGTGATTTCTGGGTCCCAAAGAAAGAAGATCCAACGAAGGTACACTCAGTACTAGAAGGATCTGAAAGAAGGTGGAAAAAGCTCTTCATTGGTTCAGCCAAAGAACCAGGCAGAAGAAGAAGAAGATTCAAAGTCATACCATAATTTAAAATTGACTCTTCCAGACAAAAGGAGTTGTAGCAAGGAGCAGTTGGCCAAAGTTCATTCCGAACTAAAGGCCAATGAAAGATCCAGCCTGGCAGGATTGAAAAAGGCTTTGATGGAAAGTGATAGTAAGATAGAGGAAGAAGTTGGCCTAGGCCAAAGGAAGGAAATGGTTGAGGAAGAGATGTTTGAAGCCTTCATGGTTGAACAGACATTTTTGGTCGAAAAGCTAGCAGAAACAGACCATTCGAAGGAAGCTATTGGTACAGAAGTGCCAGGATACAGCATGGAGGATGCTTCTGAAGTAATTGAACCAGTTGACCAAGAGGAAAAGCAGGTACAGCCAGTCATCCAATTTGGCTCGTTCCCTTCGGTGTTAGTGAATATGGTGCTTATCTTACCACATGAGTTTCAAGCTGAAGATGAAAACCAAGGTCAGGAGATTAACCCAATTCCAGTCTCCAATGAAGACTCCCAAGCAAGTATGGTGCAAGACGAATATGAAGTAGCCACACCAATGGAAACTGAAGACGAGAGTGAGGAAGAGGTAAATATTAACCTCTCATACCCTACCCACGACATCCATGACACAGTATGTCAAACCCTTGTATATCAAGGCCTTCTTCAATGGAATACAAATGAATCGGATGTTGGTAGATAACGGGGCAACAGTAAATCTGCTTCCAAAATCTTCATTGAAGAAACTAGGAAAGAAGAACCCCAGACTAATCCCAACTAGTACAACCATTGCTGGCTTCGCTGGAGACAAACAGATGGCCCAAGGCATTTTGCCCGTCAACCTGAGTGTGGGGACCAGGGACTGCATGACAGCATTCCTCGTTATTGACAGCAATGCTAAGTATAATGCTTTACTTGGAAGGGATTGGATTCACATCAATAAGTGTGTGCCTTCCTCTTTACATTACATTAATCATAATGGCCTTGTGCAATGGAGAGACAGAGGAGATCAATGTAGATCCTCAACCTTTTATAGCCTGTGCAGATTTTACAGAGGCCAAATTGTATACTGAAGGAGTAGCACCACTCAGTATACTAAGAAAGCCTGATGGATCAGCCAAAGTGATGGCTGAGGAGGAATTAGCACACCTGAAGCACTTAGTCTAGGAAAGTGCTGATGAAGAGTTTGTTGTTAAAGATGACAATGATGCCTGGTTGTAGGCAAAGAGTTGGAATCCAGGAGGCCAAATCTCTGGCTTTAATTAAGTTTTCAGCATTGGACATATAGTCAATAGTCCAGAAAGTGCAAGAACAAGAGAAAGAAGCCATAATAATTGGTTGGAAGCAAGAACAGCAACAAGTCAAATGTTTGGCCTTGGATAAATACTGTGCTTTGGATACTGAAATAAAAGTCCAAGAGATATAGGAGAAGGATGCCTTGTGGACAGACTTTGTCTATGAGGAGGAGGGTAAAGATGTCGAACCAAAGAAACTGGGAGCAGAACAAAGCAAGGAGATTGCTTCGAAGTCAAAAGGAATCAAAGAAGGAGCATCAGTAAGTTCTCAGATACAAGACCTCTTGGAAGAAGTAAATCTAGGGGAAGGTTCTATACAACAGCCCACCTATATAAGTGCGTGGTTGAATGCTCTTGACAGGGACCGGTTGTTGGTTGTTTTGAAGAAATATAAAGATTGTTTTGCATGGTCTTATAATGAACTACCAGGATTAGATAGGTTATTAGTAGAACATAGGCTCCCTATGAGGCCTAATTTCAAGCCATACAAGCAAAAACCGAGAAGAATGAGTCCAGAAATGATTTAGAAAGTTAAGGAGGAGATTCTTAGGCTCCTCAAGGCAAGCTTTATTAGGACAGCTAGGTATGTTGAATGGCTATCCAACATTGTACTTGTAGTTAAGAAGAATGGTAAATTGAGGGTGTGCATCAAATTCAGAAACTTGAATTTAGCAACCCCAAAAGATGAGTATCCTATGCCTATAGTGGATTTGTTAGTAGACAGTTCAGCAGAGCATCAAGTTTTATCAATGATGGATGGGCATTCTGGTTATAACCAAATCTGTATTGCAGAGGAGGACATCCACAAGACAGCATTCAGATGTCTTGGGAATATTGGCACCTTCGAATGGGTTAAAATGCCATTTGGTTTGAAGAATGCTAGGGCTACATATCAAAGGGCTATGAACACTATTTTTCATGACCTCATTGGAGGATATTTAGAGTGTTATATTGATGATATTGTAGTAAAGTCCCAATCCATTAAAGAGCATTTGTTTCACTTGGAGGCAGCCTTTGAAAGAATGAGAAGATTCAAGTTGAAACTTAATCCTCTCAAATGTGCTTTTGGCGTATCAGCTGGAAACTTCTTGGGCTATGTAGTACACAAGAAGGGAATACAGATTGATCAGAATAAAGCCAAAGCTATCATTGAAGCCAGACCTCCATCAAGTAAGAAACAATTACAAAAATTCCTTGGACAGGTTAATTTTCTTTGAAGATTCATTTCTAATACTGTAGGGAAAACTAAAGTTTTTTCTTCCTTATTAAGGCTGAAGGATGAAGAGGAGTTTGTGTGGACAGTAGAGTATCAAACTGCTTTTAAAGGAATCAAAGCCTACTTAGCCAATTCTCCAGTGCTGATGCCACCAAGGGGTGATAAGCCCTTGAAGTTGTACATAGCTGCAGCAGAGGATTCATTGGGAGTTTTCTTAGCCCAAGACAATGAAGAAGGCAATGAGCAAGCTGTTTATTACCTTAGTAGGTTTTTAAATTCTTATGAATGTAAATACTTAACTATAAAAAAGCTGTGGCTTGCATTGTATTTTGCTGCAATGAAATTAAAATACTATCTTTTGCCTACAACTGTTTTGGTAACTACAACCACAGATTTGGTTAAGTATATGTTATCTAGATCTATGTTGAGGGGAAGAAATGACAAATGGATACTAGCATTATCAGAATTTCATTTAGAATATGTTCCCCAAAAGGCAGTAAAATGACAAGTTTTAGCTAATTTTTTGGCAGACCATCCATCTCAAATAGAAAGCCAAGAGATAATGGAACTTGGTATGGCTAGTGTTGAACCATAGCAAATGTGATTCGATGGATCAAAAGCCAATGGTTTAACTGGAATTGGTATAGTAATTAAGTCACTACAAGGAGTTGAAACCACACATGGTTTCAGAGTGGATGAAATTATTTGTTCCAATAATCAAGCTGAATATGAAGCCTTAATAATGGGACTGGAAATACTTATTAGATTACAAGCTCATGCAGTTGACATATTTGGGGATTCTCAATTGGTAGTTAACCAGTTGAAAGGGGTTTTCAAATGTCAAAGTATAAGCATGTTGCCATACTATGTTATTGCATTACATCTGCTTTCTCAATTTCAGATAGCAAATGTAATTTATGTCCCAAGATTCTTGAACAATAAAGCTAATGATGTGGCTCAGAAAGCTTCGAATTTCAAGAGAAAGGATAATACTCAAGGGAACATAAACCAAACAACGTGTCAGAAAGTAATACCACCTTTGAATAAAATGAATGTGGTCCTGGAAGTCAATTATAATGACTTACAAGAACAAGATTGGAGGCATCCAATAATGCAGTATCTAGCTGGCCCATCTTCGAAAGCCAGTAGAAAAATTAAATTGCAGTCTATGCAATACATAATGTATGGTAATGTTCTCTAGAAAAGGGGGGGGGGGAGATGGGTTATTGTTGGAATGTTTAGGCCCAAAGAAAGCATTGACAGCTATGGCTGAGGTTCATGAAGGCATCTGTGGTGCTCATCAGCCTGGTGTGAAGATGAGATTGCTGCTTCGAAGGCATTCCTACTATTGGCCAACTATCCTTAAAGACAGCATAGAATATGCAAAAGGTTGCCAGGCATGCCAAAAGCATAGCACAATAAGACACGTGCCCATAACTGACCTGCATGTAGTTATGAAGCCTTGGCCATTTAGAGGATGGGCCATAGATATGATGGGAAAAATATACCCACCCTCTTTGAAGCATCATTGTTTCATCTTAGTGGCCACTGATTACTTTACTAAGTGGGTCGAAGCTAAGCCATACAAGGCTGTAGACCAGACTGAAGTTATTGGATTTATTAAGGATTTAATCCATAGATTTGGTATCCCACAGACTATAACTGTTGATAATGGGACTGTATTTGATGAAAAAATGGTAAAGTCTTTTGTGGCAGAGTTTGAAATTAGCCTTGTTAATTCCACCCCCTATTATGCACAAGCCAATGGCCAAGCCGAATCATCCAATAAGTTTTTGAAAAAAGGAATACAGAAAGTTGTGGAAGACAATCCTAGGGATTGGCATAACTTTTTGTTGGATGTATTGTGGGCTTATAGGACTTCTCCAAGATCAAGTACAGGAATCACTCCATATGCTTTAGTGTATGGGCATGATGCAGTGCTACCTGTGGAAATTAATGTTAAGTCCTTGAGGGTGAGATGCCAAGACCAGTTAGATCTTGAGCATTACCATCAGAGTATGTGCATGGAATTAGAAAGTTTAGATGAAGCTAGGATTCTGGCATTAAATAACATTCTTTTCCAAAAGAAGAAAGTTGCCAAAAACTATAATAAGAAAGTCAAGCACATTGGCTTTGATGAATGTGATTTGGTATGGAAGACAATACTCCCAATAGGGATTAAAATCCATAAGTTTGGCAAATGGTCACCTAATTGGGAAGGACCATATCAAGTTCATATGGTCCTGTCTTTTAGAGCATACCATTTGAGAAATTTGAATGGATATGTACATCCCAAAAAGATTAATGACAGGTATTTGAAGCCTTATTATCCAACCATGTGGGAAACACAAGGAATAAAATAAGTGCTAAATAAAAGAACATGAGAACACTTCAATAATAAATAAGAATTTATTTCATAAAGAGTCAAATACATGTAGCCATAGATTGGTCCAAAAGTCATTACAATGTTTAAATTATCCTTTTACAATAGATGCTCTATTCTTGAGGGATGGAAACAATTGGATGGTTGTAGTTATCTCTTGCTTTCGATCAGCTAGCTCTTGATTAGTGATTTGCAGCTTGGTAATGGTTCGATCCAAAGCTTGGTAACTGCTGATAATTCTTCCTCAAGTTGAACCTTCTTCTCCAAAAGTTGAGCTCGGAATTGGGAGACAGAGGAATGTTGTTCCTTCAATTTTGATACCTCAGTGTGTACTTTGGAAACAAAGCTCTGATCGCTCACCAATTTCTCCTCTACAGCCTTGGCAGCATGGCAAATGTTGATGTAAAAATCAATAGTGGCTGCCACCTGAGACAAATGACCTGAGATAGCCATGCCAGATTGCTCAATAATCTTGTAGCACTGGAGGAAACCATTTCTTATTATAGGCCTCTGTAAGGCTTCGAGAGGGATCCTCGAGAAAGATGTCAGCAGCTCTAGACAGTTGTCCAAGTTTATTGGAGGCAGGGAAGTCTTACTATTGGTGGAAGAGCTCTCAAAAATTTCTAGCAGGGAATCGACCAGAACTAATGGCTTAGTCTTATTGCTAGCTAGTGGAGAGGTGGAAGGTATGTCGAAGAGACTAGCTAGTCTAGCTTCGAAGATGTCTACCTCATCCATGGACATGAGAGGTGCAGAAAGAGCCTTGGTGGAAGGAAGAAAGGACTGCATAGGAATAAGAGAAGTGGGTGGAGCATCTTCGGCAGTCAGTATAGTTCTAGCCACCAATAGGTTGAGGGAAGAAGGATTGGAGCGAGGCAAAGATAATGGCTAATGGATTGAAGAGCTACCAGTACCCTCTATAGAGGAATCAGTCATCATCAAAGATGAAGCAACAGCTGGAGTTTCTTTAGGAGGGAGAGGAGAAGCAAGGCTCGAAAGAGAACCAAATTGAGTAAAATCAAAGGACAGATAAGGGAGATACAGAGTTAAACCAAAAGAAGGAGATATAGGTATACTTGGCTGCAAGAAGGGTACGAAGAATATAGGCCTAAAAAGTGGGAGTATTATCTAAATAGACTCCACATTTTTCGATCGATCAACTTCAACCGAAACTGAGGGAGTCCTTATTTGGAGAATAGGCTCAGTGGTTGTCACTGCAAAGGAAGAGGTACAAAACAATGTTAAGTCTCAATATCAACAATTTGGGAAAAAAAAGTGGAGACATGAAAGAAATTTACTGGTTTCAGAGGTGGTGGCAATGACGGGAGAATTATGGAGGAAATAATGCTTGGTAGTGTGTTGCCTTCTCATTGTTTCCCTTTGGGTTGCATCAGTGGTAGTTGCTTTATCCCTTAGCAATTGTTGCTGTCGCCTTTTCTCAGCTCTTTGAAAAATAATTATTTTTTTTGGGATGTTCCTCCTCTACTACTTTGGCAGCCGCCTCATAAGTGGGGTCTTCGACCAAATCAAAAGGAGAGACAGTCATCTTCTTTCTCTGCTTCCTCTGTAATGGCACTTCCTGCTCTTTCTCAATCTCTCTCTCTTCAGTCTGAGATTCAGACTCTTCAGGGGTGAGTATTAGCTTTCTCTTCTTTTTCTGCTGATGTTTATCTTTGAGAGTAGCTAGAGCTTCAGCTCTCTTAGGAGATTCCTCTTGTGGAGATCCTACACCAGAAAGTATGAATGTAAAGAAAACAAGCAAAAAAGTCTAAAAGAAGAGAAACCTCAAGATACATACCCTTTTCGAAGCAGCTCCGGTAACTCTGGAAAGAGGGGGTGAGATTGCAGAAACAGTTTTGGCAGCTGTGGAAAGAGGGGGAATGTTCTCGACTGCTATTGGTTTAGCCTTAGAAAGCACTCCTAGCCCTATCAGTAAATCATGAGAGTGTATTACTAGGTGCACTTTTATATTGGTTGTCCACCAGTTTTGAAATCCTTTCAAAGCCAAGCCAGAGAGAAGGAAGGGAACAAATTTGAACTCACTCAAATCCTTCAATAGTTTAAATGTTGCCTCTTCTAGTTTTGATTTGGGTACTCTCAAGTCTCTAGCTGTAAGATGGACATTCGAGAGGCTGCAAAGTGGAACAAGAATCTCTTGAGTAAACCCAAATTACCTGGCAAATTGAGAAGGGCAATATACCTTTGATATGCACTTATAAGCTCGAGGGTTTAAAGTACCAATGAACAGTTCCCTCGGTAACAAAATTGAAGCCCACATATCTTTGTGTGGTGAGGTGGAAAACTCTTTATCGGCCAAGAATGTTTACAGCCAAGCTGGTCCTTTGTTGGCATCAAAGGGACAGAAGAAGGAGGCAGATGGAGAAATAGGAAGTTGGTGAAAAAAGATGAGGTAATAGGCAAAGGAAGCAGGGTAAACAACAACTCTAGCATACTTTTCTCCGTAAGTACTAGGGTCTTGAACTAGAAACTTCAAGTTAGGATGCAAGTCAATAAAGTATGTAAAGAGCCAGAGTTGGAGCACCCAAAGAGGACCTCCTTGGTTGATATCAAGAGGTTTCTCACAAAATTAGGAGCATGCTCTATAAACATGGCCTAAGAGATAAGAGGCCAAGGCTATGCGTTTTTTCAAAATAAGGGCCTTCGCAAGTGGGGCGAATTCAGGCATGATCCACTGAGATGATGTACAAAAGAGAAATTTACACAACCAGTATAAAATAAAGAAAAAGAGTTCTCGATCTCTCACGGGACCTTCCCTTTTATTTTCAGCATTTACAAAATCACTAAAGGAGGAATTTAAAAGTGGAAGGGAAAACTTAACAGAAAGGTCTGGTTAGCTGGGTGTAAAAGGAGTGCTAAGTGGTGAAAGCCCTAAGAGATGACAGATATCAAGAACGGTAGGGGCCATCATGCCACACCGAAACTGAAAGAAATTAAAAGCCATGTTCCAAAAGCAAAGAGCAACATGAATCAAAAAAGGGTCTTTAGGGATGATAAACCTGGAAAGACGAAGGGCATCGAGAATACAGAGCTCTTGCAGGTCACCTTCTCTTCCAGGCACAACTCTGTCATACCATTCCTCCCACTCAGCCCTCAATGTTGGCTAGCAACGGTGAGGTCAGTTCATTCTCTAATTTCCCCAGTCGAGCCCCCCCTTTGTAGAGAAGAAAGTGGTCCTCTAAACGAGGGTATAAAGCTGGAAGTTGAGTGGGAGCTTCTCGAAAGATGGGACCTAGGACATATTCTTGTTTGTCGCTATGGCGAGGAACAAAGAGGTGTCCGTCTATGGCGCTTGACCCATCAGCTGTAAATTTAGTAATCTCTTCCTCAATGCATTTCTTCAAAGCCATTGTTGGACTTATACAATCACCAGTTGGTGCTTTCAGAGAAGAAGAATCTATTGGTGGCAAGTAGCAAGGAAGAGAGGGTTAATAGAGGGGAAGGGTTTGTGTGTTGAGCAAACGAGTAAATTCAGAGCACGAAATAAAAGGGTTTTTAAACCTTTGTGTTTGGAATTTGTAAAGAAATACTAAAAGTACGGATGCGAAGAGTTTCCCTCAATATTGATAATTTCTGGAGGGAAACACATCTCAAATACTAATGTCAACTTCGAAATAAAATATTTGGCTTCGAAGCCAATTTTTGGCGCCAAAATGAAATGACAAACGGCTTCGAATGTCGAAAGCTTACTTCGAAGCACATTCCATGCCTCACGGTGAAAGAGTGTTTAGATATTTGTTTACTTCAAAAGGATTAAGAACCTATTTTATGGTTTCCTAGTGAGAGTAAATCCTTCGAAGCAAAAACTTGAGATCCCTTAAGGTTGGGAATTGTTGTTCGAAGTATCAAAACCAATAGTTGGTTTGATAATATACAGAAAAGATTACTTTTTCAGATTAAAACAGTGTAGCCCTCGAGAGGGACTTCTATATTTTGAATGTATGGACTATTGTTCAAAGCAAAAATGGTCAATTTAAAACTGATTGATCGTACTAATCATGACCATATGTTGGACGTGATTAAAATAGGCTTTAAGGGACAAGGTTGTTAAATCCGAAACACTGATTTTAAATAGAAACCAGCAAAAGTTATCAACTATATTCCATGAGTTAGAAAAGTTCTTGTTGGTTTTTTCAGTGTTTTATTTGAGATGTTTGAATCTAGATGTGAATGATGAGATTGTTGAGTTCAAAGCCTTAAATTGGCTTGTAAAGACAAATGGAGATAAAGTCAAACCATGCCAAACAAAGAGAAAATTCTTAGCTATATTGAAACAAAAGCAATTACATCAAAAGGCCCTCTTTGGATACAAATTCGAGTTCATAAAAGTAAGGAATAAAATAAATAACAAGATCATGGAATTTGGTCCAGCTATGATCAGTAAATTTCTGTTCCTTTTTTATTCTATCCTCTATTTTCTCCAGGCTTGGCTACTGAAGTTGATGTGCTCTCACTTGATAAAAGAGCTCTTCAGCCTTTATTTCGAACGCTGTTTCTTTTAACCCTTGTTCCAGCTCATCCATATCCGAGTCATCCCAGTACGTAGAGTCTTTATTTTTGAAGTCATCGTATTCTTCGATGAGGTTCTCTGCTTCGTACTGGGTATGAACTCGAAGGGATAAAAGTTGGTTCAAAGATTGGGTGGTGGCCACAGAAGTCCGGTGCCAATGGAGAAGCAACGGAAGTTGGTCCAAAAACATTTGGAGTTCTACTTGAGCAATGGGGTTGAGGACGTGACCCCGAGTCATGATATCACAAGCCCATCGAAGGTTCTTGAGAGGAACATAGTCTTTAAGAACATTGAAAGGCAAGTGAGAAAAGGTCACAAGCAGAAGTTGGGCTTGCTTTCGCTGAGCTGGAGTAGGGGAAGGTGGAGGCTTGTAAGGAGGAAAAACCTTGTCCGCAGAGAGGGTAAGCCTCAGCCTTTCTGTCTAGCAGGGATTTTGCGGAGGAGGAGGTATAGAGGCTTCCATTTCGAAAGAGGGAGGAAACCGAGGGGCATTAACACAATCAAGCCAGTCAGAAGAGCAAAGCTTCGCCTTCTGGGCTAAGAACGATGGGTTATACCCTTGTGCCTCTTCTGGGCGTCGGGTAGCTTGTACTATCTTTGTAGGCATGGAGAATGTGTACCATGCTACAAGTAGATTGTTCTCTAAACTGCGTCGACAGTCGATGGGCACGTAAGGATAAACCACCGAACTTCGAGCATCAGGAGGGGATTCTAGAGGATCAGTGAACTCGACAAAGTGATGATTAACTCGCTTCCTCAATTCACATGCCTCAGGTTTCGACTAGCTTCTCCAACCAGAAGCCCCAGAAGAAGAAGAAGCCATGGCCTCATCCCATGCAGAAGATTGTGAATTAGAAGAAGAACTTCCCATGTCCATATTTGCAAATTTCTGAATCAAGGGATTGTGGACGGTATGTTCGTAACCCAAAGGTTGATAATTTGCGAACGCTTCCATGACTTGAATATAGGAAGGTGGATAAAGGTGGCTAATCAATGCATGAAGATTCTTTCGAGGATGAACGGTAAACAACTCTTCATATGCTTGATCGAAATAAGAAAAGGTCTGTTTATCCATTGAATTGGACTTTTCGAATACTAAGATAGTGAGCGCGTTTAAGGGATCAAAGAGGAGTTAATGTAAATGTTCATCAATGAATGACGGTTGTGTTTCTAAAAATGCAAAGCCCATGCACGTTCTAAAACATGGATAAAAGGCCTTGATCCACTAATATCACCAAGTATTAGGTATATTAGTGTGGGGGGTAATGTTGGCTACGTATTTTGTATAAGCCAATTACAATTGAACGCGGGCAGAATAAGGGCAATATGGGAAGACTATTCAAGTCTTCAATCATAATCACACACGTGGCAGTCGGCATTGGTTATAATGGATTTGCGTAACACTAGATCAGCAAAAAGATGCAAAGTGACGTGGCTTCAACAGTTACTCACATTTAAATTCAAAATCAGGAGGGAAGCCTAACTGTAGGTATTGGCATAGTGGAGCTAACTATAAGGCAACATGATCAGCGATCATGGAGGAGCATTTCGACGGTTAGAAGTGCAGTTCGATGGTCATCCTTAAGAAGTATAAATAACAGAGAAGGCCCCAGAAAAACCCCCAAACTCAGATCAAAAAATCCAGTTTTATCTACTTTATTTCCTTCCCAGTTTTACATTTCCTGTTTTTTGTATTTCTGTACTTTAAAATTCCTACACTGCATTTCGTTCATAGGAGTAGTTTCAAGTAGATTGTTGCTGTAAACCTCTACGAGGCTGAATTGGATCATTGTAAGTCTTTCGTTTTACTTAATGAAATACTGCAATTATTCTTCATTTAATCATTGTTTGCCTAATTCTCCTAAACAAAGCCACCAGTAAAAGTCCTCTTCATTGAGGCTGAAAGAACTAAAACAAAATCGTCTGATAATTGGTTGGCAATTAACATTCTATAAGGACTGATTGATCCTTGCTGGCACACTCACAATTACAAAAATAACCTTTGAAAGCCAAAAAAGCCAACATAAAAGAATTTTGGTAACACTTCTCTAATAGTGCAACAATATGTTTTTACACTTTGAGCTTCATTTGATGGTTAAATATGGCTTCATTTGTATGTATAAAAAGTAGAGTAAAAAAGCACCTTACTCCCCGCGATTTTAGGTTGTAGCACTCTATCTCATGTGGTTTGAATATATATAGATATCTTCTCTATGATTTTGGATTGATGTGTAATTATTAGTTTTTTCATCCAAATAAACGGAAAGTGTGTGTCACGCTCCTAATACGCATGCATGCCTCTAATTGATGTTTTTCCATTCAAAAATGATTTGTCCAAATGACCAAAATGGCCTTATTATTCACTATATAAGAAAATGACATCAAATAGGTTGTTATTTATAACAAATTAAATTATAAATTAATCTAACTAAATTAATTTATTATCATAAAATTACCTTAATCAATTTTTAACTTAATTTATTATTTAATAAAATTTTAAATTATATATATATATATATATCAAATTAAACCATAAATTAAGCTAAACACCTTTATTACCATAAAATCAAATCATAAAATTACCTTAATCTAATTTTTAATTTTTAAACCTTTTCTAACATTCTAAATTAAACACACATATATAACTAATTAAATCATATATTAATCTAACTACCTTAATTTATTATCATAAAATTACCTTAATTAATTTTTAATTTTTAACCTAATTTATTATTTAATAACATTTTAAATTAAACCATAAATTAACCTAAATGCCCTAATTTATTATAATAAAATTACTTGCTTGTAGAAGATATTGCAATGTTCCTAACCAATTGCATGAGTTTAAAGAAAATTAAACAAAACAAATCAAAGCAATAAAAATTAAAATTAAAAAAGAGAGGCAACAGGTAGTAAATATTGCAATGTTCCTAACAAATTATATAATAGAATAGAAACAAAATTAAACAAATCAACCCAAAAAAAGGGGGAATTTTTTTTAAGGTCCCTAATAATAGTAATTTAGAAGATAAAGGACACCAAAAAAAGGGGTGATGCATCAGGTCCCTAAACTATATGGCGCGCATTTTTAATTATTTCATTGAACAAAATACCCTTCACAAATCAACACAGAAACGAAACTGGATTCCGACAACTAAGTTCTATTCCAAGCATCCAACCATCTTCACGAGCAAGGGAATAGCAGAATTAGGGTTTCAATATCATCTTCACCATCGACATTAGAGTTTCATTATTTTCTGCAAAATCATTCCCATTCATTCCTCACAAATTTCTCTGATCATGTTTTCACTGTTCATTGTCATCTCAATTCATCTTCGTCACATCGTATTTTCATCTCAGGGCATAGCAGTTTGTAATTAAAGTTTCATCCTAACTCAGGTAAGTTTTTCTACAATCCAACTAGATTTTCTCTAGAAACACAGTTAATTTCATTTTATATTAACCTTTCATAAATTAGGGTTTCAATTTCGTAATAAAAAGCTACATGAATTTGAAAAAAGTTATTTCTCTGTGTCTTGAACTTATTCTTGAACATGTTTGTGTGCTTTTATCCGTAAATTTCTCTAGCATTTGAATTTCTCTAGTTTTTATTTGATGTATGTTTCTTCTTTGAATTTTCTCTGACATGCTTATTTTGAAAAAAGTTATTTCTCTGTGTTTTGATCTTATTCTTGAACATGTTTTTGTGATTTTGTCTATAAATTTCTCTGCTCTATAAATTTCTCTGAAATATGTATTTTTCTCTAGAATGTCTATCTTTCTCTAGAATGTCTATTACTCTCTTGTCTCTGTCTAAGTTTCTCTGGCATTTATAATTTTCTTTGGCCACATCACTTTTCTCCCTTTTGTGTCTCTATCATGTTTAATTTTCTCTGGTTGTGTATGTAAATTTCTCTAGCATTTTAATATTATGGACTGGAATGTATGTTTCTTCTTTGAATTTTCTCTGGCATGTTTATTTTGAAAAAAGTTATTTCTCTATGTTTTGATCTTATTCTTGAGCATGTTTCTGTAATTTTGTGTATAAATTTATTTGCTTTGTAAATTTCTCTGGAATATGTATTTTTCTCTGGAATATCTATTTTTCTCTAGAATGTCTATTACTCTCTTGTCTGTGTCTAAGTTTCTCTAGTATGTATAATTTTCTCTAGCCACATCACTTTTCTCCCTTGTGTGTCTCTGTCATGTTTAATTTTCTCTAATTGTGTATGTAAATTTCTTTAGCATTTTAATATTATGGACTGAAAATTTTCTCTAGAATGGAAATTTTTTCAAGAATGTATAATTTTCTCTGGAATGTGTAATTTTCTCTGGTATGTTTATTTTGTTCAATTCTTGATTTCAATGTTGTATAATTTTCAGTGGCATGTTTACGTTGCTTTGTTTATTTTATTTTGTTAATTGTGGAATGAAAATTTTCTTTGGCTTGCCATGTTTACTTTTCTCTGTCATTTATTTTCTGTGCTTGCTAAATATATGTTTCTTTTTTGAATTTTCTCTGGCTATATTTTACTTATATATGTAATTTTAACAATTATTAAAAATTTCTCTGACATGTTTATGTTGCTTTGTTGATTTTTTCTGGGAGTGTAAATTTTCTGTGGCTGGATGTATTCCATAGGAAAACAATTAGTACTCTGATATTTAATTTTTAGTGTCTAATTTTCTCTGACATTTATAATTTTCCTTGGCCACCTTAGTTTTCTCCCTTATGTGTAATTATCTCTTAAATGTCCAATTTTCTCTAGCATGTTCAATTTTCTTTGGGATTTAATGTTGACATCTTTATGTTTTCATCATTGTCTAGAAATGGCAAAACGTAAAAGCAGCAAAACACTAGAAACACTAAGCAAGAAATAGAAACTCCCTCAATCTTCTTATGATCTAAGATCAAAAAGCAGCAAAACACCACAAACTCCTTGCCAAAACACACAAGTCCATGGTGATGAAGCAACTAGCATCAAGATGAATACCCCAACTTCAAAAGACTTAAGCTCAAGGGAGAAAAAAACCTGTTAAACTTCAAAGAAAGAGAGCTCATTACAACATTCAATACCGATTCAACCTTTCATCTATTATCTCCTTTTTTCAAGCACTTAAATTCAATTCAAACCAACTTGTAGAGCTTCAAAAGACCCCATTCTAATATTTGATCCAAGCTCTAACCACTGGAAGTATGGATCCAAGGAAATCTAGGAAATCTGATGATGATGTAGTTGCAATAATCCAATGTTACAATGAAAAAACAAAAGCATTCACAGTTGGTAAAAAGAACTTGACCTTTACAACCAATAACATGACCTTGATTTTTGGTTGCAAGGAGGTAAAGGAGCCATGTCATTAAGATACTCTAAAAGGCCAAAATCTGCATTCCTAAGGAGAAGATTCCCAAAAGACACAAGGCTCACTAGTCCTGTTCTTAAAAATTTCTTGGTCAAAGCAAAAAAAGGCAAGCAACCAACTGACTTCAAAGATGTAGCAATCATTGTTACAGTATACTTGTGTCTCACCCTATTTTTTGCAATAAATGGGAATTCAATAGGGTGGGTTCTTATAAAGTTTGTGAAACCTCTTGAATCAATGAAACAATATGATTGACCAGAAGCAATCACATCAACATTGATTGATTCTATCATAGCATTGCACAAAACTCTAGAAAAAGTTACGGGGTGTGTCATTACATTGCTGGTAAGTATAATTTCCATTCAAATTTGCAGTTATCATACTTACAAATTTGTGTGTTTAGCAAAATTTAATTACTTTAATTTCCATCACAGTATTGGCTATTTGAGCATACAAATATCATTGACTCAGAAGACAGTAACACAACTGACTTCCCAAGATGTGCCAAGTGGAACCTGCAAAGCTTGACCAAACAGCTGCAGAAGACACCAGTCCACTCTCTTGCACCTCGATAGGTTAGATTTCTATTGCCACTAAAATCTCAGTGAAATTCCAAAATTTCTTTGACCACTAGTTTGTTTCCCTCCTTGTGCCTTGATTAATTGAGATCAATTTTCTCTGAACTATAAATTTATGTTTCTTCTTTGATTACCACTGGTTTATTTCTTCCATTGTAATCAATTTTCTCTGCAATCCAAATTTCTCTGACCATAATTGTAACACATTAACTTATATGCCCTGATTGATTTTTTCTAATATCTGAATTATGTTGGTTGTTTCATAATTTTCTCTGGCCTATATAATTGTTTCTCATTGTGTGTAATTTTCTCTGGCCCATAACTTATGTGCCTTGCTTCTTTGATTAACACTATTTATTTCTACCCTTGCAATAAATTTTTTCTGGAATCTAAATTTCTCTGACACAATTATAGTATCATTAACTTATATGCCCTGATTGATTTTCTCTGATATCTAAATTATTTTGCTTCTTTCATAATTTTCTCTGTCTCATAAAATTATCTCATTGTCTGTAATTTTCTCTGGCCCATACAATTTTCTCTAAAATTTGTTTCCGATTAGTATCATTTAGATGAATTTTATCTGCCTTATTTGAATTTTTTCTCTCAGTGAATTTTGTAACATTTCTCTAATAAAAGAGCCTCTTGTTACCGATAGATAACAAGAAGCTAGTTAAAAATCCTCAGAGGAGTTTTGTCTTGGTAAAAAGAAGAAGAAAGAATAAAAAAAAGGCAATTGTTAAATTCAATGAGACATTAGAAGATTCATCTAAAGAAGCAGGGAATGAAGAAGGAGAAGGCAACATAAAAGAACAAGAAGCCAGCAATGGACAAGAAAATCAAGCAAACTGTAATATCCTTGTTCTGTAGTATGCTAATTGGTCCTTAACATGAATATGATTATGTGTTTGATATGATTTTGTGTGCCATTATGTGAAAATATGTGGTTTTGAATTTCTATCTGTCCACCGTAGGAATATCTGTTTGATTGTCTAGTTTGGAAATTAAATTGAAGGCCTTATCGGCCACAGAAATCGAAATTGACTACGCTATTGCGATTGGCATAATTTTTAGAGCCTACGATGAAATTTAATTGGAAATTGATTCGGATCAGATTAATTGATTAAATTGATGAATTAGTGTCCAATTACTTTATTGTTATTATATTGAAATTAGTGGAATTGGTTGTAATAGAGCACTACACCCTCAATTCTCTCTTTAGCTTCATTTGGCTGATTTTGAACTCAAAGAAGAGAGAGGGCCGACTATAGAGAGAGAGAGAGAGGGAGAGAATTGTGTAATCTTGGCTCAAGGTTTGGGGAATTTGAAGATTAAACTCAAGGATTTGCTATAGTTTGGAAGATTGAGCTCCTAGGTAAGGGAATTCATGAGTTTAATGTGTAATATTGTGAATTCAAGTTTGCTTAATGGTCAAGAACATGAGTTAGATTGATTATGATGAAATTGGGTTAGTTTTGTTGAATTTGAAGTCTTAGAACACATGAATGTAAGAAATTGCCATAAATTTCCATGTTTGAGCATAAAATATGTAATCCATGTTGAGTTTTGATTAATGACCATGTATTTGATCATCTCTTCACCAATTAAGTTGCGGATATTGTGTATATTTCACATGCAAGTGCAAATCATGGGAGTTTGAGTCTTGCATGTTTGAATCTAGTGTGTTGGTGACGAGTTTGAGTTAATTTGAGACATGCATATGATTAAATTGTGAAATTGAGCTTCATTGTATTGTAATTTGGTGTTTATACCATGTTAGGATATGTATATGTGAAGTTTGAGCCAAAATCGTGCATTTGGAACCTTTGAACATCAAATTGAAGCTCAAGAACATGTTCTGGATTTCCCAAAATTTTGATGTCTGCTCGAGCGGGAAAACCGCCACTCGAGCGTGAAATTCATGTTCCCAGTATTTTCTGCATACATGGTGTCTGCTCGAGCGGGGAAGTTCATGCTCGAGCAGGGAGCCATGTAGAGAGGCCTTCCGCTCGAGCGCCAAAGTTCGAGATCGAGGTAAATTTGGCATATCTAGTACTTTTGCAGGCCTTAAGGGTCCACTCGAGCGGGGAAGTTCACGTTCTAGAGGGGACCCTGTTTTCTGAAATTTTGAAAAGACATTCTGTGTTTTATTTTCTGTTCTCTTTCATTTCCAAGCACTCTTGGGCATGCATTGAGCATTGTAAATGAGTTAAAGAGATAAGAATGAAGCCTAAAGAGGAAAATGTGAATTTAGAACGGATCGAATTGTTTGTGACCCTTTTGTATTCATGGAATGTGTAGGGTCGAGCTCCAGGGCAAACCAACCAACAGATCACTGTGAGTAATATCTTAATAGAGATATCTGAAATATGTTGTTGTCCAATTGCTTACTTCTATGTAAATTTTATAAGTTCATTGATTCGATTGATGGACAATGTTTGCTATACCAAATGAGTGGGCCAGAGGCCAGTTTGATTTGAATGATAGAACGAATGGGCCAGAGGCCGTTTTGACATGAATGGATGGGCCAGAGGCCGTTTTGGCATGAATGAATGGGCCAGAGGCCGTTTTGACATGAATGAATGGGCCGGAGGCCGTTTTGACACAAATGAATGGGCCGAAGGTCGTTTCGACATGAACGAATGAATGGGCCAAAGGCTATTTTGTCATCTAAATGGGCCAAAGGTCGTTTTGACACAAATGAAAGTTTGAATGGGCCAAAGGCCAGTTTGTTTGGAACCGTAGTCACTTGACCTAAATTGTGTATATATGTTAAATAGAAATATGAATTGGGCCTAAGGCCGTTCGAAACATGTTGTTCTACATATCGTCTGTATAGCTTCTTTAATTGATATTATTCGCTGGGCTTTCGCTCACGCTCATTCCTGTGTTTGTAAGTGAGCCAAGAGAAGTCCAAGCCCAGCTCCAGTGAAGTCTATGTGGAACAACAAAGGTTTTGGGAGAGTCAGCCCTTGTGTCTCACGCACGAGACCCGTCTTCGCCTTTTTATTATGTATTTATATTCTGTTATGTTGGCGAAGACTTTACATCTGTTGTATATAGTCGTGATGGGTTGACTTAGACTTATATGATTCTGTATGTACAGAACCTTATGTAGTACATATTTTGTTGTGAGTTATTAATATGCATATGTATGGTTTGTTATGATGTGCCATGTAAGCATAGCTTTATGGACAAAGTTTTAAATTGCTTCCATTTGGCCCCCATTAACTCTGTTAAAATACGTTTGGTTTGGTTTGAGGCTGTAGGTAATCTCATGATTACTGGCCGGTTATGTCTTTAACCCACGGGGGCGGGTTCAGGTCATGACATAAACAGTGGAGAAGCGGAAGCCAGAGAAGAAATTGAAGAAATAGAAGTAGAAGACAAAGAAGAAAATGAACAGAAAGAAAAAGACAATGAAGAAGAAGATGAAGGCACTCAATCTAAAGACCAAGAAGAAAATAATGAGGACAGTGATGAAGAAGAACATAATGAGCCGATGGACCAACATCATGATAGCATTTGTGGCTCAACAATGCATCAGCCTCAAGAATCTGAGGAATTAAAGGATGCTCAAATTACTGATCTACATCAAAGACTAAAGACACTTTCTAAACCCAAAATAGAAGAAGAGAGAAATTGGAATGAATTACTTGTAGAAAAGGAGATTGCAATAAGAACCTTGACATCACATAACTCAGAACTTCAAGAAAGAGACAGCACAAACCAAATGAAACTAAGGATGTTGGAGGTTCAAAAAGAAGATGATACAAAAACAATTCAACAGTCGAGGTATTCAATTTCAGAGCTTGAAATTGAAAATGCTAGATTGCATAAACAAATTCAAGAACTATCCATCCAACTAGCAACACAACCTTACCGAACACCAATACAAGTTCAACCACAAGGTCAGTGAAAATCTTAAGCCACAAAAAGTTATGTCCTTGTGTCAACATAACTCAGAAAAATTTCTATTTATTATAATTTTCTCTGTCAACAGTAATTTTCTCTGAAAGTTAAATTTCTCTGACCATATTAGTTTCTGCTGCTTATTTTTATTGATTTCTACTGCTTATTTGATTTTCTCTGTCTATTTGCTTATTTGATTTTTGGGGCTTGTTTGATTTTCACTGTGTATAGTTAGAATAGAAGTGGAACAACAATCAACAACCCAACAATAACAAGTAGCACACAAAGAACAATCAAAACAAAAGATAAAAGTCTATGGTAACTAGAAAATATTGAATCAAACAAATTTACATATTGAAATATCATCTCTTACTTCAAAGAAATTTTACTTTTACTAATATTTTCACTGTTTACAGTGAAAAAAGATCCTACATCAATGATAAAGAATTTAAAGGCAAAAGAAAGGAAAGAAAAAAAGCAAGATCCAGAATTTTAATCTCCCAAAGTTACGAAAGTGACTAGAGGTTCAAAGCAAGCTGCAAAGCAAACAGAGCAAACCACCAAAGACAAAGAAGTACTTGATGCCGATACGTACGTCGTGCTTCAACCAACAAGCATCAGAAAATCTTGAATTTTTCCACAAACTCTACCGGTTTCAAAATTGATAAAAGAACATGTAAAAGACATCTTGCAGCATGTATCAAATGTGTTTGGACTCGAGTAAGTACAATAAATAAAATAGAAGATACAAATAACAATTTACTAACTTATATTGCATTAACAACTATTAAATCCCTTCTTTGTCATCTTGTAGGGCTTTAATCTGGACAAGTGAGTTGACTCTCATTACCTTTGAAGATATTGAAAACCTAATAAAACAAAAAGAAATTGTCAACAATGTAAGTCTATCATCAAAATTTCTCTGCAATGGTCCATCAGCCTTTATAAACCAATGTTACAATTATAAATGATATTTTTTAGGTCATTGATGGCTATAGAGAAATCCTATTTGCTGACCAAAGGAGAAAACGACAACAAGCAACTTCATTTTTTTTCACGTGCATGAGCTTAGTATGTTACTACTCTTTTATTTGATTTTCTCTGGAATTTACTTACTACTTTCTCTTGTTAAGATACTTCTTGAAGCCAGTTGTGTCACTAGTCTAATTTTCTCTGGCTAGTTGTGTACATTTAAAATTTTCCTGTGTGTATATTTCTTAAATTCCTGTCATTTCAACTTTCTCGAAACATAACCATTTTTTGATTTTCTTTGACCGCAGAACTTCATCAAGATGACGGAAAATCAAACTTTCCGAGTCTCATTATTTAACAAGCATCTTAAAACAGCATGAAGGAACTACAAGTTCCTCAATTTCCCAATAAATACTGGGGGTAATGAGAAGTCAACAGATGAAAATCACTGAACCTTGTTAGTCTTGGACAAACAAGACAATTTATGGAGGTTCTACAACTCACTAAGGCCAAGGAGGGATGATACACAAGACAAATATATCAAAGATGCAAAACAACTGGTAACGAGTGCAAATTTCTCTCATCCATGATAATGTTTATGTGATGATAATTTTCATAGAATCCCATTGATTTGTCTGTAAATTTTTCTGTTATTTAAAAATTATTTTTTTGCAGCAAGATTATGTGGAGAATTTTTTGAAAGCTTGCCTTGAAAGAGAGGCACAATCACAACTCTCTTTCAAATTGATAGACTCACAAAACACAAATTACGACTTTGAATATGTCAACAACGCTCCACAACAAGACAGTGATTCGTAAGTTTCATACAACATCTATAAGTAAGATAATCTAATTTGAATGTTTCTTAAAAATAACTATACCTATAATTTGTATGCAGTCTGGATGGTGGCCTCTTTGTATGCTACATAATGAGACAATATAACAACCATGAACCTATCAGCTCGAAATTGTCTACACAAGACGTAAGGTTGATGAGGGCAGAAATCATAGAGAGATTTGTGACTGAAGTTGGCCGGTCATGGATAGAACCAATTCAAATACCACCAGAAGAAGAACCAAAAGTATAATA
This sequence comes from Camellia sinensis, assembly GCF_055761805.1. Classification (NCBI taxonomy): domain Eukaryota; kingdom Viridiplantae; phylum Streptophyta; class Magnoliopsida; order Ericales; family Theaceae; genus Camellia; species Camellia sinensis. Next base: position 81,686,782 of record NC_138962.1, read on the forward strand.
GAGAAAGCACACTAGTGAAAGGAAGACAATGTACACAATGTAATTAGGATTAACCATTCAATTTGTTTTTTTCATACATTGAAGAAGTGATGATGTTTGACATATATGTATACATCTTTTTTTGACTAATGTAAATTTCATAGCTATCAATGGTTAAATATATATATTTTTATTATGATTGTCAACAAAATCCACACAGAGAAAATTGTTTACAGAAATTTATCTGGTATGATGTTACCAGGAATTCACAGAGAAATTTAACTCATTTTGCCAAGGGGATGCCTATATGATCATGTAATCTATAATGCTATGTGTTAGTACAAAACAATCATTAAATTCAAAAAACACAAAGTGCATAGTAATTTTCTCTGCTATTGGTAAATTTCACTAGATGAATTTGAAGCTTCAAAACACAATGCATAGATAATTTTCTCTGCTAGTGGCAAATTTCTCTAGATGAAATTGATTGGTATTACAAACACACTGCCCATAGTATGTTTCAACAAACACAATGCACACTACAATTTTCAATGCTATTGGCAAATTTCTCTGGATGCATTGGACCTCACAAAACACAATGCACATTTCAACAAACACAATGCCCATAGTAAATTTCTTTTCTATTGGCAAATTTCTATAGATGAATTTGACTGGAATGAAGTTACCAGAAACTCACAGAGAAATTTAACTCATATCATCCCAAAGAGGATACCTATATCATCATGCAATCTGTAATGCATTGTGTTAGAACAAAACAATCATCAAATTCAAAAAAAACAATGCACACAGTAATTTTCTCTACTATTGGCAAATTTCTCTGGAAGAATTTGAAGCTTCAAAACACAATGCACATAGAATTTTCTCTGCTATAGGCAAATTTTTCTGGATGAATTTGACTGGTATTATAAACACACTGCCTATAGTATGTATCAACAAATACAATGCACACTTTCACTGATATTGAAAAATTTCTCTGGATGAATTTAATAGGTATTATTATATACACTGTCCAAAAAATATATTTCACAAAACAAAATACACAAAGTAATCATCAAATGTATTATTCAATCAATAAAATGTATTATCCTCAACTATTTAACAAAAGTTCCTTGCATGTCCTCTTATTATGGCGACCAATACTCTCACAACGACTACACTTAATCACCCTTTTAAACTTTCCAGTAGAAGCAATTATGTTCTTTTTTGGCCTCCCAACTGGTCTCTTACGCAATGGAGGTAAAGTCATAGCATCACCAATGCTACACACAGGTTTTTTAACGGTTGGAACTAGGCCAATCGAAAACGAGTATGCTTGACAATATATATCAGCATGAAAAAATGATTCAATAAATGAATTCAAATTCTTTCCACTCCAAAAAATTGCAGCAACAACATGTTGACATGGTTACCCATTTATTTCCTATTTTCGACATGAACAAGTTCTCAACCCAAGATCAACTATAACTGAAGGAAAACAATGCACTTCAAAGACATTATCAAATGATAAACTCACATTTCATGTCTTCCCATCCAAGAAAGCCTTCTCCAATACACTATCCATACGAGGACAGAGAACTTTATTCCATTTACTAGAGAGCAGCCTCCTATCAGACCTCATATTCATGATTTGCAGCCGCATCATGTCCACCAAATTTATTATTAGCAAGTGTCGAGCTTCTCGTATCCATGAATTGAATGACTCAGCAACATTTGAATACATCTCACCATAATGCTTCCCCTCAAAATATGCATCACTCTAATTTTCATATGTAAATTTCTCAAGAAAACACTCACATTGTCTCCTCCCTCACTTTTTAATTCATTTAACTTGAAATGAAATGATGCCTTTGTTGGCGCATTTGCACATTCTGAAAACTTGGACACAATCGTCTCCCTAACCAAATTTGTGTTCCCACATGACCACTTATCCCTCAAATTTCTCTTTAGATGTTCAAGACAAAATCCATGAAAGTAATTAGGGAAAAACCTAGCAATTCCTTCCACAATACCATAATGTCAATCTGATGTAAAACTTATCACCCTCTTCGATCCCAATACTTCACATAAATGTTCAAGGAACCAACATCAATTGTCTTTATTCTCAGCATCAACAACAACAAAAGCTATAGGAAAAAAACCAGCAAAACAAATAGGAACTAGGGGTGGGCAACGGTTTATCCGAACCGCTCAAACCGCCCAACCCGCATATAAATGGGCGGTTTCGCAAACATAATGCGGGGAGATGCGGTTTAAAATATGACAAATTTGCGGTTTGCGGCGGGTCGCGGTTTAAACCCGCAAAACCCCCCCTCACTTTAATTATAATTATTGTTATTATTATTTATATACCAACTTTGTAACTTTTACAAGAACACCATTATATTCTCTATGACACTAGGATCCTTATTTTTAAGTATTCCTCAACTTTCTTAATGTCGTAGAATTATCATGTCCTAAACTTGGTTTCTTATATGATTTTCATTAGTGATTCATCTACTTTTTCCTAATAAAATTTTTCTTCTGGTGGTCAATGGAACTTTTAGTTTGATTATTGATTACTGAACTGGCAATTCTAATTGAGTACAACCTTTAATACATTGATATACATTTTTTTCATGGCAAAAATGCTAGTGTAGGGTCTCTTTGTTTTGGGTACTTTCATTTAATGCATTGATATTCAATTTTTATTTGTAAACTCATCAAAAAATTGTTATCACAAATATATAAAATGAATCTGATGCCTAAATTCGATTGAAAAAAAAAAACTCAAAAATTAATTTTTAAAGAAAAAAGTGTAAACCGCAAACCGTCCGCACATTTGCAAACCCTATCCGCACAAACCACAAACTGCACTGCGGGCGGTTGCGGGTTGACTTTTTTCCAAACTGCATAAATGCGGGCGGGTCAAAACCGAACTGCAAACCGCACAAAACCGATCTGCGGACACCCCTAATAGGAACAACCATATTAGATATACACATGCAGAGAAAATTAGAACAATAAACAACCAGAGAAATTTGGCACTACCAACATCTAGAAAAAATTCACATAATGGCAACCTCCAGAGAAAATTCACTTAGTGACCAAATCCAGAGAAAATTCACTTAGTGACCAACTACAGATAAAATTCACACAATGACAACATCTAGAGAAAATTCACACACTGACCAAAATCTAGAGAAAATTCACACAGTGGCCACAACCAAAGAAAATTCAAAGTGTCAGAGAAAAATCACATTCACTGAATTCCTACATGTATAGAAAATTCGCATACTTAGATAAAATAAGATATATTTACAATTACCTTCATTCTCATCTTTCCCATCGCAGCAATTATAACTTCTTTGTATCATCCTTTCAAAAATGTTCCATCAAGAAATAGCAATGACCGACAATATTTGAAACCAGAAATGCTTGCATGAAAAGCCACAAACACTCTTTTGAAATGGTTATTATCTTCAAAATCTAACTCAAAACGACTACCTAGATTGTTCTTCAATGCCTCATCAAAATACCACCATAATTGATCGAATGACAAACAAGAATCCCCATATATATTACATTTTTCTTTTTCAACCCCCAAACAACCACAGTTATAACTGATTGAGACCCCATACTTGCCTTTCATTTCTTTGACAACATCCACTGGACGAGTTAAAGGTTTTGCACTTACCTTTTCAAGTATCAGCCCAGAAACTAAGCTGGAAGTCATCCTAGCATGTTTACTAGTATGAACTGCCACACCATACGTATGTTCATTGTTCAAAGTTCTTATGTAAAAGAACCCTTTTTTTTTCAACTGAAGCATGTACACGCCACATAAATTCCCTTGATTCCTTATATGCACACTCTGCCGTAGCCATCAGCTTGTCATTTTTAACATACGTAAACTGAAAACCAACCTCAATAGCATACTTGCATAAAACAGTACGAAACTCAACCACACCACCCTCAAACTTTTGTCCAATACTCGTAATATTATTTCGCCAACCAGCTGACAATAACACCTTTTCTTGGTGAGAACAAAACTTAGAGAGTGAATTCCTTTCAATATCCACCAGCCTATCATATTCACCATGCACAAAATCTACCCAATTAGACCCCACTTTATCCTCTTGATCAGAAGTACTACACCTAGTAACTAAAACATCAACTATATTAACACCACGTGCACAAACAACCTTCAACATATTCAGAAAATCAATATTATTTAAAACCATATGTAGCTTGACTTTTTACGATCCTTTCGGAAGACAAATAAGCCCTACAGTATCAGACTCCCGTAGTTCTAAATCTAATTCCACAAGTGTAATGTAAAATAGATAAATACCAAAGAGTTCAAATCCGTCAAATCTTTTGAAAAATCGATTTTGAATCAAATTGCCAAAAATGGACTGCTTTGCCAGATACAGAGTCGCCACCTAAATATTTTTTTGGAAAATTTAGGAAACCCATGACTCGCGCTAAAGGCACGTGTCCGTCATCACCAAGATTGTCTCGGCTCGGGAACTTGGATACGAGAGGGAAAGATCATGAATTGAGCACCCCTGCTTGTCCAATTAAAGATTGACCTCTACTACTCATGATGTGAATCTTAATTATATTATATGCTCTTGTTCCGATTATTAGGCTAGCATTACTATGTGATGCGCACACTAGTATAGACTAATTTTCACGAAAGTTGGAACTTTTTGATTTCATGTTTGTTTTGAAATAGTGTTTTGAATATGTATCACTTGAAAAAGTGATCTCATAAATATACATTAATCAAAATATCCCAATTTTCAGGAAATAGCCTTCATCCACAGGCATTCAAATAGGTATATCAACTAAGCATTTAGCCTCATGGTAATATGTTTGATATGGTAGCAATCACACTCATGCACTATGCTAAAGCAAAAAATGCTTACCTCAAATGTCTGAAGGCGAGTCAAAAGAAAGAAAATAGTTAGAGAAAAAGAATGCATGATCCTAAATAATGCAATATGACTAATGCAACAAATACAACATGCAATTAATAGGCTTGGCTACTAGCATGGCATGTGGGTCAATCCAAGGCATGTGATAGTGCATGTATTCAAGTAAGGATTTTGAAATTGACATTTGAGTAATATGATGAGCCGAACTTTTATACATGCAAAACGAATGGATTCAATTTATGGAAAATGCTATATACTATCCGTCATAAGCAGATAAATAAAACAGAGAAAGAATGGAGGTTGGAAGACATACACAAATTATTACATATTTGTCATCGCGCAGGAGGGTCCTAATATCCGAGTGTCCGAATTTACTATTTATTACAAATCCAAATGAATTAACAAACTAAATTAACCAATTATTACAAATTCAAATTGATCTAAGTAACAATTACGACATATTATTATTGAAGCATTAAATCAAAGGCATGAGAAGCGAGGAGCCGCACGCATACGAATAAGAATATCCTCTCGGAAACTCTTTGTTTAGTGTCTAGTTTCTATTCTGTTTCGCAGTCAGAAAAGTAATTTATTTTCATACTAACCTTTTTCCTGTTCTGCTATGAGAATGGCCATTGATTTTTTATACTGCCTTGCTGCCACAAAAAAGAAACAGAGCACAAACAGAGTGTTTCCAGGTGATGTTTATCCTCTCTGCTCCATCCTATCATGAAACAAATCAAGAGAGGAGTAGAATCGATCAACAAATTATCAATGGTTGCAAGGTTATTACATGATGATCCATGGCTCGATGGGACAAAGGCTCAATGAATGAAAATAAAAGACCAACAAGACCTCCTCCCTATCATGGAGTTACCTCAAAGGAAGTGGTAAACATTGACTCTTGAACCATTATCATCACTAAGAGTATGTAATGATTCAAGACTCAATGGGTTCAATTAACGTCCGATTGAACCCAACTTGATTTTATTATCTTGTTTTACCTCTTTTAACCCATTTATTAGCCCTTTTAATTACCTTGACATTCTTTAGTCATTTTAGTCCAACAATGAGAATTATGTCCATTAAAATAAGAGAAGCGTCAAACAAGGAGTTATTCTTGGCATGAGAGAGATATAATACCCTAGTAATGAACCTCCGAAGAAATTAAACCATTTAGCATGGAAGGCCTCTTTCTCATGCTAAAAATAACATATATGGGACTTCAATTCACCACTTTTAATTAGATTACAACAATATACAATATAATAATAAACAAAGCAAAAGAGCAAAATAAGTAAGAAACGTAAGAAAATGAAAAGTTTGTGAAATTCACCTTCGAAGGAAATGATGAACTCCTTAGTTTACAAACTCCCTTTTGATCACCCTCAAGTGTAGGAAACGTGTTCTCAAATTCTCAGTAGCTATGGAAGCTTGGAAGTGTTTTGGCTCAAGATTGAAATGCAGACAAATTTCCCCTTTTACTCTCTAACCCTTTCTAACTCTCTTGAATCATTGTTTTTTTCCTGCCTGTTGAATCAATTTCTTTTTTTGCCCCTGAAATCTCTCTATTTGGTTGCTTTATATAGGCAACAAATAGATAATATAATAATATAAAGTATATAAAGATTATATATATATATATATATTTAAGAACATCAGTTAAGAATAGAGCACTAGAATAACACGTTTTACTTTCAAAATATTTCAAAATATGTTAATCAAAATATATGTTAATCAACATATAATCAAAACATTTTTAATCACAGAAAATAACTTACAATTACAATTGTAGCAACTGCAAGGATCTTAACTAGGTGCAAAGGGAAAATCTGAAGGAGCACTCAGCACACTCTGGTTTTTCTTACAACAATGAAGGGGAAGAAAATTTTCGAATGCCTGAATGCTTACAATTGATTACAATATAAAGGAATAAAAAGCAGAACAATGAGCATGTGACTTCTGAAAGCAGCTGGCAGATCATGCAGCAAAAAAGATGCTGTCGGATGCTTTCGGTGGAGTGATTGCACAGCTGAGCAGCCTTTAGCAAAAGTTGATTGGGTGAATAGTGACGGTGAACAGTAACTTTTACTATTCACTACATGTGAATAAAGGAATCAATATAAATATAAATTAGCAGCTTTTCTCAAAAGAGTATTGATTGAAGCTAATTTGTATCTATAGGGAATCCTATGTTGATTAGGCAAATGGGTCCTGAGCATCTTGAAACTCTGGGCCTGAATACTGATTAGTTGATTCTTCAGAAGAATGAATGCTGACTGAACCTTCTTCTGACTGGTCTGAACTGGAAGCAGATTGGGCTTCAGCTTGATCTGTAATTTCTCTTGCTAATAGGAGTAGTTCATCTCTGGATAACTTGGGCTTGACCTTTGATTTAGCTTTGGGCTGAGCAGGAGGTGAAATGGGCTTAGCCGTAGCTTTGGATTTTGATTTGGATTTGGACTGGTCTTTGGGCTGGGTCGGAGCTGTAGAAGCTTTGGTCTTAGCCTTTGATTTTGAATGTGTTGATTGAACTGTTTTGGGCTTGGAACCATTGGATGAGGGGCTTCCAAGATTGATTGGAGGAAGGCTGGGCTGACTTCTTTGACTGATTGCAACAGTTGGGATCTGCTGGGCTTTGACCATTGCAGGGGTTGGAGCACATGGAAATTCTTCATAAACAATTTCAAATATGCGGGGCAAATTGAATTTAGCCCACCATTTAACTGAGTGATGTCAGATAATTATGTTACCATCAATCCCATAATGCCATTTAAATATCCAAGGGATTTTATACTTGGCTATAAAAATTAACAATAGTGGGAATGATCTCTGATGAGTGGTGAATGGGTAAACAGCAGCAAAATAGTTGATTAATTCAAGCAGATTATCAGGGAGGATATCTGAAATGGTACCATAGTGACTCCACCATCTCAGAAACCAGGAAGGTAATTCAGACTTGAATTTTTGATCAAATGAAATGAACCAAGAATGGCTAAAAGTTTCATTCTGGTACAAGAAAATCTTGAACCAGGCATCAATGTAATCATGGTAATTATACTGAATAGAATGACCAGGCAAATCACGAAGCTGGTATGGAGGACCCCATTCAGCTAAGGAAACAATGTTGTGAATGTAAATGGAATGGTACAGAATCTTATAAGCATAAGTGCGATCTTAGATTGGTTTGATCAGGATTGATTGATGATAAAGCAAAATATCTTTGTAATAGGAGAGTGTTTTCTCTGGATGTGAAAGGGTGAAATGGCATCCAGGACCAAAATAGGATTTAGCAATGTCATTAAGGATTTGGCTCTTTGGGTGACTGGGTTCTTTATAGAATAAGTTGGTAATATGTGATTTGGTGTATTCAGTTTTGGATGACCGGACGGGGTTAGTTGGGAATGGAGTGACTGAAACTGATTGACTAGGAGCAAAAGGATCAGAAGCCAATGCAGTAGAGTAATCAGGGTGACAAAGGTTACCAAGAGCTTGGTAACGATTAGCCATATCAAGTGAATAGGATGGGGTGATTGACTCCAAAGGAGAAGGGACAATAAGTTGATTTGGTTTGCTGGAAGATGGGACCAAAGCCTTAGAAGGAGGCTTTGGGCGAGACATCTGTGAAATAATAAACAATGATTAGCAACCAGAAAGAAGATCTAAATAATCTTGATGATGATGTAAACAATTGTAGTTGTGAGCAAGTAAATTGCGGCGAGCTTGAATCTGTTGGTAATTGATGTATTGGGCTCTTTTGGTAGTTGGTCGAGCTAATTTGAGGCGATGAATGCGATGAGTAAGTTGTTTAATGAGGGTTTTGAAATAGGTAATTCGGGATTTATGGTAAGCAGTAAATGGTGTAGTCATCCCTTACCCCCCTGTAAAAATTCCCGGGTAAGAAAATCAGGTAGGGAATTTTGACAACCAGGTATATAGGTAATATCAAAATCAAAAATACTTAAAATAGCTTGCCAACGAGCAAAAATTTGTTTACTAGCAAGATTTTGAACATCTTTTTCAAGAACATATTTAGCAGATTTGCAATCAACACGAAGTAAGAATTTTTGATTTAAAATATCATCTTGAAATTTTTGAATACATAAAACAGTAGATAAAATTTCTTTTTTAATAGTACTATAATTGAATTGTGCTTTATTCCAGACACCAGAATGATAGCGAACAATTTGTTCAGATGATTGAGGAGTAAGTTGCTGAAGTAGAATGCCACCATAACCAATATCGGAGGCATCAGTTTGAATAATTTTGAATGAATTTTCAGTGGGAATACCAAGACAAGGAAGGGACTTGACATATTGTTTGACTTGTTGGACAATAGAAGTATGAACAGAAGACCAAGGAGGAGGATTATCCTTTAACCTATCAAATAGGGGCTGACAAGTTTTCCTAAGGTCTTTATAAAATTCAGCAATGTAATTGAGGGAACCTAAGAACCTTTGTAATTGAGTTTTATCAAGAATTTCATCAGGAAATTTGGATGCAAATTCAATGGATCGACTAATGGGTAGGATAGTATTATGATGAATATCATATCCTAAAAAGCGAATTTTAGTTTGAAATAATTTAATTTTAGGGGCAGAAATAACAAGACCATGACTTTTAATTGTGTAAAAGAATGCAGTTAAATGTTTCCAATGTTCACTAAGTGATTTTGAAAAAATTAATATATCGTCAATGTAAACAATGGAAAAATGACTAAAAGGGTTGAATATGTCATTCATGATATGTTGAAATTCGCTAGGAGCATTTTTTAAACCAAATGGCATGACATTCCATTCATATTGACCAAAGGGTGTGTTGAATGCAGTTTTATATCTATCTTTAGGATGAATTTGTATTTGCCAAAAACCACTTTTTAAATCAAACTTACTAAAAATAACAGCTTGACCAAGTCGTTTAATTAAATCTTTTTTATTAGGAATAGGATACCGAATCCATTCTAAAACATCGTTCAAAGGTTTATAATTGATAACTAGGCGAGGAACACCGCGTTCTAATTCAGCATTTTTATTAACATAAAAAGCAGAGCAAGACCATGGTGATTTACTTGGACTAATGATTCGATTTTGTAGTAAGTCATTAATTTCTTTTTTGCACATTTCAAGTAATTCATGATTCATTTGAAGTGGTCTAGATTTAGTAGGGATATATCTTTCATCAAAATTTTTAATATATGGTAAGGTAACTACATGTTTTTTCCTATGCCAAAATGCAGTAGGTAAAGTGGAGCAAATAGTTGATTCAAGTTTTAATTTAAAATCATTGATTTGGGAAACAAGAACTGGATTAGTTAATTGTTGGTCAATGCGTTTGTGATTTATTTCTTCTTTAAGAAATTTTAAATGTCGAGTCAGTCGGCTAATTTGATGAGAAATAGAACAATCTTTTAATTGGTTTAAGTGTAATAGTTCAGGAGGAGATAAAAATTTGAACGTAACAGGTTGTCCTAAAACATGCGTAGTTATTCCTGTACTAGATGTAGTAAAAGGATATAATAAGTAGATAAATGGAGATCCTAAAATAATTTTATCAGTCATATTGGTAACTAGAACAAAAGAGGTTTTAAAACATACATTATCTTGGCAAACATGTACTTTTGGTAATTTATATTTGATATGCATTTTAGTACCATTAGCAGAAGTTAATTTTTCTTGACATTTTTCATAATATGTAGTAGGGAGTAATCCTTCTTGTATGCAATTTAAATCAGCACCAGTATCAATTAAAACAATTAATTTTAATTCAAAATCATTAACAATTATTTTGATTTTAGAATACCACTTTTGAATGTAAAGTTTGTTGATTAAACTTAATCGTTTTTCTTCAGGATTATTGGATTGAGATTGACGTGATTGGTTATCAAATATTAAGTTATCCGGATTAGGATTAGAATCATGTTCAGATTCATGTGGAGATTCCTGATTATTAGGTTGGAAATTATCTAAACTTTTATTAATTTTTAAAGTAATAATTTCATCTTCGAGTTTTTTATCTTTATGTTGTAATTCTTTGATTGTCTGTTTAATTTGATTGATTTCTTGTTGTAAATCTTGTAATGTTGCTTCTTTTTGTTTAGTTTTAAATCTTTCTAAAGTTTTGGATAGACTGATTATTGGTTTATCAAACTTTGGTTTGGTATCCGAATGGATTAATAAGGATTTTAATTTATCAGTATATTTTTGTTTTAACTTGGGATCGTCTAATTTACTAATTAGGTCGATTAGAGCAGATTCTTCTTGAGTACTTTTGGTGAGAACAGTAATTTGTTTAACCGGTTTACAACAAACATCATTACAACCTATTTTAATATCATTATCGGAATCATCACTAGGTGATTTGGAATCAGATGAAGTATCTGGTTGATCAGAAGAAGAACTACTAATAGTTTGATTTAATTGAAAGATTTCATATAATTGATTTTTGGAATTATCATCAATTTGGAGTTGATTAACTTTGTCTTTTAATTTTTGTTTGTCTTTACATTTATTTGAATAATGTCCTTTTTGACCACAATTATAACAAGTAACATCTTTTGTTGATTTAGATTGTGGATGGGTTTTGGATTTATAATATTTCTTTTTGGGTTTAGTATAAAATTTATCATTGGATTTGGAAGGTGTATAGTTCTTCTTATATTTATATGTATTGGAATGTTTGTATGATGATTTATGTTTGGAATATTTGTGTGATTTCCTACGAGAGAGTGCAACAGGAGGTAAACCATATTGTTCACAGAAATTGCCTAATTCATATTTAGCTTTATGTTTATCTTTATTAGCTTTCTGAGTAAGTTTAAGATCAATACACATTTTTAAACCTTCTTTTTGTATAGTGCTAATGATATCACCATATGTTAAATTATCATATTCAATAATACCAGTAGGTTGACTAAGAACATCTCTAATTTTGTGAGCAAATAAGCTAGGTAATCCATTAATAAATTTCTCTTTCCAGAAGGGTTTAGTGCAGTCGTCCCTTAACATAACTCTAGAGGTAAATACATCTTTATACCATCTAAAATCACTTAAGGTTGGACAGTTAAGATTACTTAGTTGATCATGGATTCGAGAATAAATATTCGTAGGTGTACCAATAAAATGTCGAACGATGGTATATATTAGTTGATTAATACCATCAGGGTGACAACATTCTATAGATTCATCAAAGATGGGTAGACCATTTTCATCAGTTTGATTAGCATAGATGATTGTATCACGTTGTTCTTCAGTAAGGTATTTTTCCCACCAAGATTTGAGCATACCAGTAAAACCAGAGGTGAGTAAGGAAACAATTTCAGGTTGAGAATATTGAGGATAATTACTAAGATAACTATTTGCTACCATGGATAAATGATTTAATTTTTGCAGGATTTGATCTTCACTTTGACCATCAATATTCCATTCATATAATCGTTTAGCAGAAACAGAAAATTGATTACTAATATTAGTTTCTTCAAATTGGAGGTCAGGTGGAGTAGGTCGAGAATACCAATTTTTAGTAGTTTGAGGATTAACTTTGGGATAATGAATTTTATTAAGATGAGAAGGTTGGAACTGTTGGGCTAATTGATTTATTTCATTATCAGTAGTGTCAATGTCGGAGTGATCAGAAACAGTGTTGGTAGTAGGTTGTTGATTTAAAACAGTAAGACCTTTATCTTTAGATGTAGAAGTATCATTGGGGGTTAATTTAGTAAATAATTGTTCAATCGCTTTGACGGTAGATTGATCATTAGTAACTAGGCTGGTTCGTTTAGAACGATGACTGGGAAGATTTAGTAAAGGTGGATCTAAGGTTTTAGTAGTTTTAGTAGATTGTTGTTCCTCTAAATTAATTTCTAGTTTATCTAATTGCTTACCAATTGTTGTTAAACATTGATTAGTATAATTATTTTGTTCAATAACTTTTTTCATTTCAGAATCAGTACCAGGTAATTTAAAAGGAGAGGCGGGAACTTCAGAACCCTGATGATCAATAATTATAGTTGCCAATGGAGGATGATTGGAGCTAACAGAAGTATTAGGAGAAGTTTTCCATTTATGTTTGGTGATTGTGTTAATCTTTTTGTAATATTGATCCATATAATCAAAGAAGGATAATTCAAAACCATATTGAACCATAAAATCATACCATTCTCTAGTTATTCTGGATTGCTGAGCAGAATTATATTTAACACGGTAAGCATGTCGTTTAGTTCTGTTTTCTTTAGATCTAAATTCAATAAGTAATTTATCTAAATCAGGTTGAAAATCCTTTTTAATTGTCATTAACTGGGGATTCACAGGTGGTATCAATTCTTCGAAATCAGTTTGAGTTGGGGAATTATTTGAGGCTATTTCTTCTTCAGGGAAATGTGTAGTCATAGTATAAACAGGTTTACTAATCTGGGAAGTGGTAGAATTATCAATGCCTTTTAGTTTATTTTGGGAAGTTTGAGTGGTTTGACCTAGATGGATTTGACTATTTTTTCGAAATAAAGGAGTATTAAATATTTCATCTTCAGTTGTAATTTCAAAAGAAACACTAGATGTACTATGCCTAGAGGATTGACTCCGATTAAATTTGATTCGAACAGAACCATCATTATATTGTTGAATATCTTGGACATCTTGAATTGAAGATTGTTGTTGACTATGTTTATAATTTTCATTAGTTGTAAGCCATTGATCGGGAAGAGTAATGTTTTTCCATTCAATCATTTGGGGAACATTAATATGTGATTCATTATTACTACTTTGAATTAACAGAGTTTTATCTTTTGGACTTTTGTGTAAGGCCTGAACATTTAAATTCGTTTTCATGCATTTATAATGAACACGATAAATAAGAGCAATATTATGAACTTTTTCTAACATATTAGTAAATGAACCATTTAATTGAATATTTAAAGTTAATGCTTTCAAAATATGTGGATCACGTAAACTAAGTGTGAAATCAGGAAAACAATCAAAATGAACTGGACCTTTATGTAGACCAGTTTCCATCATTCCCATTAAACTATCATTGTAATCAATAAAACGAGCATCTCTTAAACATAGTAAAACAGAAGCATCTTTTCCTTGTGGGGTTAATGGCTTAACACTGACTTGGATTAATCCGAGATGAATGAAATTCTTACCATTTTTTAAATGTCTTTTGATTAGATTAGAATCAAATAATTGACAGGTTTCTCTAGGTTTGGCTAATGCATAAACTTGTTCAATGGTTTTAACATGCAAATTAACATGAAAAGTATTCTGCAAAAAAGTAGTTTTATATAAAGATTATATATATATATTTATATATGTTTGCTGAGATTTATATCGGCAGCCAAGGGTTGACCGACATCAATATAATTTTTTATTATTTTTCTTTTATTATAAAATAATATAATATATAAAATATCTAACATATATAATTTATACCAAAATACTAAACATTAAATATAATAATATAACTTTATATAAAATACTAAACATATAATATAATAATATTAAATACATAATATAATAATATAATTTTATTATTATTTTCTTTTATATATATACATATAAAATATATAATTTATACCAATTTATATAAAAATACCAAAAATATGAACAAACACATAAAATTATGCAAAATTACAAAAATACTAAACTAATGAAATATTTAGTATTTTAAAATAATTTGGCCGTAACGGTGAAGGTTGGGATTAAAGTTCCAATTTCATCTCTCTTACTAAGGATTCTGTGAGAAACACATTCTAATTGTCATCATCGGGTAATCAAAAGAAAGCACCCAAGTCTTAGGGCCGGTCAAAATTGGGGTGTCTATAGTTGCTCCTCTTTGACGGAGCTCAAAGTCATTTTATGATGCGAGTGAATGTCAAAGCCCCAAGACAACCTATTTGATGAGGTTGTAAGACTTGGGAAAACAAACAAATGTGCAAACAACTAGTTGAACTCGAGAGTTGCCTACGTATCCTTTTGCAAAGAATCAAACCTGCGTACTTCAGAGGCAAGATGCAAATATGCACGATGCAACTTTGAAAGACGGACTGAAACGCTTCACGAAGCCAGCTGTTTTGAAAATGATCATACAAGATGATGCAATAAGCAATAATGAATACAATATGCAAGATAGAAACTAATAGCACATGAATGAGCAATTTCAAGCTTAAAGCGAAAAGATCTAGAACAACACTCTACCTACGCCAAAACATAGGACGAGGAAATAAAATCTCGGTCAAGGCTGCATTTCACGTGCCCTGAGAAACAACAGAGAGGTGTGCAATATATGCACAAAGTGAATGAGTGCGATAGATGCACAAAGTGAACGAGTGCAATAGAAGCACAAAGTAAACGAGGTGTGCGATAGATGCACAAAGTGATCGAGTGCGATAGATGCACAAAGTAAACAAGGTGTACGATAGATGCACAAAGTGATCGAGTGCGATAGATGCACAGGGTGATCGAGTGTGATAGATGCACAAAGTGTCAAGTGCGATAGATCTACAAAGTGACCGAGTGTGATAGATGCACAAATTGATCGAGTGCGATAGATGCAAAAAGTGAACGAGTACGATAGATGCACAAATTGATCGAGTGCAATAGATGCACAAAGTGATCGAGTGCGATAGATACACAAAGTGATCGAGTGCGATAGACGCACAAAGTGACCGACTGCGATAGATGCACAAAGTAAATGAGGTGTGCGATAGATGCACAAAGTGATCGAGTGCGATAGATGCACAAATTGATCAAACGCGATAGATGCACAAATTGATCGAGCGCGATAGATGCACAAAGCGATCGAGTGCGATAGATGCACAACGTCAACGAGGTATGCGATAGATGCACAAAGTGGTCGAGTGCGATAGATGCACAAAGTAAACAAGGTGTGCGATAGATGCACAAAGTGATTGAGTGCGATAGATGCACAAAGTGATCGAGTACGTTAGATGCACAAAGTGAACGAGTGCAATAGATGCACAAAGTGATCGAGTGCGATAGATGCACAAAGTGAACAAGTGCAAAAGATGCACAAAGTAAACGAGGTGTGAGATAGATGCACAAAGTGATCGAGTGTGATAGATGCACAAAGTAAACATGGTGTGCGATAGATGCACAAAGTGATCGAGTGCGATAGATGCACAAAGTGATCACAACTACAAAGCCGTGCAAGTTCTCCTACCGAGACATGAGATATGAATAACTTATCCGGAACTCCTCTGAATGAACCGTACATACAATATCATTTGGTTGCAACATAACCAACAAACATACCTAACCGTATCTCATACAGAGATAGGGGGTTTTAACTAGGTAAACATCAAATCATAACACGTTTCACGTGGAAGGAACAAAGGTGGTATAACCAACAAGCATACCTAACCGTATCTCATATGGAGAGGGAAAAGAGTTTAATCGAGTAAATATCAAATCCTAACACGTTTCACGCGAAGAGAACAAAGGTGAATTTGAAGTCCAAACGCGTCTCACACGAGTGGAAGAACGTATAATAGAATGATTTCTTCTCTTTTTTTTTCCCTTGTTTTCAAAAACATTTCAAAAAGAATTTTTCTTTATAAATACCAAATATCGTATACAAAACACACACAGATATATATATATACAGTATACATATACATATTTGGGGAATATTCTATTTGCTTGAATATTCTGTTTGTGGCTGTCAGTGGGAAGATGCTATTGCTGAGACGGCATATTCCGTTTGTTGACGTCAGCGTGCGTATGCAAAACACACAAAAAGAAAGGAAAAACACAAATGCATGGATACGGAGGGTTCGAACCTCTGACCTCAGGCTTCTCCGAGTCCTCAACCACTGAGCTAAACCACTGAACCAAGCCACTCTTGTGATAAAATATTCAAACAAATATGCATATAATACATAGATATACAATATATATACACATATGTATGCAACTTTCCCGCTTCTCTTGTTTTTGTCTCTCTCTCTCTTCTTTCATCTTCTTCGAGCGTCGTGTTTAACGTGCAATTTCAACAATCAGGGCGCCTGACCAACAGGTTATCCAATCTCACCCCGATTGTCAATGATCGTCTCGGCCTTTCTCTCTCTTTGTCTTCTTCTTCGCTCTCTTCTTAAGTTAAGGCCTACAAGAGAGAGAGAGAGGCAAAGCAAAAGCCTACAAACTTTCTCTGCCACCACTTTGCAACCTCTTTCTTTTGCATTACTCTCCTCTGCCATGGCTTCTTCACACGGTTCTCTCACTATTTTTCTAGACCTGAACGAGTCCATAATAGAGATGACTGATTTTGATTCCCTTGAACCTCAACCACGGGCTCCTCCTCCTTCCCTTGTTTTTAGCTTTCCACCGATGTCAGTTGAACAAATAGTGGCGACATAATATGACATCAAAGCAAACTCGTATACACTGAGGTCATGTGTGGAGACCGTGACTGCGGTCTCCAACTTGTCTCGTCAACTGCAGAACAGGACTTGTGAGGTATATCAGTTAAATGCACAACTCTTTCTCCTCCAACGTATGCACACAAATGCTCGAGTAGAAATTAGTGTGCTGAAAAAGCAAAACAAAGAGCTGAAATGATAGGCCACCTTCGTGGCTCAATTCGGAGTTTCATCGCACAACTAATTTGATGGCCGACAAGGAATAATCTCCTTCGAAAGCTCTGCCAAGGCCGAGGCAGAGTCTTCAAGAGTTTCGAAGGAGTAAAGATGAAGTGAGGCAACTGATGGTAAAGTTGGGCAACGAAGCTGTGTACAAATGAAGCTAGTTGTAATCTTCGCTGCCGGGCTACTGCCGGAAAAGAAAGAAAAAAAAGATCCCTCTCTTTGTTTCTTTTTTATTTGTTTTTTGTTTTTTGTTTTTTTGTTGCTTTTGTTTTTTTTTTCTTTTATTTTTGTATATATGTTTGTACAAATTTGATCGAGGTTAATCCCTACGAGTTTTTTTTTTTTTTTCCCTTTTTGTAAATCCGAATGGCAATCAATTCCGAACTAAAAATTAAGCCTCTCACTGATTATAACACAAATCAAAACTCGATGAAATGACAAAACTTGATAAAATAGACACAAAATGGACATAAGAAGGAGCAATACTAGTCGATCACTTGGTCGGTCACTTATCGGAAACGCATTCTGGCGATAAAAACTCTATAGTACAGGTATAGAACAGAATACCAGCACACAATATAACAGAACATCTTACGACTTAACGAAACAAAACAAAACAAAAAAAAGAAAGTTCCTCTTTTTTTTTTTTTGGTTTTATTATTTTTTTCCTTTGTAGTTTAAACACTAGCTTCAGATAGACTCGCTGTATTAGAAGACTTTTATTTTGTTTTATTGCTTTGTAAAACATGATCGGGGTTGGACCCACCAGTTTGGATGATCTCCTCACATAATGTGTGATGAATGGTATGTGATGAATGGTAGCATTGTACATGACTTGAAACTATGAATACCCGCTCTTGCATTCATTCTTGAATCGGATAACGATCCACAACCAAACAAATATGCAAAATGCAACTCGATAATAGGAAAACGAAATGAAAACAACTCGAAAATACTAAAAGACACTTGGTACAAACAATACTCAAAACATAGCCTCGACATGCAAGGACAAAGGGCTAGCTTTTGCTGCATCTGCACTGGTCTGGGCCACCACCTAGACTTGGCTGGGCTTCAAAAAGAGGTCGGTCAGTGCTGTCTAACTGTCAGGCACTGCTCCTTCTATGCCACTAGTTCATTGCTTCGGCCTTTCTTTTCAAGTTTTTTTTTTTATTGTAATAAAAACAACTTTGTTTTGTATCAGAGATTTGGAGAACTTTAAGTTTGAAATCAATGAAATAAAATTGTGAGCGCTGAAATTTTTTCTTTTGGTCGAAAAATGGTCTAAGTTGGAAAAGGTAAAATTTGAACAAAATCAACTTTTATCAAACCTTCTCAAAAACCATTTTCGAAAAGGATCACCACTTGACACGCACGGAATCAAACCTTAAGATGTATAATGCCGAATCAAAAGATCATAAATGCCCCTTGATTGAACACCACTGCTCTGCATTGTACCCAGCTCTTCTCTCAGAGTAAAGATCACAGCCGAACCCTCAAGTAAAGAACGGATAAAGATGACTTGATCAACAAAATGGACAGGATAGTTGAGCTGGAATTGATTAAGGTCGAACTTCAGGATAAAGTTGCCTATGTATCCCGAAGATGGGAATCAAGCCTTACGTAGTTCGGTTTGGGTTCACTCGAGTATTAACTCTCTCCTTTTGAGCTCTAACTTTTGCCAAAGTCGCCATTTAGGGTTTTCAACCTTGCGAGCTCAATTTTTCTTCATTTCTAATTTTTTATGCTCTAACTTTTGCCTAGGTCGCCCTTCTGGGTTTTCGGCCTAGCGAGCCTCTTAGGGATAGTATTTCTTCAACTTGTCCATGTTGACCGGTTGGGAAAATTCTAGACCATCTAAGTCCATGAGAATGACTGCTCATTCTGACCAGATAGACTTGATAATGTAAGGACGGGTCCAATTGGGTCTGAACTTGCCCCTAGGGTCATGGATGGAAGCTTGGTTGTCTTTGAGTACCAGATCTCCTTCCTTAAGATTCCTAGACTTAACCTTCTTGTTAAAAGCTTTAGCAATTCTGTGTTGGTAGCCCTGTACATGATACAATGCCTTCAGCCTTCTTTCATCAAACAGCATTAACTTCTCAAATCTACTCTGTTGCCAGTCGGTCTCTGCTATTTGACACTCAGCCATAACCCGCAGTGATGGTTCTTCAATTTTAATTGGCAAAACAGTTTCCATACCATAAACAAGAGAATAAGGAGTTGCCCCTGTAGACGTCTAGATTGAAGTTCTATAGCCCCAAAGTGCGAATGGCAATTTATCTAGCTAGTCCTTGTAGGTCTCAACCATCTTCTGCAAAATATGTTTGATGTTCATATTGGCGACTTCAGCAACTCCATTGGTTTGCGGTCGGTATGTAGATGACTTATGCAAAGCCACATTGTATTTCTCCAACAAGTCTATCACCTCCTTCTTGAAGTGGAAGCCATTATCTGATATAATCTTGTTTGGGACTCCATATCGACAAATGATGTTGTTTCTGATGAACTTAGCCACATGCGCTACTTTCAACACTGCATAGGACTGGGCTTCCACCCACTTTGTAAAGTAATCAATTGCCACTAAAATGTATTCATGCCCATTTGACCTTTTCAGTGTGACTGCGCCGAAGACATCGATTCCTCAAACTGAGAAAGGCCATGGCAAAGTCATGTTATATAGTTTTGACGGCAGGATATTCATGCGATTAGCATGAATTTGGCATTGTGGCATCGCTGAACAAACCAATGCAATCCTCCTCGACGGTGGACCAGTAGTAACCTTGCCTGAGAATCTTTCGGGCTAACATTACTCTGTTCATGTGCGCTCCGCACTCTCCCCCATGGGTGGCCTCCATTAGCCGCTTCAATTCCTCTTTCTCGACACACAACTTGTGTATTCCCTGATGTCCTCTTTTGTACAGTTTGCCTCCGCAGATGATAAATTGAACGGCCATTCGCCATATTCCCCTTTTGTCCTAGGCATTTGTTCCCGATGGATACGCCTCTTTTTTCAAGAAGTTTCAGATATCGAAGTACCAAGGATTTTTTTCTTGCACTTCATCTATTACAGTGATAGTTTCATAGGCTGGCATGTATTTTTACTTAATGAGGATCAGACGCATCTGGACTCTAAGCAGGATGTCTACCATGGAAGATAGAGTTTCTAAAACATCAACGAACCTGTTGTTCTCTCTCAGTAGATGCGTAAAAGTTAGGTTTTCAAACCTAGGAATTAGAAGGCTAGAGGTATGTGGGAGTCGTCAGGTGTTATCAACAACACACCGATCCCATAACCGTACTGATTTGATGCTCTGTCAAAGTACATTTTCCAAGTCTTCTCCTCAACTTGCAGAATGGCTTCATCTGGGAAGAGGTATTCTACCACTTCATCCCCTTCTACTGGGTGATCTGCTAGGAACTCCGCTACCGCTCTCCATTTGACTGACTTGCGAGTAACATACTTTAGATCAAATTCGGAGAAAAGAAGTAACCAACGAGCTAGCCTACCTGTAAGCGCTGGTTTCTCAAAGAGATATGTGATAGGATCTAATCTTGAAACCAAAATTACGGAATGAGCTAACAAGTAGTGCCTCAATTTCTTGGTAGCCCATACCAAGGCTAGGCAAGCTTTCTCTAGCGGGGTGTAGGGGGTTTCGTAATCTAACATTTTTTTTGCTCAAGTAACGAATGGCTTCCTCCACCCTATCCTCAGATTCTTGAGCAAGCATGCATCCCATTGTGGTGTCTGTTACTGACAGATACAAAAGCAAAGGCTTCCCCGGCTCTGGTGGCAACAACACAAGCGAAATTTGGAGGTACTGCTTGACTTGCTCAAAAGCGAATTGACATCGATCATCCTATTGGAATTTCTTCCCTTTCTTCAGGAGACCAAATAGTGGTTCACAAGTCAAGGTTAATTTGGAGATAAACCGTCTTATGAATTGCACTTTACCTAGAAAGCCTCATACCTCCTTTTCAGTCCTTATTGGTGGCATTTCTAAGATGGCCTTGATTTTGGAAGGATTTACCTCGATGCCTCTCTGTGTGATAAAAAAGCCCAACATTTTCTCTATCGTTACGCCGAAGGTGCAATTCTGCGGCTTTAACCTCAATATGTATTCCCTGATCCGTTGAAAGAATTTTTCCAGAGCGGTGTAGTGGCCCTCTCGGTCTTTGGACTTGACTATCATGTCGTCCACATACACTTCGACCTTTTTGTGGATCATATCATGCAGAATGGTGGTTGTAGCCCTCTGATAAGTAGCCCTAGCATTTTTCGAGCCAAATGGCATGACTCGGTAGCAATACGTTCCCCACAGTGTAGTAAATACAGTTTTCTCTCTATCTTCGAAAGCCATCAGAATCTGATTATACCCAAAAAACCCATCCATGAAGGAAAACAATGCATGGCCTGTGGTGAAGTCTACCAACTCATCAATATGTGGTAAAGGAAAGTCATCCTTCAAACTGGCTTTGTTTAAGTCCCGAAAGTCTACACAAACTCGAATTCTGCTATCCTTCTTCGGCACTGGGACAATGTTGGCCAACCAAGTTGGATACTCAGACACTAACAAGAAACGTACCTCAATCTATTTGGTGACCTCTTCTTTGATCTTTAATGCCCAATCTAGGCAAATTCTACGCAACTTTTGCTTGACTGGTCGGACATCAGGGTCAAGAGGGATCCGGTGCTGTACGATCTCAGGATTGATTCCAGGTATGTCTTCGTAGGACCACGCGAAAACATCTTTGAAATCTTTTAATAAAGCGACTAAGTGTTCACGTTCTTCTAAAGACAACGTGGACCCGATCTGGACCATGCGTGGATCCTTCGCAGTATCCACATTAATGGTAATGATTTTATCAATACAAGGTTTAATATACCTCTCATCCTCTTGATTAATCAAGTTTTTCAAAGCCAAAGGAATTTCTTCCTCTTCGTTTTCATTAAAAGTTTGAAAATCTTGGTCAATGCAATAAATAAGTGGCACAGAGGAGTAATTAAAATCTGTAGAGTTCTCATTCAACAGGTCCATCTCTTCGGTTACAACAGACACAAAAGCAAAAGAAAAGGAAGACCTAGATAGGACCTTGGCATCTGGGTTACCACCCTCGGGAATGCCTGACTCAGACCCCTCAAAGTCACTTGAATTTGATCCCGACCCCACAGACTCTATGGAATCAGATTCTAGCTCATTATCTAATTCAGAACTAGAAAAGTAGCCTTTCTCCAGCTGCCAAGTAAGAGATGATGCCTCTGATGCATCCAAAATGCCACTGGTTGGGTTCATACCCGATTTTCCCCCGATCATGGAGATGGTAAGGTTATCCCCCAAGCTCTCTAAGTCAACAGGAGGATCTGAAAGAAGACATACCAATGATGCCTCTACTCCAAGCTCGCTGTTGTCAGAGTCACTTTCTATGCCTTGTTCAACTTTAGCACTCGGTTCAACCTTTTTCTTGGCATCACTCTCTTATAACTGCAGGTCGAAGAAGATTTAGAAGCAGGGGACACGCTGCTTTGCAGAATTTATCCAGGGCTCGGAAAAACCGTAAAAGGGAAAATTCTCTCCCTCTCGAACAAAGTCACCATTT
The DNA here is from genome assembly GCF_055761805.1 of Camellia sinensis. Classification (NCBI taxonomy): domain Eukaryota; kingdom Viridiplantae; phylum Streptophyta; class Magnoliopsida; order Ericales; family Theaceae; genus Camellia; species Camellia sinensis. Next base: position 81,709,894 of record NC_138962.1, read on the forward strand.
AGTGTTCCGCGGATCGGCCTGTGAATGAGCTCATAGCGTTTCCTGGCCTGCTTGGCTCTAGCTCTGCTTGTCATCTCTTCTCTTTTCCTGACCCAATCCTCTTTGGTGGGCACATAGCCAAGACTAAAGGCATGTAGATTATGCGTCACATCGGCCAATGTTGTGACGCCTTTCCGACCACTTCTTCCATGTCCCATTCCTGGCATATGTTGTAGTTTGTTCATGAAATAAACAGACTGGGCGCTAACATACATACCCTTATCTACTGCCAAGATGGTTTGCACTACTCGGGCCTCAGCCAGACTGAACCCTGAGAGGAATACATTTTCCTTGCCATGGTCGATTTCCAGCACTAGTATGGTTATCTCTGGTGGCAGATGGATGGATGAGTTCCCAAAGACAATTGTTACCCCCTTCCTGTGAGGGTATTTCAGTATTTGGTGGAGGGTAGAAAAGACTGCTTTCACAAGGTGCAGCCAGGGTCTTCCTAGCAGTAAGTTGAAGGTGGCCGGGACATCTAGGACATGAAACTCGACGTCCTGTTGAGCTAGGCCAACCTGAACTCAAATTTGTATTGTGCCCATCACTTCCCTGCTCGTGTTATCATATACCCGAATCACTTGGGCTGTAGGCACGAAATCTCCTAGTTTCAGGCCAATGGAATAAGTTGTGCAAGAAGTACAGACATTGATAGCCAAACCAGTGTCTATCAACACCATCGGTACCCATTTTTCTCTGCACTCAATAGATATGTACAGGGGTTTATTATGTGTTGAGCCTTCTGGCGGCAGTTCTCTGTCAGAAAATGTTAGGGTTGGGCTGGTACCACCTGGGAAGACCAATCCCACAAGCTGTTCAAGGGTGGTGTCAATGGATAATTTAGTTTTTTCTATTGCTGACAATATAGCCTGTTGATGTACCTGGGAGGCCATAAGAAGACCCTAGATCGAGATGTCAGCCTGGATTTTCCTAAATTGTTTCGGCACTGCCTTCTCTTCCAGCAGTTTCTCTTTCTGTTTCTCAACCTCTCTATCTTTTCCAGAGGCCTCAGGTTGGTCTAAGTGCAATGGTTTGAAATACCGCTCACTTCTTGTCATGTGATCAATTTTCTCAGTGTACCATGTATTGTTTGGAAGGCACTCACCCCAACCTTCATTAGTGTGAGCTAGGTATAGATTGTTATCCTCCTACCATACGCTTTCGGCAACCAATAAACTATTGTCTAGTTTCCTTGCAAGGTGTTGAGTCATTACAACTTTCTGCTTGTTTTCCACCCTTTCTCGTTCAAACACAACTTCGTGTTCTGTGTCCGCAGTATGTACAGTGCCCAGTCCCTGAGCTGAATTTTCCTCACTGGTACTTTTCGGCAGTTTCCCCTTTTCATTGGCCATTCTGGCCACTACAACAATTCTTGCTCCATTTTTCTCCGATTTTGTTTCAGTTCCTTCCTCCCTATCGGATTTATCACTCAACCACCCAAAGTTGTCCATCGACTTATTAAAGTCGAACCAGCTAATCTGTACATCTCCTTGATCTTGTTTGTCGAAGAACTGTAGGCTGTTTAAGTCCTCCTCAAACTCCGCCAGATCATCCAAACCTTGGCAGGGGCCATCCTCCTTAACTACATTGACCTCTGCTATAATTGGCAATACCACTTCCGGCCTGGCTTGATCAACCAGCACAATGTAGTGGCACGGATCATAGCCCTCCTCAAACAAGTTCTTAGAGTACTCAAGCAACGAATTCGTACTCTCCTTTAAGGTCGGCCTCCCTTCTACTATATTTGTCACCACCACAGGTTTAGGTTGAAGTGTGGATGTGTTTATCATGCACAAGTCCGTGCTTTTAGGAATGAACATCGTCGGTCTGGGTAGGTGGGAATGGGTAACATATATGTTGGGGTCATAAAGAAGGGCCAGTGTATGGATTAGGTTTAGGTTCTGATGTGGGGGAACTTGATTGTGGGCCAAGAGAGGGTTTGTAATTGTATTTGGCTTCTCGAGTAGTGTGATCACCTTGTTGTCAATGAGGTTTTGAATCTCATGACGCAGTCGGAAGCATTGGTCAGTATCATGACCGTGTTGTTGGTGAAACACACAATATTTTGCTGGGTTGTGTTTGGGTGGAAGAAGATTAGGTAGTGTACGAGGTTCTAACGGTCTAAGGTGCCCCTTTTTAATCAGCACTTTCATGGCTTAGGATAGGGTCATGTACAGTGGGGTAAAGGTCCTCTGGGATTGGATAGGGTTGGCTGAAGGTTGTGGAGCTGTATTGGCAAAGGGATTAGCGGTATTGGTTGTGGTGACAACATTTATATCTAATGGCCTCGCAATTGTACTACCACTGGCAGCATTGGAACTGCGAACAAATGGCCTTTTAGTTAGCTCTTTATCATAAAAAATGAGCCCCTACTTCATAGCATATTCAATCTAGACCCCTATTTCATGGAGCTCTAAGAACGTGGATAATGAGAGAACAATCATTTTCTGTAATAGCTTGCCTTGGAGATTTCGGACAACCATCCTTATCTGATCCTTCTCGAAAGGCCTCATGGTCATCATCGAGGCTTTAGCTCTCCACCTTGTTACAAAATCAGAGAAACCCTCCTTCGGCTTTTGACGTGTTGCTTTGAGACCACGAGTTGTGACCTCAATTTGGGTATTGTAAGAGTATTGAGCCATGAAGGCTTTGTCCAATTCCTCCCAATTTCGTTTCACTGAATCTTCCAACTTAGCATACAAGATGGCTGCTATACCTGACATAGTGCAACCGAAAAGGGATAGCTTCTGCAATCAGGTCAAGCCCATGGGTCGCAAAATATCCGAGAACAAACGCAAATGCACCATTGGGTTGCCGAAGACATCAAAGTGATCAATGTGCGGCATTTTAAACCGCTCTGGTAAGGTAACTGCAAACTCGGTGTACCCTTCCTCTATGTCTGGAATGGAGTCGACTCCTTGTGCTTTTTTGAACAATTTCTCTAGTTTGTTGACCTTAAGCACAGTCGGGTTAACCTCAAATTCAAATAGAGCCTCAGTTTGATGTACAGGTGCTTTGGAGGCCTGTGCTGGGATCGATGCCGTTAGATTGCCCTGATTGCCCTGATTTTCCTAGACATTAGCGGTATGGGCAGTGGCTCCGGGTGTTGGGATTCCCATAGGAGGTGCATGAGCGGGAGGTGCATGAGATGCATAGGCTGCTGTCGGTTGTGGTTGTTGTTGTTGTAGCCTGTTTAAAACCTCAGCCTGACGAGCTGTGACTTTGGCCTGTCGAGCAGCGTCTTGCTGCATGGTTTCAACTGTTCGCTGAAAATGATGAATTAAGTCTTCCATATTGACCGAGGGATACCGTGCCATTGGAATCGACGAATGATCTTAGAAGACTGAGCCTGACTAGATGCAGGTGAAATGAGGGGTGATTGCTGTAGAAACTAGACTAGTGAACTGTGCCTAACTCTTCTTCGTCTAGTAACCAGTGGGAGCAAAGCAAACACAGGTTGTCCTCTGACAAGATCTCCGGTTTTGTAAAGTCTTCTGACACGGGTCTAGAGTACTTGAGGGATATCAGGTCTTTCTGAAGCTATGTTGGTAAATTACTTAGCAAAAAGAAAGAATAAAATCAAATTAGACAACAGTTCGACCCTAATTCACAACAATCATAACACATAGTTGAACTGTAATCCCTACTGAACTCTGTTCTCAAACTCATGCTGATATGAACCATTCTGTATAGTCTCACTGTAAAAGCACATATCACGTAAAAGTACCAAAACACCCCTATGAGGGGGTAGGGATACCCTGTCCTAGATTTTTGGCATGATCTAAGCTGGACCATTTTAAACAACAAGTTTCACAACATCCTACAAATGGGTGACATCCTGTCCTAAGCTGGAATAGTCACTATAGCTTCATTTTATGCAACTAGGTCGAATGGTCAAAAGGGTACCTCGGCAAGATTTCCTAATATACCTCTCACACCTAACACCGAGAAGTGAAAGGTGGATCAAGTGGTACGACGATAGTCCAGATCCAAGGGTTGTGTTCCTATCGTGGCAGAGCCCGCAACCGGTCAGCCTTTTGGGCGAGCCTCCGACAAACCGTTCAGGAATAGCAGATGACAAACACAGTGACTTAGGCGTACTAATGCAAATACAATGCAAAGAAACATATAAATGTAGATCAAATTTCACATCATGAATTTCAAGTCAAGTTCTCTATTTTCCCCAACAGAGTCGCCAGAAATTGTAACTTGACTTTTCACGCTCCTTTCAGAAGACGAATAAGCCCTATAGTATCGGACTCCCGCGGTTCTAAATCTGATTCCACAAGTGTAATGTAAAATAGATAAATACCAAAGAGTCCAAATCCGACAAATCTTTTGAAAAATCGGTTTTGAATCAAATTGTCAAAAATGGACTGCTTTGTCAGATACAGAGTCGCCACCTAAATATTTTTTGAGAAATTTAGGAAACCCATGACTCATGCCAAAGACCACGTGTCCGTCATCACGAAGATTGTCTCGGCTTGGGAACTTAGGTATGAGAGGAGAAGGTCATGAATTGAGCACCCCCGCTCGCCCGATCAAAGATCGGCCTCTACTACTCATGATGTGAATCTTATTTACATTATATGCTCTTGTTCCAATTATTAGGTTAGCATTACTATGTGATGCTCACACAAGTATAGACTAATTTTCATGAAAATTGGAACATTTTGATTTCATGTTTGTTTTGAAAAAGTGTTTTGAATATGTACCACTTGAAAAAGTGATCTCATATATATACATTAATCAAAATATCCCAATTTTCAGGAAATAGCCTTCATCCACAAGCATTCAAACAGGTATATCAATTAAGCATTTAGCCTCATGGTAATATGTTTGATATGGCAGCAATCACACTCATGCACTATGCTAAAGCAAAAAATGCTTACCTCAAATGTCCGAAGGCGAGTCAAAAGAAAGAAAATAGTTAGAAAAAAAGAATGCACAATCCTAAATAATGCAATATGACTAATGCAACACATACAACGTGTAATTAATAGGCTTGGCTACTAGCATGGCATGTGAGTCAATCCAAGGCATGGGATAGTGCATGTATTCAAGTAAGGAATTTGAAATTGACATTCGAGTAATATGATGAGCCAAACTTTTATGCATGCAAAACGAATGGATTCAATTTATGGAAAATGCTATATACTATCCATCATAAGCAGATAAATAAAAGGGAGAAAGAATGGAGGTTGGAAGACACACAAATTATTACATATTTGTCCTCGTGCAAGAGGGTCTGAATATCCGAGTGTCCGAATTAACTACTTACTACAAATCCAAATGAATTAACAACGTAAATTAATTAATTATTACAAATTCAAATTGATCTAAGTAATAATTACGACATATTACTATTGAAGCATTAAATCAAAGGCACGGGAAGCGAGAAGCCACACGCATACGAATAAGAATATCCTCCCAGAAACTCTTTGTTTAGTGTCTAGTTTCTGTTCTATTTCGTAGTCAGAAAAATAATTTATTTTCATCCCAACCTCTTTTCTGTTCTACCATGAGAATGACCACTGATTTTTTATACTGCCTTGCTGTTACAAAAAAGAAACAGAGCACAAACAGAGTGTTTCCAGGGGATGTTTATCCTCTCTGCTCCTCCTTATCATAAAACAAATCAAGGGAGGAGTAGAATTGATCCACAAATTATCAATGGTCACAAGGTTATTACATGATGATCCATGGCTCGATGGGACAAAGGCTCAATGAATGAAAAGAAAAGACCAACAAGACCTCCTCTCTATCATGGAGTTACCTCAAGGGAAGTGGTAAACATTGACTCTTGAACCATTATCATCACTAAGAGTATGTAATGATTCAATACTCAATGGGTTCAATTAACGCCCGATTGAACCCAACTTGATTTTATTATCTTGTTTTACCTCTTTAACCCATTTATTAGCCCTTTTAATTACCTTGACATTCTTTAGTCATTTTAGTCCAACAATGAGAATTATGTCCATTAAAATAAGAGAAGCGTCAAACAAAGAATTGTTCGTGGCATGAGAGAGATGTAATGCCCTGGTAATAATCCTCTGAAGAGATTAAACCATTTAGCATGAAAGATCTCTTTCTCATGCTAAAAACAACATATATGGGACTTCAATTCACCACTTTCAATTAGATTATAACAATATAAAATATAATAATAAATCAAAGCAAAAGAGCAAAATAAGTAAGAAATGTAAGAAAATGAAAGGTTTGTGAAATTCACCTTCGAAGGAAATGATGAACTCCTTAGTTTACAAACTCCCTCTTGATCACCCTTAAGTGTAGGAAGTGTGTTCTCAAATTCTCAGTAGTTATGGAAGCTTGGAAGTGTTTTGGCTTAAGATTAAAATGTAGACAAAATTTTCTCTTTTACTCTCTTTTTTCTCTCTAACCCTTTCTAACTCTCTTGAATCATTGTTTATTTCCTGCCTCTTGAATCAATTTCATTTTTTGCCCCTGAAATCTCTCCATTTGGTTGCTTTATATAGGCAACAAATAGATAATATAATAATATAAATCTATATAATAGATATCTATATATAATAAAATAATATAAAGTGTATAAAAATTATATATATATTTATATAAGTTTGGTGAGATTGATGTCGGCAGCCGAGGGGTGACCAACATCAATATAATTTTTTATTATTTTTCTTTTATTATAATATAATATAATATATAAAATATATAAAATATATAATTTATACCAAAATACTAAACATTAAATATAATAATATAACTTTATATAAAATACTAAACAGATAATATAATAATATTAAACACATAATATAATAATATAATTTTATTATTATTTTCTTTTATATATGTAAAATATATAATTTATACCAATTTATATAAAAATACCAGAAATATGAACAAACACATAAAATTTTGCAAAATTACAAAAATACTAAACTAATGAAATATTTAGTATTTTAAAACAATTTGGCCATAACGGTGAAGGTTGGGATTAAAGTTCAAATTTCATATCTCTTACTGAGGATTCTGTGAGAAACACATTCTAATTGTCATCATCGGATAATCAAAAGAAAGCACCCAAGTTTTAGGTCCGGTCAAAATTGGGATGTCTACATCATACAATTCGGATGGCTCGCAATAGAATATGAAATACACATCGTCTCAGGTTTCAAATTCTCTCATGTTTTACACAAAATGCCAACCAATTCCTCAAAATTCAATTCGCATGAAATATTAATGACAGTAGTATCATTCCCATATTTGCACAGCAACAACACTGCACTATCCATCGAAATTGAAAGAAAAAATAAGAAAAATAATTTGTTCAACATAAAAACACTTCACAAGAACAACATAAAAGTCTAGAGAAATTTCTAATAATTATAATTTTCTATGGATTATAATAATAAACTTATAATTTTCTCTGAACTCAAATAAAAGTCCAAAGACATTTACAAACTTATATTCACTTTCAAGACAACAAAAATAAAATCTCAGAAAAATTAATGAATCTAGAGAGAATCACTGAGAAATTTACTACTAACTATTCAACACAATCATAGACAAAAATCACACAGAAAATCTGTTATGAAATTATATGCTTTTCTGTGATTTTCATCGAACTACAAGCTTACAATTTTCTTTGCGTCATTCTGCAATATTGCACTCATATCAAAATCCAGAAAAATTTACAAACTCATATACACCTTCAAGATAACAAAAAACACTGTACTATCCTCTAAACTGAAAGAAAAAACACAAAAAATAACTTTTTCTCAGAGAAACAAAAACTTATATTCACTTTCTACAAACCTATAATTTTCTTTGAATTACAAACTGAAAGTGAATAACAAATTTATGAGTTTCTCTAAACTCCAAATAAAAGTCCAGAGAAATTTAACTTCACTTTATCAGATTCTATCTGCATTAGAAACTTTTAATAATATGTCCATATGAACTTATAATTTTCTCTGTGATTTTCGTTGAATTATAATAACAAACTTACAATTTTCTCTGAACTATACCAACAAAATGCAGAAAATGAAATTTCTCTGGTTTAAAAAAATTTCTCTGGTTTGAAAAAATAGAGAACAAAACTTATCACTGATCAGCATGTTGATGAAAAACAGAGCACGAAAACAGAACTCTTAACATCAAAATCAACTACACTGTCAACGCTCTTTGAAATTGATCAAAAAACAGAGAATGAAAAATTAATTCCAAAAATAAAAATAAACTCTGGCCTCTGTCTAAAATTGATCAATAACAGAGAATGAAAAATCAACTCCAAAAATCATAAGCAACTTCACTAAGCTAGCCTCTCTTTTAAATTAATCAAAACGGAAAACAAAAACCTAATGCAAAGATACACTCGAAAAACTAATATGAAATCGGAATCCTTACATAAAATTCAAAACAAAAATCAAAATCCATGTGGAATCTGCATCGAAAACATACATGATTCAACTCTACTGAAAAACCTACACGATCAACACACTGTAACGCCTACACGATCGTAGCAATCTCTATCGTCAAGTCCACTGCAACACTTGCAAAATCCCTATGAAATCTCCAACGAAATCTCTACCATGAAGTTGGTTTCCAAAATCTGTACCGTGAAATCAGCAATAGAATATTCAGTTTTCCAAAATCCAAACAAACTTATGTTATAAAGAAGGGTAAATTAGGTATTTTATAACATAAAATAAGGTTGAGGAACCTTAGCCATAAAAATATATTATTGTGGACCTCTCCTCCTATCAAAAGTTGGGGAGGGACCTTAGACCAATTTTCCCTAAAAAAAAATAATAATAATAATGATAGGTGTTTGTATATATAATTTAAAATGTTATTAAATAAGAAATTAAATTAAAAATTAATTAAGGTAATTTTTTGATGATAATAAATTAAGGCACTTTGATTAATTTATAATTTATATATGTATATGTATATGTTTAATTTAAAATATTATTCAATAAGGTAATTTTATGGTAATACATTAGGATGTTTAGTTTAATTTAATATTTAATTTTTTTATTTTAAAATGTAATTAAATAAAAAAAAATGGGTTAAAAATTAGATTAAGGTAATTTTATGATTTGATTTTATGATAATAAATGTGTTTAGATTAATTTATGTTTTAATTATAATAAGGTAATTTTATTACAATAGATTAGGGTATTGTAGACACCCCATTTTTGACCGACCTTAAGACTCAGACGCCACCAACTGCGTGCTCGGTGATGATGCGTATTGTGCTCGTTCTGAGATTTCAGAGTCTCGGCTGCGAGCCTTGCCTCCGGACTTCGGGACTCTTTTGTGCTTTACCTCAGTTTGCGAACCAGGTCCTGTTTTCTCTATTTTCTCTTCCCAAAGGGAGGGAGAGGTCCCGTAGACCATCTCTCAGTGGCCGTAGGCCATTTTTCCCGTTTGGAGACCAGTTTTCGGTTTTCGGAGCCGTCGGCTGTGCGCCTCGATTCGAGACCGCTTAAGTACTTCTGTTTGCTCCGGTTTTTGGCACACACCTTGCTTCCTCCCTTTTGAGGGACACTATGGCCCGGGAGACCACCTTCGTGGTCATACGCCACTTCCGGTGCCTAACAGCTTGTTTTTAGGGCCCCGAACCGCGCGTTTTGGCCCCCGAACGTTCGTTTTGCATCCGTTTTGGTCCATTTTTGGTAGAGACCCTATTTTCATTGCTAGGGTGGTGGTAGAATGGTGGGAGGCCACCTTTTCCCATGAAAAACCAATTTTCTCTTTTTCTCTCACCAAAAGCCGATTTTTCTGACAGAAAGCTGGTTTTTCTCACTTTTGAGCCACAATTTTTGTTTTTTCACACCATCATTGTGTTGTGCTCATCTGGGAGGCCACCAATATGGGTAGGCCGACCAGTAATTCTTCTTGACCCTTTTGAACCCCTCTAAAAAGCTGAATTTTCTCTCTCTTGGGTCACATTTTTTGGTTTTTCACCACACAGTTGTATTCTACTCATCTGGGAGACCACCTTTCTGGGAAGGCCAACCAACTTTTTTGCTTGACCCTTTTGACCCCTGGTCAGCCGACCAGGGGGAGTGGCTGGCCGGCCACCTTAGCTGGTCGGCCAGCTTTCTGCTTTTTCCTCTTCTCAAGTGCAACACAGCTGTGCCAGCTGTGAAGCATTTGACCCACTGTCCGAGGGTTTTGTCCTTGTTTTGGTCCTTAAAAGGAGGTTTTGACCCCTTTGCTTGGTTGGTAGAAGGAGTTTGACCCTTTTGGTTGACCCCTTTGGTCAAGCTTCTTTTAGAAGCTTTGAACCTCTCTCTTGGCTTCTCCAAGAAGCCTTACTTCTCTCCCTCTATATAACCAACCCTCCACCTCCATCTCATTTTGCAAGGGTTAGACATTTGGTTAAGGCATACACACTCCATCCTCCATAGCCTTCTTCTCCAAGCTCCAAACCCTAATATTCTTGGCCATTTTACACTACACCTCATAGCCTACCACCCCCACCATCCATTACAGCATCTTGGAGGTCATTTGCAGAGCTTGAGGAGTCACATTCTTGGTCCAGAAGTTGCTGAGGGTTGGCTCTACAAGGGTAAATCTTTATTTACCCCTTTTTTGCACTATTTTACTCTATACTTTAGCTCCATTTGCAAGCATTTTCGAGCCTTGGTGTAAACTAAAAATAGTCTTATTTTGAGCTCCTCTTTATGTTTTATTAAGGATACTTTTCTGTTTGAGATCTCTTACATCCTTGTATGCTTTGTCTCTCTTTTAGGGCTTATTTTGCATGATATATTAGCCTTATTTGTGAGCATTTTTGGACCTCAGCCTAAACTGAAGAAACTCTTGTTTTGACCTCCTCTTTAAGTTTGATTGAGGTTACTTTTCTGTTTGGAGTCATCTTCTTCCTTGCATGCTTCACTTCCTCATGCTTTGAGCCATGCATTTGAGCATTTGCATTGGTTTTGTTTTGGCATCTTGGCCACTAAAACCCAGTGGATTTTCAATGGTCTTGATGTGTCTTTAAGCCCCAAAATCATAGAGGAGTGACCCTCTCACCCCTCATTCTCTTTACTAGCATGGTTGGCCTTCCAAAGGGACCCTATTTTACATGCATTGAAGTCATGTTTTAGGCCTTATTCTGAGGGTTTTAAGGTCTGCCTAAGCTCTGTCAAGAGCCCATTTTGCCACATTTTATGCCTATGATGCATGTATAGAGCAATCCCATTCAAGGCCTTTCAAAGGGGCCTTTCTTTGCATGTTTCCGAGGCTAATTTTAGGGCCTATTTGGTGGGTTTTAGGACTATCATAACTCATTTCCAAAGGTGATTTTGCCATGTTACATGTCTATCTTGTATGTGCTTAATAACCCCTTGTATGGCCCTCTAAAGGAACTCATCATTTTTGCATGCATTGGTTGCATTTCAGTGGTTATTTGGGCATATTTTGACATGTTTTATTCACTGTTTTTGGCTGGTTTGATGAGTTCTCATACGCTTCATATACATGCCATGTAAACCATGCTTGCTAGCCAATGTTGCATGCTATTTTAGTCCATCATGTTAGCACTTTTTGGCCATGCTTTAAACTAGAAATGTGCATGTTTTGGGACTGCCTTGGCTCTGTCTTCGTACTTCATGGCCAAATAATGCTCACTTTGCATAGTTATAATTCAATGCATGTGCCTAGCTTTGAGTTTCGGGGCTTATTTCATGCATCAGGTGCCATATTTCCATGTTTCAGGATCATTTAGAATCATGTTTCAGTGCTGAAGATTGCATGTTTGTATGCCATCTTTCATCCCTTGCCATGCTTTGGTAGAGTGACATTTTATGCCTTAGGTTCGGTCCTCGGTATGCGTGCACGTGTACACGTATTTTGATTGTCTCTTTTCCATCTAAATGGCCACTGATGTGAGTGTGGCGGCTGAGGTCCACTCATGATTGGTGTAAGTCCATCGTGCATTGTGTTTGTCATTTCGGTCCATAGCATTGCGTATGCTAGATTACATGTTAGAGCATCGCGTATGCCATGTCACATCGAGCATTGTGTATGCCATTTCATAGCATTGCGTATGCTAGGTTGTATGTTAATCGCATTGTGTATGCCATCTCATTTGCATCATGTTTGGGATAGGAGTTAGCCCAAGCACGGGAAACGAGGCACATTTCGTACTCCGAGTGACGGAACGCATCTCAATTCCCTGTCGCCGACACTCCGGATTACCCATGATGGAGTTTAGGTCTTGTTGTGTTTCCATGTGCATTCATTTCATATTGAGTCGTGCAATTCGACTCCTCGGCCATCATGCATCGATATGCGTGATTGGTGGCACGAGGATCAAGGACTACACTCCCTGAAGAGTAGTCATGCATACATATGTGAAAATACTTTGCCATGCCCCTTTGTTGCTCTCTGTTACAGTAAATCAAAAATCAGCAGCCTTCTGGAGCGTTGCGCAATATTCCAAGAACAATTGCAAACAGAGGCAAACTAGGGCATCGTAATGGATTTCTGCACAAGGCAACTCAAGCATGCATCATTCATCATTTGGAACAGAGCTGAGGCAGTCCATGGATTTGCGTGCTAATTTATCTGCTTTCCTAGATTAATTTGTTAATTAATTAGGATTTTGTATTTATTCGGACTGTACTATTTATTCGTACTGTATATTATTTATTCGGACCCTCCGAGCGAGGGCAATGTTGTAATAAGTGTGCGTGTGTGTGATGCATGTCTTCCAACCCCACGTCTTTCTCCCTTTTATTTACCAGCTTATGATGGTTAGATTAGGGCATGTTTCAATTAGCATACTTATGCTCGCATGTTTGCATTCATTCATCTGTATTGCATGCACCGGACTCGGCGCATCATACTAGCTGCATTTGTATTTCAATTCCAAATTGAATACGTGTTAGCTGTAGCATCATCATATGCCATGTTTAGAATAGCCGAGCCTATTGTAGTTGCATTTTTGCATGTGTTGCATTAGGCATTTCTGTATAGTTAGGATCATGCATGGATTTCTAACATAGCTTCTGTTTTGGCTTGGAGTACTCGGTAAGTGTTTATGCTTTAGCATCCTTGCATGTGTGTGAGTGACTGCCATGATAGCATGCTTACCATGAGGCTAATTGCTTATGTGATATAACTGCCTGAATGCCTGCGGGTGAAGGTTGGGTTATTTAAATTGGAACAATTCATTAAATACGAGTTTTAAGCCTACTTGAGAGTGGCAAAATCATTTTTTCTAAGCCCACCCAAGGGTGGCAAATCCACGTCTTTGCCTACTTACGAGTAGCACCATCAAACCATTTTCAAATAAACAAACATGAGATGTTTTGTTCCAATTCAGGCGATCCAGTCTATACTTGTATGCTGTTCACATCACATAGTAAATCTAGGCTAATAACCAGAATAAGAATGCATAATGTTTTCAAAACTAGATATCATGGTTAGTAGAGGCCGATCTTTGATCGGGCGAGCGGGGGTGCTCATGAAGTGACCTTCCCCAATCGTACCCAAGTTCCCGAGCCGAGGCAAATTTGGTGATGACGGACACGTGGCCTTAGGCAACGAGTCAGGGTTTCCTAAATTTCTCCAAAAATAAAATATTTAGGTGGCGACTCGGTATCTGGCAAAGCAGTCCATGTTTGGCACTTCTTTCAAAAAATCTGTTTTTAAAAAGGATTTGCCGGATTTGGACTTTTTGATGATTCATCGGTCTTGCATTGCACTCTGCGAGATTAGATACAGGACCGTGGCATTTGAGTCCTGAACTGTAGTGAGCCCAATGAACAAAACGGGGGATTTCCTCCTGGGACGTTCGGGGATTTCTACAGTTTCTGGTGACTCTGCTGGGGATTTAGAGAACTTGACTCGAACTCATTATATCTGGTTTTGATTACACATATGTGTCTCTTTGCATTACATTTGCATTGGTACGCCTAGGACACCGTGTTTGTCGTATGCTATTCCTGAACGGTTTGCCGAAGGCTCGCTTCGAGAAGCGCGCCATAAGGCTGACCGATTGCGGGCTCTGCCACGACGGGAACACAAACCCCGGTTTTACCGGGACACCCTTTTGACCATTCGACCTAGTGCATATTCGGAATCCATAGTGACCATTCCAAACTAGGACAGGTTGCTCACCTAATCATAGGTTGTTTGAAACCGTTGCGTGCGTAGTGAAACCCTAGCTCCTGACAAAATAGGACAGGGAAAACCTACCCCAACATAGGGGTGTTTTGGCTCTCACTTGTTTGTTATGTGCTTTTAGAGTGCATCTCTATACGAATGCATGTATCAGTTTACAAGTTTGGGCATCAGGCCTGCGGGCGCCAGTTCAGTATTTTGGGTATCACGCCTGCAGGCACCATTTTAGTATTTTCGGAATCAGTTATCTGCGGGTATCAAATTCAGCTTCGGTGACAATAATTTGGGGAATAATGATCAGTCTTTGAGAACAATGTATCAATTGCGTGTTAATTATACCCGACTGTGTGTTGTGTTTATTTACGCCGTTATGTTGTCCGTTTGTCTGCTCATTTATTTCCTTATTATTGCTTTATTTATCTTTTTGCTAGGAGGTAGTTTAGCACAATTGCTTCAAACCAAGCAGATATTCCCCAAGCACTCTGGACAAGAGGTCGCCGACTCTATCGATTTGAGGATCTGGTCAACGGACAACCAGTGTATCATTTCCTACCCCCGGTTATCAGACGGAGGTCGAGAAGACGCAGTGTATCCGAGCAGAGGTTGCCAGAGCAGTGGATTACCCCATCAGTGGACAGTCGGATTGAGATCCCAATTATTGCTATAGAGATAGACCTGCCAGTAGTTCAAACAGATCAGGGCAGTATGGCGGGACCGACAGGAGTTGAGGAAATGATGCGTCAGATGCAGGACACCATGAGAGCCATGCAGCAGGATGCTGTTCGCTGAGATGAATTTGCCAAACAATAGGCCGAGATCATAGCCCAGCAGACAGAGCTAATTGCCAGATTGCAACAACAAACTGGGGCATCTACTTCATACCCAGTTCCTCCCCCACCAGGAGTCCCGGCACTCGGGGAGGCACCAAATGTCCAGGCAGATACGGACATACCAACGGGGCCAGCTCCGCCCCCCCAATTCTGCCTCAACTATCTAAGGCACCTACGCCTGTCAATCAATCGGACTCTCCCTTCGAGTTCGAGGTAGACCATACAGCATTGAAATTGAGCAAGCTTGAAAAGTTGTTCAAGAAATCGCAGGGCGTGAAGTCCATTCCAGACATCGAGGACAGGTACACCGATGTGGCTGTGACACTGCCAGATAGATTCAAGATGCCACAAATCGACCGCTTTGACGGATCCGAGGATCCCATGGTCCATCTTCGGTTGTTCTTAGATATACTACGGCCAATGGGCCTTACCAGACCACAAAAACTTTCACTATTCGGCCGGACCCTGTCGGGTGTGGCCGCTATCTGGTATGCGAAGTTAGAGGATGATGTCAAGCGGAGTTGGGATGAAATGGCCGAGGCCTTTGTCGCGCAATACTCTTACAATACCCAAATCGAGATTACGACCCGAGATCTCGAAACAACAAGGCAGGAGCCTAAGGAGAGCTTCTCGGATTTCGTAACTCGGTGGAGGGTGAAGGCTTCAATGATGACCCTGAGGCCTACCAACAAAGACCAAATCAGGATGATTGTGCACAATCTCCAGCCAAAACTGATACAAAAAATGATTGTGCTCCCCTTCCCCACTTTTTCTGATCTACATGAAATGGGGGTACAAATCGAAGATGCAATGAAATAGGGTCTGATTAACCAAGATAGAGAGCAGCCCAGAAGAACCTTTAACTGCAACAACAATGCAGGCCCAAGTGGCGCTGCAACTGCAAGAGCTTCGGAGGTGAGCATGGTCACCACTATTCCCCCTCCCCTTCCAAGACCCATGGCAGCCACACCTTTCTCCGGTGCATCCAGAAGCAATACACAGACCACCAAATACCAACCCAGAGGCCAAAGAACCTTCACCCCATTGTATATGCCCCTGTCCAAGGCTCTAGGGGTATTAATTAGGAAAAGGCATCTAAAACCCCTGGAGCCGAGGCCATTACCAAACCCACTCCCCCCCTCTCACAACCTAGCCAAATACTGCGCATATCACCAACAACATGGTCATGACACTGACCAATGTTTCCAACTGCATCATGAGATTCAAGATCTCATTGACAAACAGGTGATCCTGTCTCCAGAAAAACCCAACGTCACAACTAACTCACTTCCTACACACAACCAAGCTCCACCTCCCAAAAAAGTCAACTTTATCCAGACTGGGGTCGTGCCTTACGATCGTAGCATCTATACCACTCCTTCCCACCTACCTAAGCTGGAGGTGCTGCTTCCTGACTGCACTGACTCTTTGTGCATGTTGGACATCTCCAGAACCCAACCCGAGCCAATGGTGGTGACTGGCAAAGACAGAACAGAGGAGATTTCAGAGGAGGATGGAATTGTTCAATCAGGGTTTGAG
Organism: Camellia sinensis; assembly: GCF_055761805.1. Taxonomy (NCBI): domain Eukaryota; kingdom Viridiplantae; phylum Streptophyta; class Magnoliopsida; order Ericales; family Theaceae; genus Camellia; species Camellia sinensis. The sequence goes on from NC_138962.1 coordinate 81,726,432, forward strand.
CAGTCTAGAAGTGTCGTTGGGGAAGCCTACGATCCGAGTGATTACATTCTGCCAGCAGGCCAGTTTGAGCCTAATATTGAATTGCCAGAGAGGGCAGAGCTGTGTGTGATCCAAGGGAATGGATTTGAGCAGGGGACAGATGGTTTGACGGCTGTAGAAGAGGACTTGGCTAACCTCCAGTTTTTCAACGACCAAGATCCAGGAGACGCAGCAGTCAACTGGCTTGATTATGAGGAATCGGCAGAGGCTACTGGGTGGCTTGATGGCCTACCAGATGTCGTCGAAGAATCTCAGTTGGAACAGGGCCCGGTAGGAGCGAGAATATCAATTGTGGCCGGAAGGGCCGGAAATCAGAATGTATTGCTAGAGAGCGCCGGTACTAAAAATTTCGCTCAAGATTTGGGCATTATGAATGCAGGGAAAGCTAAACAACAAACTGCACCGACACAGGTGGAACAAGAAAGGTTTTGGGATTCTGAGAGAATCAGGAAAGCTAAAGCCCATGAGGGGACCGAAAGTGCTGTGGGCACAAGGACAGAAGATGCTGCGAGCATGTGGACTGAAGGTACTGTGAGTATAATCGTACCAGAGCCGGACAAGTTTCTGTCGGCTGCCGACGGAATGTGGTGAGAGGACGATGATTTATGTCTTGCCCACACAGATGAGGATTGGGGGAGCAATCAGCCAGACGATACCTGGTATATCGGTGAGGTTGATCATATGACGAGAAGCGAGCGGTATTTCAAGCCCCCGCACCTAGACTAGCCAGAGGCATCTGAGAAGGATAAGGAAGCTGAGAGACAGAAAGAGAAGCAAATCGAAGAAGAGGCTGTACTGAAGCAGTTGAAAAAGATACAGGCAGACATCTCCATCTGGGAACTGCTTATGGCATCGCGAGTGCATCGACAAGCTGTCTTATCGGCCATGGACAAGGCCAAGCTCTCAATAGACACCATGCCCGAACAGCTGGTAGGCTTAGTTTTTCCGGGAGGAGCTACCCCGATGTTGACCTTTTCTGACAAAGAACTGCCACCTGAGGGTGCGAACCATAACAAGCCACTCTACATTTGTATGGAGTGCAGGAACAAGTGGATACCCGTGGTACTTGTCGACACAAGGTCTGCCATCAATGTGTGTCCAGCGAGGACTGCTTATGCAATCGGTTTGAAGACCACTGACTTTGTGCCAATAGCCCAGGTGATTCGAGCATACGACAACACAAGCAGAGAAGTCATGGGGACAGCGAAAATTCAGACCAAGGTTGGGCCGGAGCAGCATGAAATTGACTTTCACGTCCTAGAGGTTCCCACCACTTTCAATCTACTCTTGGGGCGGCCGTAACTGCATCAAGTAAAGGCAGTTTCTTCTACCTTGCATCAAATAGTGAAATACCCCCATGGAAATGGAGTAGCCATTATTTTTGGGAATTCATCGATCCATCCACCGCCGGAAGTATCTACGCTAGTTTTGGAAATTGAGCACGGTATGGAAGATGTGTTCTTATCCGATTTTACCCTAGCTGAGGCCCGGGTCATGCAGAACATCTTAGCTGTTAATGAGGGGGTGTATTTTAGTGCTCAATCAGTATACCTCATGAACAAGCTTCAACACATCCCCGGGATGGAATTGGGAAAGAGCGGCCGGAAGGGCGTCGCAGCATTGGCCGAGGTGCCACATAACCCACATACCTTTGGTTTGGGTCATCTGCCCACCAAAGAGGATTGGATAAGGAAGGGTAAGGAGATGGATGGGAGAGCTAGAGCAAAGAAGGAAGGGAAGCCTTTTGACTTAATGCACCAGCCCATTCAGGGTACCCTAAACGGACGCTTTGTCCGGGAGGGGGAGAACTTTCCGTTTTGTGGCTTCCCAGAGCCGTGGCTAAACGCGGAGAGGAAGCACGTGCCAGGTTTTGAGATTTTCTTTGACCTACAGTTATCAAGGGATGACGTTGCCAAAGAGCAGACAGACCTATTGGCTGAGGTCGAGCAGAGCAAGAGAATGAAGTCTGAGGACGCCGAAAATAAAATGGGGGTAGCGCTGGCGTGTCTACTTTCAGATTCTCCGATCGAACAGAAGTGCTTGGGGGATAACTTCTTGGTATGCATGATCGGGAATGAAACGGCTGCGGTCCTACCAGCAAATATTTTGGATGCATCTATCGCACCCTCTCTCATCTGGCAATATGAAGAGGGATTTTTATCAAGCAACACCGGGTCAGGTAGTGAGCCGGAATCTGATTCCTCTGAATCTGTTGAGTCGAAATCAGGTTCCAGCTCGACTAAGTCTGAGTCCGGTATTCCTGGGGTAGATAACCCGGATACCACAGTCCTGTCCAGGTTATCTTTTTCTTTCTCTTTTGAGTCTGTTGTAACCGAGGAATCGGACGATTTGGATGTGCTTAATGAGAATGATATGGCTGTGGTTTCTGAGTACTTTTCTGTGCCCTTGATTTATTGCATTAACTCAGACTTTCAAAATTTTAATGAAAACGACGAGGAAGAAATCCCTCCGGTTTTGCAACGCTTAATTGAACAAGAGCAGGAAAGATTTGTTAAACCCTTAATGGTTGAAATCACTACTGTGAATATCGGTACTGAGGAGGACCCGCAGCTGGTCCAGATCAAGTCCACGTTGTCTTCAGATGAACGCGAGCGCTTAGTCGCTTTATTAAAAGATTTCAAAGATGTTTTCGCGTGGTCCTACGAAGACATGCCTGGAATCGATCCTGAGATTGTACAGCATCGGATCCCTCTTGACCTCGAGGCCTGACCCGTTAAACAAAAACTCAAAAGGATCCGCCCGGACTGGGCCCTCAAGATTAAAGAAGAAGTCACCAAGCAAATTGACGCAGGTTTCCTGCTGGTATCCGAATACCCGACTTGGTTGGCCAACATTGTTCCAGTACTGAAGAAGGATGGCAGGATCCAGGTATGCGTGGATTTCAGGGACTTGAACAGAGCTAGTCCGAATGACGACTTTCCCTTGCCGCATATCGATGAGTTAGTGGACTTCACGGCGGGGCATGCTTTGCTTTCGTTCATGGATGGCTTTTCAGGCTACAACCAGATAGTGATGGCACCTGAAGACCGAGAAAAGACTGCATTCACCACCCCGTGGGAGACTTATTGCTACAGGGTAATGCCATTTGGGCTGAAGAATGCTGGAGCTACATATCAACGGGCCGCGACCACAATATTACATGACATGATCCACAAAGAGGTTGAGGTGTATGTGGACAACATGATTGTCAAGTCCAAAGAAAGGGAGGGCCACTACACCACCTTGCAAAAGTTCTTTCAAAGGATTAGAGAATTCCGGTTGCGGCTGAATCCTCAAAAGTGTACGTTCGGTATCACAGCAGGGAAAATGCTGGGGTTCCTCATTACACAGAGAGGTATCGAAGTTGACCCTTCCAAAATCAAGGCCATCTTAGAAATGCCACCACCAAGGACTGAAAAGGAGGTGCGAGGCATTCTGGGTAAAGTGCAATTCATAAGACGGTTTATCTCAAAATTAACCTTGACTTGTGAACCACTTTTTGGTCTCTTAAAGAAAGGAAAGAAATTCCAGTGGGATGGCCGATGCCAAGCTGCTTTTGAACAGATCAAGGAATATTTACAGAACCCACCCGTGTTGTCACTGCCAGAGCTGAGGAGACCGTTGATATTGTACCTTTCAGTAATTGAGACCACAATGGGCTGCATGCTCGCGCAGGAATCAGAGGACAAAGTGGAGAGGGCCATCTACTATCTGAGCAAGAAAATGCTACAGTATGAGACCCGCTACACACCATTGGAGAAGGCTTGTTTAGCCTTGGTATGGGCTATCAGGAAGCTGCGGCACTACCTGTTAGCTCACTCCGCAATGTTGGTTTCACGTCTAGATCCCATCAAATATCTCTTTGAGAAATCGGCACTTACGAGTAGGCTAGCTCGTTGGTTGCTGTTGCTTTTCGAATTCGATCTGAAATATGTGACACGCAAGTCAGTCAAGGGAAGAGCAGTAGCAAAGTTCTTAGCCGATCATCCAGTGGAAGGGGGTGAGGCAGTTGAGTACTTATTTCCAGATGAGGCCATTTTGCATATCGACGACGAGTTTTGGACGATGTATTTTGACGGAGCGTCCAACCAGTACGGGTATGGGATAGGAGTGTTGCTGATAGCACCCGACAATTCCCGTATCCCTCTAGCCTTCAAACTCCGGTTCAAAGTCTCGAACAACGAAGCAGAATATGAGGCATGCATTGCCGGTCTAGAAGCAGCTCTGGAACTAAGGGCAAAACAGTTGGACGTCATCGGGGACTCGAATCTTGTGTGTCTCAAGCAAAAGGAGACTGGAAAGTCAAAGAAGAAAAGATGATAATGTATCACCAAACGTTAGATTTGTTAATTCCTCGGTTTGAGAAGTTAAACTTCGCTCATCTGTTAAGAGAAAACAACAGGTTCACAGATTCTTTAGCAACTCTATCTTCCATGATAGACATCCCGTTCGGAGTCCGGATGCGTCCAGTCATTATCGACCAAAAATATGTGCCGGCTTACGAGTCAATTGCTGCTATAGATGAGGTTCAAGATAAGAACCCCTGGTATTACGATATTTGGAATTTCTTAGAGAAAGAGGCGTATCCACCAGGGACAAATGCCAAGGACAAAAGGGCAATCAGAAGAATGGTCGTTCAGTTCATCATCTGTGGAGGTAAATTGTATAAGAGAGGTCATCTGGGAATGCATAAGCTGTGCGTTGAAGCTGAAGAATCAAAATGCCTGATGGAGGCCATCCATGGAGGGGAATGCGGTGTGCATATGAACGGGGTAATGCTGGCACGAAAAATCCTCAGACAGGGTTATTACTGGTCCACCATGGAGGAGGATTGTATCGGCTTTGTTCGGCGATGCCACAAATGTCAGATCCATGCAAACCGCATGAACATCCCGCCGTCGAAGCTGTACAATATAACTTCGCCATGGCCATTTTCAGTTTGGGAAATTGATGTGATCGGGGCTGTTACCCCGAAGGGGTCTAATGGGCATGAGTTCATCCTGGTCGCGATAGATTATTTCACGAAGTGGGTTGAGGCCCAATCCTATGCGGTGTTGAAAGCATCACATGTTGCAAAATTCATCAGAAACAACATCATCTGTCGTTATGGGGTCCCAAACGAGGTCATTTCAGATAATGGTTCCCACTTCAAAAAGGAAGTAATTGATTTGTTGGAAAAATACAATGTGGCTTTTCATAAGTCCTCTACATACCGGCCGCAAACCAATGGAGTGGTCGAGGCCGCCAACAAGAATATCAAACACATATTGCAGAAGATGGTGGAAACCTACCAGGATTGGCCAGACAAGCTGCCGTTTGCTATGTGGGCGTACCGGACTTCAATTAGAACTTCTACTGGGGCGACTCCGTATTCATTAGTTTATGGGATGGAGGTCGTTCTACCTATTGAAATTGAGGTTCCATCTTTGCGAGTGCTGGCTGAGTGTCAAATAGCCGAAGCAGATTGGCAACAGAGCAAATTTGAAGAACTCATGCTTTTTGACGAGCACAGACTGAAAGCACTGTACCATGTTCAAGGCTATCAGCGCAGAATTGCCAGGGCTTTTAACAAGAAAGTTAAGTCCAGGAATCTAAAAGAAGGAGATTTGGTGCTCAAGGACAACCGAGCTCCCATCCACGACCCTAGGGGCAAGTTCAGACCCAATTGGACTGGTCCCTACATCATTAAGTCTATCTGGTCGGGTGGAGTTGTGGTTCTGATGGACCTAGATGGCCTAGAGTTCTCCCAACCGATCAACATGGACAAGTTGAAGAAATATTACCCCTGAGAGGCTCGCTAGGCCGAAAACCCGAAAGGGCGACCTAGGCAGAAGTTAGAGCACAGAAAATTGGAAAATATAAAAACTGAGCTTGCAAGGTTGAAAACCCGCAAAGGGTGGCCTTGGCAAAAGTTAGAGCGTAAAAGGAGAGTGAAAATACTCGAGTGAACCTAAGCCTGAACTACGTAAGGCTTGATTCCCATCTTTGGGATACATAGGCAACTTCATCCTGAAGTTCAGCCATAAACTTTTCCCCGATCAACTTTGTCCATTTGATCATCTAGGTCATCTCTGTCTATTCAGCATTCAAGAGCTTCAATCATAATCTCCGGTACAGTGCTATTCAGACTAGGGGCAACTTTCCGTTGCTGTGCAGTGCCACGGTACTCTTCAGACTAGGGGCAACTTTCCAGTTGCAGGGATCTGGGGTTGTGCATCTCAGTGACAGATCTCAAGCATGTCCAGTTTTGATCCATATCGAAAACAGTTTTGAAAAGTTTTAATAAAAGTTGACTTTGTTCAAATTAATCTTTTTACAACTTAGACCATTTTTGGACCAAAGCGGAAAATTTTCAGTACCCACAACCTTCAACTTCATTGATTTCAATACAGAGTTCTCCTGCTCTTGTATACAAATTGAAGTTGCTTTTTATTACAATCATAAAGAAAACTTGAAAGTACGAATAAAGCAATAAATCCGGGGCATAGCTAAGTCAGGTGTTCCTGCGTCCCCTCCTAGAGCTGGTGGAAGCCTCTGATACCAAAGTGGGCCCTTCCTGTGCCTCTTCATTGAGCCAATCCAAGCACTCATCAGACAAAGTGCAACTGAAAGTGGGAGCGGGGGCCAGGAGTTCTCTAGTCCTCCATGCTGTGGCATACCAGGCAAGCTATGCACCTCGAACCGGGAATGCAGCAGGATACTCCATCCCCTCTGGCGAGCAAGTTTGATCATGACCGCACTGGTGCCGGAACCGGAATGAAAAGTAGAACACACAGTGAGTCAGACCAATCAACTGGATCCCGGTCTGCCGGGACATGCTATAGCTCATTGCCGGGAGATTGAGCCAAGGACAGCGCCAAGCAATGCGATCCACAGATAAATTACACATCCAGTCAAACCACCATCCCTCATCAAGGGCATTGACTAGTCGTTGTCGGAAGAAGTAGCCGCAAACTGAGTAGGTTGGGCAAGAGTCCACAACCTGCAATTTATCCATCAACCATACCTGGGGAGGGATGAAAAATGAGAGAATAAAGAATAGAGAGATGTACAATGAGAGAAAAGTGAGAAAAGGGTTTTGTGAGAAAAACTGAGCCTGAGGGCCAAGTGATGTAAGCAATATATATGTGAGAAATGGTGGGAAACATTACCTGCAGTAGTAGTGGACTCCCCGCAAATCCGGTTGTCTCTCAGCGATAGAAAGCATCCAAGCCCATCAGCGTCTCGGCCAATGTCATGACAATGCAGCTTTTTCCTTCCTTCAAACCTTGAGCAACATCAATCAGACGAATGCTAGATCTGCTAAAGCCTGGGGCAAGCAAAAAGTGAGATAGCATGCACAAGCAAAGGGCGTGTTGTCGAAAACCTTGCCAATGATGGTCGCCGCGGTTACCGGCATTAGAAAAGCGATGAATCAAGCCAAGGATATCCAGTTCCCCGTTGCAGATCAGAGACCGAGCATCATGCATGGTGAGCCCACACATCTGTCCTAAAGCTTGGGCGTGACCGAAGTGAAACTGGGACAAAATCTCTTCATGGCGTTCAGATTCCATCAAAACTTGAAAATCTTCAAAGGTCGGACACATCTCTTGCCCGCCAAAGCTAAAGACATGTGTTACCGGGTTCCAAAACCTCGTCGCAGCATGGAGGAAAGGAAGGTGTAGCGAAGTACGACTTAGCGTGAATAGTGCATTCAAGCTGAAGCCCCAGAAGTTCAACTTTTTCGAGCCGTCTAAAGTAGCAATCCAAGCTGCGAGATTTTTGACGAGAAACGCCTCCATTTTGGTGCAAAACTGAGCTGAAATGAATGAGCCACGGAGCTAGGACTTTTAAAGAAGATAAGGCACTGTTCGGGGGACACATGTCGAAAAATTGATGGTTACTGAGCTAGGTGGTCGGCCGACCACCTTTTCTGGTAGGCCGACCACACCCTTTGGTCTCCAAATGAGAAAGCTGGTCAGCCAGCTCCCAAAGGTGGTCGGCCATGGAGGAAAACACCCCTTTGGTCTTTTCCAAGCGTCTAGAAGTGAGTTCCTAGCATTTCCATGCATCGGGAATGTTAAAGGTGCAAGTTTCCCTCTTTTTCGGATGCGTTCCGTCACCCAGATCGTCCGAAATGCATTTTGTTTATCAAAGTTGTTGGTAAGTTTTGCTTATTGAGTTGTTGTTTTACTTATCGAGTTGTCAAGTTTATCGAGTTGTTAAGTTTTGTCGAGCCGTGGAGTTTTGTACATTGAGTTGTTACTCTCTGTTTAATCAACGTTGTTGTGTCTTGTTTATTGAGTTGTAAACTTGCTAAGGTTTTGTTGTTTCTTAGTAAGTTAAGTTGTTTAGTTTGTTGTGTCGGTTCACTACCTGACTTGGCAAATTTTCGATGCTCAATTTTCATTCAAATCTCATTTTGTGTAAAATGATGCGATGCGATGCAAGAACATAACATTTAACACTTTTTGAATAAAAGCTGTTTCATTCCATCATGCTTCCTTTGTTACAATGTTTTACAACAAGGGTACAAGTTTTACAGAAAATAAAACTGCCTAATAATGTACAATGTGCTACAACTACTAGTAAAAAAGACAAATAAAGCAAGGAACAGTTGCATCAATGCTGTCAAGCACAGGAGTAAGAGGCCCTCTTCATCCTCTTCTGCGGAACAGCCTCAGAACCATCATGGCCATCTGAGTCAGAGCTGTCATCCTCGAGATCCTCTTCGGCCTCATCTCCAGAATCAGAATCGGAACCGGAACCACCCTCTCTGTCAGCAGATGTCTCTGACTAGGGACGCGCAGGCTCCTCCTCCTCGCTGGACTCCTCCTCTATGATAGGTGCTCTGTGCCAACCTCGTCTGCGAGACGACTCCCCTCTCCCAGCTCCTCGAGAAGGCCTAGATGGCCCAGCTCCTCGAGAAGGCCCAGATGGCCCGGCCTGTGGCCCGGTATGTAGCGGAGGCATCTGAAAAGAAAGAGTGCAATACATCAGCCAAAGTATGTATATCAGATGCAGATGCAAGAAAACTACATAAAGTGGGTGCATGCAGATACAGTACATGAATGTGGTGTGTGTCAGGTGTGCTCTATACATACAGTTAATCAATACAGTAAGATGTTCAAGTTCAATATGTCATCAGAAGTATGATAAATGCGAGAAAATTAAAGAGTACCTGGAAACCGAGGATGGACAGCTGCGCCTCTCTCCAGAAGACCATGCCCTTGAGCGAGGCCACTAATCCGAGCATCCCATCCATGTACTCTCTGGGTGGCTGCAAATACAAGCTCAAATCATCAATGACTGAATGAATGCCTAAGTATCTGATAAATGAAAAGCAGTGGAGCCTACCGGTGGTGAGTCAGGGTCACTGACATATCGATGATCAGGCATGGGAGGCTCTATCGAAATCGGGTAGGAGCTCCCGTATCGCCAACCCGTCAATTCGGTCGGAATGTCTGGCCATCCTGCATAATGATAAGTCAGGGGAATCGGGGGGACCAGTCCAGCCCCACCCCTAGATGTACCAGCCCTACTGGTCGAAGGAATGTCTCTAGCTCAGGTGCGACTCGAGGATAGCATGCCAGTAGACCTCCTCGTGGGGGTACAGACACCTGCCAATGGAGGCATCAAATATGTATGATGGTAGGTCGCGTACTCCCCGTCCTTCAAGTGTAGCAACACATCGGTGCCCAACCTGGCGTCAGTAACACCCTGGGGAGTGAGCCTATCGGTGGACCACATATCGTCCGGGGGCGCTGAAGGGTCACTCTGCTTGGGGTAACCCATAGTCTGGCGAAGGAAGCGTTCCCCCAAGAACCAGGCCCTACCAACCGGACCCTCAAACAGGATCCTGTACCGAGAGGCGGCCCATCCTCCGGCAAGCTGAAATCGAAGATCCCCACCCAAAGGCACCCAAGGCTGCCATGTAATCTGAAAATAACCAATGTATAAGCCGATTAGAAATCATAGATGTGCAAAATAAATCAAAGGTGAAAACATGGAGAACTGAGAGTTCTGAATTACCTCTGTCGGCCGCACCATCTCGAAATACTGCCGTAGATAGGGGAAACACGAGCGAGTAGGGGATCATGAGGGCCGCCTCCACCTCGAGCTCTGGGGCTAGCATCGGGAAGTACGCAAAAACCCATAACTGTGGAAAACAGGGCAAAAGCCATCAAAGTACAGAATGCTGAGTGCAGAATCTGAATACGGAATGCTGAGTGCGGAATGCAAGTACATAATGTAAAGTGCGCCGTGCGTGCAATGTACAGATAATGAAAAGTAGAAATGTAAATCAAAGAGGGCAGAAGGTACCTCCCAGGCTCTCCAGTAGCCGCCAACTATGTTCCCCTGTCCGCAGGAGGTCGCGCTCATATAGCAATAGAGGGTAGCCAAGCTGGCGCCACCCCAGTCATACTGACTGGCCTGCGAGAGGTCTACCAGTGCACTCAGTAGATATAGCCTAATAGTGTTCCCCCTATCAGCGAACAGAGTGGTCCCGAAGAGGAACATCAAAAACCCCCGGGTATACTGTGTGTAGACACCCCATTTTTGACCGCCCTTAAGACTTGGGCACTACTGATGGTTTGCTCAGTGTTGAGAGATGTGCAGGGCAAAGATTCAGTTTCTTCGGCTAGAAGAGAGGCAAATCTTTCAAAACACTTTGTTTAGGGTTTTGGAGTTGAAGAAAAGAGGAAAGGAGATGAGAAAACTAGTTTGGGAGAAGTTCGGCATGAATCCGGGTAGAAGCGAGTCGAGCAGCCCTCGCTGAATCGGGATTATCTGTCTGTACGCTTGGAGTTTAGCTATGGGGCCACCACCGTCGGAAAGCTTACTTCCGGGGCTTCATTTTGCACTCAAGAATCTCCTAGAGCCAAGTCCGGGTGGGGGAGATATGATCAGTTGAAGTCGGGCATCATCCCGGTTGGATCGAATCTGCGCGGCTTCACGAAAAAGGGCATAACTTTTTGCACAGAAGGAATTTTAATGCAAGGTTTGCGCCATTGGAAAGATAACTTCCGGGGCTTCAATTTGAATATCCACCGGCCATTTTTTTGACATTGGAATCATCTATCGGCAATCTATTTTGCCGACCGGAAAAATATTATGCCGACCGGCACTTTATTTTGGCCGACGACCAAATTTTCTGGCCGGTTTGCACCATTTGCACTCTCCAAGCCTGGTGCATCCCAGCTGTGCCAGTTGGAATGCACCAGCACACTCCCCCGTGCATATTAGTTGCTATTTTGAACCTTTGCACACCCTTTGGCCCCTTTTCTTGCACCCTTTGCTCAAGGCTTCTTGAGGAAGCCTTGACCCCTTATCTTGGCTTCCTCAAGAAGCCTACCAGCTGTCCAAGCTTCTCCAATAAGCCTTGACCTCCCTTTAAACCCCTTTGACCCTTTGAAGCTTGTCTTAGAAGCTTAGTATTGCCTATATAAGGAAGCCATCCTCCTCCATTGTTTTGGTTCAGCAAAAACCAGACCTAATACATACATATAACATATATATCACCCTCTCTCTCTATATCTCCCTCTCTCTCTACATTTGGGTGTGTTAGAGTGATCAAACACCCTTGTTCTTGGGCCATTTCTTCATCAACTCATAGCACAAGGCATCCAACGCCCATTCCAGCAGCTTGAGGCTGTTCTCCAAAGCTTAGGAGCACCTAAACTTGGTCCAAGAGGTGCTGATTTGCTGGTCTTCAAGGGTGAGTCCTCATCTTCCCTTTTCTAGCCTTTTCTTGCTTCATATCTAAGCCATAGTTTCTTGCATCTTTGGGCTCCGACCCAAACTTCAAATCATCATATTTTGAGGTCCTCTTCATGTTTGATTGAGGACCTCTTGCTGTTTGAGGATAGTAGCTAACACTTCCTTCTTTATCTCTCCTTTAGGCCCTAATCTTGCATGTTATTTTTGGCCTATGTGTAATCTGTTTTTGAGCCTAATGTAAACTGAAAATAGGCTTATTTTGAGCCCTTCTTCAACATTGAAGAAGGGCTCAACCCTGTTTGGGACTTCCATGTTGTACTTCCCTTTATATCCTCTTTTTGGTCCCATTTTTGTATGTCTTGGCAGCCCCTGATGTTGCTGTTTTTGGACCTTGGTCCGAACTAAAAGTGGCTTTATTTTGACCTCCTGAACATGTTTTATTAAGGACATTTTCTTGTTTGGTGAATGTTTTGTATACCTCATGTTATAGCCACTTTTGAGCCTCATTTTTGCATTGCATTTCTAATATATTTGTATACTGTTTTTGGGGCTGCCATAAACTGTAAATAGTCTTATTTTGGGCCCCTCTTCAATGTTGTTGAAGGGCCCTAACCTGTTCGGAGTTAGCATCCGTGAGTTGCTTCATAACCTCATGTTTAGGGCCATTTTTGCATGCCATTGTTGCCCTATCTTTACTTGTTGTTTGGCCATGACTTGTACTAGAAAAATGCTTATTTTGAAGCTGTTTTGCTTCTGTCTTCATGCTCCATGTCCATATTGTGCATGCTTTGTATAGCTGTAAGCCATTTCGGGTGCCAAAAGTCCATGTTTCGGGACTATTCCATGTATCGGTTGTGTTTTCGCCTCATTTCGGGGCTGTTTTCCCCCACATTTCAGTGCTGAAATTCCATTAGCATGATTGCATGCCATTTCCATGCTATTGCATTGCGTATGCCATTGCCTCGATTTGCGTGCCCGTGTGCACGCATCTCGAGGCACTCCATTTTCATTCATCGGCCTCTTATGTGAGTGTGGCTGAGGCTCTCTCATGTTAGTATAAGTCCATGTTGCATTCTATATGCCGTTTTAGCCATTGCATTGCGTATGCCATTGCCTCGGTTTGCGTGCCCGTGTGCACGCATTTCGAGGCACTTCATTTTCATATTATGGCCACTGTTTTGGGCCTAACTAGAGCTGCCTAATTCATGTTTAAGACCATCCTTTGCTTATTTGCATGCTCACCTTGCATGTTTGCTTGTATCGGCATGTTGCATCCTTAGCTCGTATGCCTAAGTTGCATTGCATCTTGCATGCATCACCTTGCCTCTTGAGATGAGTATGATAGAGGTTAGGCCTCCTTGTGTGTTTATTTGGTTTGCATGCATTTTGAAATTGAAGTTGCACACTTGATTCTTTGGGCCATCATGCATGGAAATGCGTGATTGGTGGTCCGAGAATCGGGGCACATCCTCCTTTGAGTCATTAACATGATAAGGAATGTGATGGGTGCATAAATTGCTTGAATTGCATTGCCATGCAAGATTTTTCCCTCTGCTGCTGTGAGTTGCAGGTTCTGCAGGAATTCATTGCCGGCCGGCAGTATTTAGTGCCGACCGGCAGTCAATCGATGGCCGGTGGATCTATTTTGTGCCGGTGACTAAATGCTACTGCCGGTGGAAATTCTGCTCAGCCGATGATATCCCCCAGTGTCCTGAGAGGCATCCCTGAGACTTTGGCAGTTTTCAGAGGAGCAGAGCAGGGAAAACAGAGGCAAACTATGCATGGCAGTGCAATTCCGAGCCAGTCCCGAGCATGTGTTGCATCTGGCCCTCGCCCCGAGGCGGCTTACCGTTTTTCTTTAGTTTAGTTAATTTGTTAATTAATTAAGCAATTTGTAATATTTAATTAGCTTGCGTAGTTAATTAATTTGTACTATTATTTTGGTCCCTCCGAGTGAGGGCGTGTCTGTAATAAGTGTGTGTGCGTGGTGTGCATGTCTTCCAACCTCCACTTCTTTCTTCCCTTTTATTTACCTGCTTATGATGGTAGATTAGGGCACATTTATTTTAGCATACCTTATGCTATGCATGCGTGCATTCATGCATTTGTTGACATGCACCGGGCTCGGTACATCATACAAACTACATTGTACTTTTCAATTCCAAATTGAATACATGTTACTTGTAGCATTTCATATGCCATTTTAGGGTTAGCCGAGCCTGTTTAGATTGCATCTTTGCATGTGTTGCATTAGCCATTTTTAACATGAACTAGGATCATGCATATGATTACTGACTAGTTTCTGTTTTGGCTCGGAGTACTAGGTAAGCTTTTATGCTTTAGCATATCGCATGCGTGTGAGTGTTGCCATGACAGTATGATTACCATGAGGCTAGCTGCTTATGTGATATAACTGCTTGAATGCCTGTGGATGGAGGTTGAATTACCTAAATTGGGATAACACATTAAAACTGTGAATTTTAAAGCCCACTAGATAGTGGCAAAACCATCTTTTCTAAAAGCCCACTTGAGGGTGGCAAAACCTGCATTTTAGCCTACTTGCGAGTAGCAAACCATTTTCAAAACAAATATGAAATGTTTTGTTCCAATTTAGGCGATTTGGTCTATACTTGTTTGCTGTGCGCATAACATAGTAATTCTAGGCTAATAACTGGAATAAGAACACATAAAGTTTTCAAAATCAGATATCATGGTTAGTAGAGGCCGATCTTCGGACCGGGCGAAAGGGGGTGCTCATAGCTGACCTTCCCCGATCGTACCCAAGCTCCCGAGCCGAGACAACTCCGGTGATGACGGACATGTGGCCTTCGGCACCGAGTCAGGGTTTCCTAAATTCCCCCATTTTAAAATATGTAGGTGGCGACTCTGTATCTGGCAAAGCAGTCCATGTTTGGCACTACTTTTTCAAAAATCTGTTTCTCAAAACGATTTGCCAGATTTGGACTCTTTGGTTCAGATTAAGAACCGCGACAACAAAATCGAGTCCGAACTGTAGCGTCGAGGCCCCCTCCACGGGCGCGTCTACACTGTGCTACCTCCACGGAAGTCTAGGGAACCCTCCCCCTGAACTGTGTGGAAAACCAGGTATACCGGACTCGGCCTAAGGATCTATCGACCGGCGGGCGAGCTCCTAATAGATAAATCTAGGCGGCCTCTCACTCACTCATATCCTCATCATATGGGATTGGCCAGCCTCCCATGTCGAGGCCCGTTAGAATCGCAAAATCCAACGGGGTCATAGTCATGTCCCCGGTAGCAGAGAAATTGAAGGAGTTGGTGGTGTCCCACCATCTCTTTACAAGCGCACCCATCAACATCCTACTGGCAAGATAGCGAGATATCCCTGTACAGAAAGGTCCAAACCCCGCCTGGTTAACCCACTCGCGGACAGCCTCCGGGAGCTCTGCGTACCACTCCCTCGCGACGATGGAGCCATACCCTCGTGTGATACGAGAAGACACCTGCATTCATAATGAACACATGTATTCAGTTTCAAAATGAAATGAATAAGCTGCGTGCAAATGACATGTATAAGTTGTGTGCAAATCAAATTAGATACAATGCTGTGAGCTGCGTACAATTGAAGTATACAAGCTGTGTGTTCAAAATAGAAGTGTTTGAGCTGTGTGTTCAGATTTCAAAATCAGTGGGCTGTGTGTTCACCACAAAGTTTGAGCCGTGTGTTCAACGTCAAATATATGGGTTGTGTGTTCAGATTTCAAAATCAGTGGGCTGTGTGTTCACCTCAAAGTTTGAGCCGTGTGTTCAGCGTCAAATATTTGGGCTGTGTGTTCACCTCAAAGTTTGAGCCGTGTATTCAACATCAAGTATTTGGGCTGTGTGTTCAGATTTCAAGATCAGTGGGCTGTGTGTTCACCTCAAAGTTTGAACCGTGTGTTCAACATCAAGTACTTGGGCTGTGTGTTCAGATTTCAAAAGCATTGGGCTGCGTGTTCTACTCTCAACAAGTGTGTACTGCGTGTTCACCTTCAATTTGGGCTGAGTGTTCGGAAATTCAGAGTTTGGGCTGCGTGTTCTACTCTTAACAAGTGTGTGTTATGCGTTCACAATCAATTTATGGGCTGTGTGTTCAGAAATTCAAGTGATTAAGCTGTGTGTTCAAAATGCAAACAGAATGCTGTGTCATAGGCTAAAGTGTTCAGAACAAGCTATGTGCTAGAATGAGCAGATAAGCATGGCAAAAACGAGGAATGCATGGAAAATGCAAACTACATTACACATGGCAGAAAGTGTAAAAGTGAAGTACATACCTCCTGTGCCTGATGGGAGAGGTGAGACTCCGGTTCCCGCAATAAAAGATCCACCGGTGCTCGATCATCAAAATCAGTAAAATGATAGAAAATTGCCTGAGGAAGGACATGTGTCGGAGGGTCGTACCTCTCAAGAATAAATGGTCGAACCCTCAGAGGCAGAGTCGTAATATCTGGATCATCTCCGGCACCTGGAGGACCTCCACCCTGAGGAAAGTGACCGGCCATTTTGAGATATCTGCAAAAAGGAGCAAAAATGAGCAAAATGAGCAAAAATTGAAAAAAGTCAACAAAAGTCAACTCTCGGGAAATGAAAAAGTCAACAAAAGTCAACTCCCGATAAAATCTTCCAAATGTTGAGACAAATTTACCTCAAGTGGTGAAAATGAGAAAAGAAGCTCCGAAATCAAAAATAAATCGGTTCAAAGTGAAGAGAATTGAAAGTTTTCGCGAAACAACTTGGCGTGGGGCATTGGAAAACGCGTATAGAGGGCAGATCTAAGAAAGAAAATGCTCTAGGAAGGGAGAGGGACTGATTTCGGACCTAATGTGATGAGAAAAAAGTGTTTGGCTTTGTGTATTTAAAGAAATGAGAGCAAAAAGACCAAACTGCCTCGGATTTAGGCTAGGTGGTCGGTCGACCACCTCTTCTGGTAGGCCGACCACCTCTCTCCCTCAAACTTGGTCAGTGGCCTCCCCCTGGGACCAAACCTGGTCGGTGGTGTTCCCAAGGTGGTCTCTAAGGTCTCTGCAAATTTTGGTGATGATTAGAGTCCCCGGGACCTGAGAAAGTACAAAGAAAGTGCACTTTTCGTCGCGAAATCCCTCCGCGGGAACTTCAACTCCAACTTTCAATGCGTGTCTCATCGTTACTTGTCAAAAAGCGAGGTGTATCCTTTTTTGAATATGTTGCGACCCCTCCGGGAGGTAAACCGGAGGTCGCGATTGAGTCGCCCTCGTCAAGAACTGGCATTTCTTTGCTCATTAGTTTGTGACAAACATGCATTCGGGTTTGCACTTATCCTGCATTGTTATGCACGTCACTTGCATTCTCATGCACACCACTCGCACTGTTGTGTACATTTCACGGGTATTGTCATACACTCATGCTTGACTTGTGTTGTCACACGCGTTCCTTCTCACATGGCGATGCACTCACCCATCGGCACCACGTTTGTCTACATTCGATATAGCGTTGAACATATGTTGCTAACTATGTTGTGCTTGTTAAGTTTCCCTCTCTTGCAGGCAAGATATTGTATGTACGGTTCATTTGAGGCTGGTGCAACCAGACGAGCCGCACAGGTATTGTATCTTCTCCGTGCGAGACGTGACGAGAATTGAATAATTCTCCGCATTCTTAACTGCATGAAATGTAGTTGTTGCTTTGCATTCTTGCTTAAAACTGTTGCATCTATTATGAATATGTGCGTCGTTACAGCTCGCTGCATTTGCGTGATCATGAGGTACCTTCGGCTTCTTGCTTTGTCAGTTGCATTTTGCCCCCTGCCTGCGGGCACGCCTACGGGCACGTCTCTGTTTATCTCGCCCGTTGTCTAAGTCTTTGGCCTTGTCAAAAATGGGTCGTCTCTGGGCTTTGACATTCACTCCCGTCAATTACGACTTTCGAGTTTTGTCAAAGAGGGGCAACTGTAGACACCCAATTTTTGACCGACCTTAAGACTCAGACGTCACCAACTGAGCGCTCGGTGATGATGCGTATTGTACTCGTTCTGAGGTTTTAGAGTCTCGGCTGCGAGCCATGCCTCCGGACTTCGGGGCTCTTTTGTGCTTTACCTCGGTTTACGAACCAGGTCCTGTTTTCTCTGTTTTCTCTTTCTGAAGGGAGGGAGAGGTCCCGTAGACCATCTCTCAGTGGCCGAAGGCCATTTTTTCCGTTTGGAGACCAGTTTTCGATTTTCGAAGCCGTCGGTCGTGTGCCTCGATTCGGGACCGCTTAACTACTTCCGTTTGCTCCGGTTTTTGGAAAATACCTTGCTTCCTCCCTTTTGAGGGACACTATGGCCCGAGAGACCACCTTCGTGGTCATACGCCACTTTCGGTGCCTAACAGCTTGTTTTCGGGGCCCCGAACTGCGCGTTTTGGCCCCCGAACCTTCGTTTTGCATCCGTTTTGGTCCATTTTTGGTAGAGACCCTATTTTCATTGCTAAGGTGGTGATAGGATGGTGGGAGGCCACCTTTTCCCATGAAAAACCAGTTCTCTCTTTTTCTCTCACCAAAAGCTGATTTTTCTGACAGAAAGCTAGTTTTTCTCACTTTTGAGCCACAATTTCTGGTTTTTCACACCATCATTATGTTGTGCTCATCTGGGAGGCCACCAATATGGGTGGGCCGACCATTAATTCTTCTTGACCCTTTTGAACCCCTCTAAAAAGCTGGTTTTTCTCTCTTTTGGGTCACATTTTCTGGTTTTTCACCACACAGTTGTATTCTACTCATCTGGGAGGCCACTTTTCTGGGGAGGCCGACCAGCTTTTTTGCTTGACCCTTTTGACCCCTGGTCGGCCGACTAAGGGGAGTGGCCGACCGGCCACCTTAGCTGGTCAGCCAGCTTTCTGCTTTTTGCTCTTCTCAAGTGTAACACAACTGTGCCAGCTGTGAAGCATTTGACCCACTGTCCGAGGGTTTTGTCCTTGTTTTGGTCCTTAAAAGGGGGTTTTGACCCCTTTGCTTGGTTGGTAAGAGGAGTTTGACCCTTCTTGACCCTTTTGGTTTAGCTTCCTCAAGAAGCTTGACCCCTTTGGTCAAGCTTCTTGTAGAAGCTTTGAACCTCTCTCTTGGCTTTTCCAAGAAGCCTTACTTCTCTCCCTCTATATAACCAACCCTCCATCTCATTTTGCAAGGGTTAGACATTTGGTTAAGGCATACACACTCCATCCTCCATAGCCTTCTTCTCCAAGCTCCAAACCCTAATATTCTTGGCCATTTTACACTACACCTCATAGTCTACCACCCCCACCATCCATTCCAACATCTTGGAGGTCATTTGTAGAGCTTAAGGAGTCACATTCTTGGTCCAGAAGTTGCTGAGGTCGGCTCTACAAGGGTAAGTCTTCATTTACCCTTTTTTTGCACTATTTTGCTCTATACTTTAGCTCCATTTGCAAGCATTTTCGAGCCTTGGTGTAAACTGAAAATAGTCTTATTTTGAGCTCCTCTTCATGTTTTATTAAGGATAATTTTCTATTTGAGGTCTCTTACATCCTTGTATGCTTTATCTCTCTTTTAGGGCTTATTTTGCATGATATATTAGCCTTATTTGTGAGCATTTTTGGACCTCGGCCTAAACTGAAGAAAGTCTTTTTTTGACCTCCTCTTTAAGTTTGATTGAGGTCACTTTTCTGTTTGGAGTCATCTTCTTCCTTGCATGCTTCACTTCCTCATGCTTTGAGCCATGCATTTGAGCATTTGCATTGGTTTTGTTTTGGCATCTTGGCCACTGAAATCCAGTGGATTTTTAGTGGCCTTGATGTGTCTTTGAGCCCCAAAATCATAGAGGAGTGACCCTCTCACCCCTCATTCTCTTTACTAGCATGGTTGGCCTTCCAAAGGGACCTTATTTTGCATGCATTGAAGTCATGTTTTAGGCCTCATTTTGAGGGTTTTAAGGTCTGGCTAAGCTCTGTCAAGAGCCCATTTTGCCATATTTTATGTGTATGATGCATGTATAGAGCAATCTCATTCAAGACCTTTCAAAGGGGCCTTTCTTTGCATGTTTCCGAGACTAATTTCAGGGCCTATTTGGTGGGTTTTAGGGCTGTCATAACTCATTTCCAGAGGTGGTTTTGCCATGTTACATGTCTATCTTGTATGTGCTTCATAACCCCTTGTATGGCCCTCTAAAGGAGCTCATCATTTTTGCATGCATTGGTTGCATTTCAGTGGTTATTTGGGCATATTTTGACATGTTTTATTCACTGTTTTTGGCTGGTTTGATGAGTTCTCATACGCTTCATATACATGCCATGTAAACCATGCTTGCTAGCCAATGTTGCATGCTATTTTAGTCCATCATGTTAGCACTTTTTGGCCATGCTTTAAACTAGAAATGTGCATGGTTTGGGGCTGCCTTGGCTTTGTCTTCATACTTCATGGCCAAATAATGCTCGCTTTGCATAGTTATAATTCAATGCATGTGCCTAGCTTTGAGTTTCGAGGCTTATTTTATGCATCGGGTGCCATATTTCCATGTTTCAGGATCATTTAGCATCATGTTTCAGTGATGGAGATTACATGTTTGTATGCCATCTTTCATCCCTTGCCATGCTTTGGTAGAGTGACATTTTATGCCTTAGTTTCGGTCCTCGGTATGCGTGCACGTGTACACGCATTTCGGTTGTCTCTTTTCTATCTAAATGGCCACTAATGTGAGTGTGGCGGCTGAGGTCCACTCATGATTGGTGTAAGTCCATCGTGCATTGTGTTTGTCATTTCGGTCCATAGCATTGTGTATGCTAGATTGCATGTTAGAGCATCGTGTATGCCATGTCACATCGAGCATTGTGTATGCCATTTCATAGCATTGCGTATGCTAGGTTGTATGTTAATCGCATTGTGTATGCCATCTCATTTGCATCGTGTTTGGGATAGGAGTTAGCCCAAGCACGGGAAACGAGGTATGTTTCGTACTCCGAGTGACGGAACGCGTCTCAATTCCCTGTCGCCGACACTCCGGATTACCCATGATGAAGTTTAGGTCTTGTTGTGTTTTCATGTGCATTCATTTCATATTGAGTCATGCAATTCGACTCCTCGGCCATCATGCATCGATATGCGTGATTGGTGGCACGAGGATCGAGGACTACACTCTCTGAAGAGTAGTCATGCATACATATGTGAAAATACTTTGCCATGCCCCTTTGTTGCTCTCTGTTGCAATAAATCAAAAATCAGCGGCCTTCTGGAGCGTTGCGCAATATTCTAAGAACAATTGCAAACAGAGGCAAACTAGGGCATTGTAATGGATTTCTGCGCAAGGCAACTCAAGCATGCATCATTCATCATTTGGAACAGAGCTGAGGCAGTCCATGGATTTACGTGCTAATTTACCTGCTTTCCTAGATTAATTTGTTAATTAATTAGGATTTTGTATTTATTCGGACTGTACTATTTATTCGGACTGTATATTATTTAATCGGACCCTCCGAGCGAGGGCAATGTTGTAATAAGTGTGCGTGTGTGTGATGCATGTCTTCCAACCCCACGTCTTTCTCCCTTTTATTTACCAGCTTATGATGGTTAGATTAGGGCATGTTTCAATTAGCATACTTATGCTCGCATGTTTGCATTCATTCATCTGTATTGCATGCACCGGGCTCGGCGCATCATACTAGCTGCATTTGTATTTCAATTCCAAATTGAATACGTGTTAGCTGTAGCATCATCATATGCCATGTTTAGAATAGCCGAGCCTATTATAGTTGCATTTTTTCATGTGTTGCATTCGGCATTTCTGTATAGTTACGATCATGCATGGATTTCTAACATAGCTTCTGTTTTGGCTTGGAGTACTCGGTAAGTGTTTATGCTTTAGCATCCTTGCATGTGTGTGAGTGATTTCCATGATAGCATGCTTACCATGAGGCTAATTGCTTATGTGATATAACTGCTTGAATGCTTGTAGGTGAAGGTTGGGTTATTTAAATTGGAACAATTCATTAAATGCGAGTTTTAAGCCCACTTGAGAGTGGCAAAATCATTTTTTCTAAGCCCACCCGAGGTGGCAAATCCATGTCTTAGCCTACTTACGAGTAGCACCATCAAACCATTTTCAAATAAACAAACATGAGATGTTTTGTTCCAATTCAGGCGATCCAGTCTAAACTTGTATGTTGTGCGCATCACATAGTAAATCTAGGCTAATAACCGGAATAAGAACGCATAATATTTTCAAAACTAGATATCATGGTTAGTTGAGGCTGATCTTTAATCGAGCGAGCGGGGGTGCTCACGAAGTGACCTTTCCCAATCGTACCCAAGTTCCCGAGCCGAGACAACTTTGGTGATGACGGACACGTGGCCTTAGGCAACGAGTCAGGGTTTCCTAAATTTCCCCAAAAATAAAATATTTAGGTGGCGACTCTGTATTTGGCAAAGCAGTCCATGTTTGGCACTTCTTTCAAAATATCTGTTTTCAAAAATGATTTGCCGGATTTGGACTCTTTGATGATTCATCGGTCTTGTATTGCACTTTGCGAGATTAGATATAGGACCGTGACATTTGAGTCCTGAACTGTAGTGAGCCCAATGAACAAAACGGGGGATTTCCTCCCGGGACGTTCGGGGACGTCTACAGGTGTTTAAGTTAATTTATTATTTAATTTGTTAAATATGTGATTAATATAAAAAAATTATATGTATGAGAGAGAGAGAGAGAGAGAGAGAGAGAGAGAGAGAGAGAGAGAGAGAGATGCCTTTTATATAAGGGTAAATTAGTTTTTTTAACGTTTGGCGTCACACTTGGACATTAGTCCAAAATTAGGAAATGTATCTACGTGTATTCAAACTAAAGGGGGTAAAATATTTTAGTATCAAATTAAAAGGGGATAAAATGCTTTTTACCCTAAAATGTATCAAGGAGTTTAAACATTATATGTATCAATAATAGAACAATAAGTTAACTAAAATTTGAGAAAAGTAAATTAAATTCAATATTGCCAACACTAGATTCATTTCAGTGGAGTGCAGACCTGATTCAAGATTAGTGTAATGCTATAAGGAGTGCAGACTTTATTCAAGATTAGTGTAATGCTATAAGGAGTGCAGACTTTATTCAAGATTAGTGTAATGCTATAAGGAGTGCAGATCTAATTCAAGATTAATGTAATGCTATAAGAAGAATTATATGCACTTTTATATAATATACATATATATATATATATATATTATTATAAGAGAATAATAACCACTATGTCAAAACAAATTAAGGCTAAGTTTGGCATAACACAAAAAAGTCAAAAAGTCACCATCTTATTTAAGTCACATCATCTTATTTAAATCACATCGCTTCTCTACCACATCACTTCAAACTCAACTCATATTTCATAAAAAGTCAAAAAGTGCACTTATTTAGATCATCCCAAACAACTCCTAAATATAACGAATTCAACAAAAGGCAACACAGTATAAGATCGACAACTTTATAGAAAGAAGAATTTGTGGGCCTTGTTACATCTTTATGAATGTTCATATTGGGTTGTGAAGTCAACTTACAAAGAACGCAATTATGGGTTCACTTGCCTGGTGCATTAACACAACAGCCAAAACTCCTTAGAGCATTTTTAATGGACACAGGGTCACTGACCCCTCTTACTGTGCTTCTTACTATCACTACAGGAAATATAGTTTTTAGTGGCGTTTGAAAAACGCCGCTAAATATCTGAAAAATGCCGCTAAAGCCTTTGGTGACGTTTTTATTATACGTCGTGGATACGGACGTCGTTATATGTTTTCGACGTTTAAAAAACGCCGTTGTAGACCTTATTGCGACGTTTTAGAAACGTCATGATATAGTCACCGTCGGTGATTCCTTCTGACGAGATGACGTCATACAGACCCTATTGCGGCGTTTTTACAAAAACGCCACTAAAAGCACCTTTTTTTTTTCTTTTGTGTGGTAGGAATGCAACCTAATGAAATTTTAACCGTTCAACACTAATATTTTATTTGCTACTAGTTAAAATTCTCCAAAATATATTCAAACCCTGTTTCAAAAAATATATATATTCAACCAAACACATCAAAATTGAAATTACAAAAATCACAACCAAATTCATATACTTCATCGTCATCTCAAAATTTAAAATACTTAGAAAAGAATAAATGTATCAAAAAAAAAGTACAAATATGATTGATGCACAACACTTTGTAGCATCAATTTCGAACTTCTTCAACTTTGGAGAAAAGTTTTCCAATTTTTCCTGAGTTCATAGAAGTTGCATTCCTGCCAAAAAAAAAAAAAAGAAGACAACATTTCACACAACTGAAATGTGAAAAATATTAGAGATGAATCACAATCAAATCACCTTGTCCAGCCAAATTGCAACATATGATTTAATCCATAAGTTACTTGCAGATGTTTTGCTGCAGAAATTTCCTAGAAATACAAAACACAGAACTTTAAAAGAAATTACACAAATAAATTAAAAACTACTCTGTATTTTTGAGTCATGAGTTCTATACATTTTTCTGCATGTTTTACCCTATATAGCTAAACCCTACGTAAATTTTAGAACTTAATTATATATACAGATGCCAACATACAGATTTCAACTAATCAAGTTCATAAAAGCCATTCAGAGCGATCCAAAGCCATAACTTGATGTAGAACAAAACCCTACATGGAAGAAGATCAAAGGAGATTGAAAAATCCCAAAGAAAAATTACAAATCAAGTGCACAAAAATAAGACTACCAAAATGAAAATCAAATGAGAAGTATTGGAGATTAAAGGAGATATATCATAGAGCTAAAATTCTAGTCTTCATTTGACCAACTGAATGTGAATAGATAAAGAACTATTTCTTAGCTGTTTAGGCAGGGATTTAGATCAACATATAAATAAATAAAAAATAAATGAAGAAGGCAGTTATATTACACAAATACATATATATATATATATATGTATGCGTGCGTGCGCATGTGTGAAATTTCTAGCAACACAATAGCACCAACAATCTCATTAGTTTATGATGCAAATAGAAAATATTCATGGATTCCTCTCTAATTGGTCTCAAGTATATCTTCAAAAAGAAAAGACAAGTACAGACAGATAGCCAACCATTGCTTTAGCAATTAATGGGCCAATTGAGCACATTTAAACCAAAACATGAAGAAGGAAAAAGCATTCCAAAATAGGGGCCACATTTTAATGCTTTAACAACATTTGAAAATATATTGACAGGGTTTCCATAATCTAGCTGGAAAACAACCTAAAATAACCTTCATTTAGCAACAAGCAAAGAACACTAAACATATTAGACAATTCCAAAAACTTCACAATGATATGTTAAAATACAAGACCAAATGACACTACTAGGCTTGCTCAAACTCAACATTTCCTAATTTTCTCAGGTTCCAAATATCTCATGTCTTCTCATCTCTTATAGATTCCTAGTATTGATTTCCCTATGCTATGCAACGAGCATGAAAATAGTGCAAAAATGAAACTACCTCCAATGGCAACCCCTCTGCGAACTCTGCGACCAAAACAAGCAATAAGCATCATATATATATATATATATATATATATACATATATATACATACAATACACTTGAGAGACATATCTTAGAGTTGAATGAACAAATTTAAAACACTAGTAAAAAGCAATGTCTTGTGCTCTGTTTGGCAAAACGAAGAAACAAATTCAACATTGAAGCCAAAAAAAAGAAAAAAGAAAAGAAAATCCTGTAAAATAGAGCACAAACCACAGCTTGGAGCTTTAAAATCTTGATTTTCGATCAAAATCTCCAAAAATAAAGTACAAAATCAAATGCTAATGAAGGACTGGTTTTGCTTTTTGTGAAGAAGTTAATCCGAAAACGGAAATCAAATTTTTAGTTGATGAAAAAATATGTGATTTTGATTGAGTTTGCATAAATGTGCTTGACATATCTTAACTTACCTTTTGGATCACGGTGACACTGAAAACATTCATTTTTGACCTGGCCAAACTCGATTGAGCTCTTCAATGGCGGTGTATAGACTGAAGCAGAGATCGAATGAGCTTGAAATTGGTCTACTTGAAGCAGAGATTGATAAGGCAGAGCTGTTGACAAAGGACACAGCACCACGCTTCAAGCCCCTGAACTAGTGTTCAGTGATACCGAGGTTGTTGGATGTAACTCTCGATCGGCAGTAACATCTCTCTATCAACACTCCATTCTTTCCATTTACTGGTGATCAAGAACTCCATCCTAATGCGTGGACCATAAAGAGGAAGAGAACGAAAATTAGAAGAAAGAAGCAAAACACAACAAGCAAAAGTAAAAAATACTAGATATCAACCAAATCGAGTGAAGAAGAAACTAAATTTACAAACATCAATGTAAACACTTCTAGATCCTTACTTTTTAGACATAAAACTACACAGATCTTCGATGAATTCAACAAATCCCTTACCTTGAGCATGTCGCATTCAAACACGATGAAGAACGAGCCCTAGATCGATTTAGATTACAGAGATCTGAACAATAACTAAGATAAGCGCTCAAATCAAATACAGAACCAACTTTTCAAGAGCAAGATGACGAAGAATCGATCCAGATCGAAGCACCAAGTGTCGATCCCTCTCTCTCTCTCTCTCTGATTGACTTAGATTCCCACGACTCTTAAAAGCAAAAAAGAAATTTAAAAGAAAAATAAATACTTTTTTCTAAACTAAACTACACCATTTTAACCATAACCCAACATTTCAAAAACGTTGTCCTACCATTTTCCGATGACCGGCGTGTAAAAAACAAAATCGTGTCCTAGATTTTCCATATTTTACAGCGTTTTAAAAAACGCTACTAAATAAACGTTGTTGTATCCCTATTTTCTTGTAGTGTATGCCTTCAACTGCACAGTTTTACTCTTTTTTTTTTAATTTTTTTTATTATTTATTTTTTTATATTCTCACTATATTTTTTGGCATGATAAATTATACATTGCCCCAAACCCTAAACTCTAAATTCTAAATCCTAAACACTAAACTCGAAAATAAAAATAAAAAAAAAATTTAAGAATTAAACCCTAAGCCCTAAACCCTAAAATAAAAAAATAAATTTTAAGAATTAGAATCTAAACCCAAAACCCTAAAATAAAAATAATAAATTTTATCCCTAAATCCTAAAATAAAAAATAAATAAATTTTAAGAATTAAATCCAAAACCCTAAAATAAAAATAAATAAATTTTATCCCAAAACCCTAAAATAAAAAATAAATAAATTTTAAGAATTAAACCCTAAACCCTAAAATTACAAAAATAAATTTTATCCCTAAATCCTAAAATAAAAAAAATAAATTTTAAAAATTAAACCCTAAACCCTAAAATAAAATAAATAAATTTTAAGAATTAAAGTAAAAAAGTGACCAAATATAGGGGTAAAGTGTAATTTATCATGCCAAAAAACATAGTGAGAACATGAAGGGGGGAAAAAAAAAAGGGATGAAACTATGTCGTTTTAGGCATAGCAGCCGTGACCCCATATTCATTTTTAATGGTGTTTGTTAAAATAATATTACCATTGTTATAATTTAATAATGAATAGTACTATTTTGTCAAATTATAAGAATAGTGCTCCAATAATTACATGTAATTTTGGCAAATCTTAATCAACTTTCCCTTTAAGTTTATAAGTGTTGTTTAGATATAAGTTTTTTAGTGATTTTTTTTTTGGTTTATTTTTTGTTTTTCATGGCCTTTTTTTAACTGTTTGTAAAAAAAATTATATATTTACATTATACCCGACTAGACAAATATAAAAAAATTAAAAACTTTCCAAAAAAAAAATTAAATATAATTCACCCCACCAAAAAACATATCACTAAAAAACCAACAATCATCCATTATTCACCCCCCTAAAAAAATTATTAACTATATTAAAAATACTCAAAATTACATTGAAAAATAAATAACATTGCATAATTAAAAAATACATTCTCCTGTAATTATTTATCAAGAGGCAGGGGAAAATAATAATTTAGGCTGGTAGAATGTGCGGACCACTTGGCAAAAATCTCATTTTTGCGCGTTATGTAATACGCTTTCATCTAAGGGTCCAAATGAGAAATGTCCATAATCATTATCAAACGTTTTTCTTTTTTGATCTCAAGTTCTTTCACCTCTTGTAAATATTCTTCCTTTTTGATCTTCAGTTCTTTCATCTCCTGCAATGCTAGCTTGAATCTTTTTTTCTTCTCTTTCAACTTTTTTCATTTCCTTCTCAACAAAGTGTTGGTTAAATGTCTCTAACAAATTGTTAGATTTGTGGACTTCAGTTTGAACAACTTCACTTTTCTGAAGTAATTCGTTTGTAAATTACTTACCCATAGGCCTTTTACCCCTTGCAGAGACATTACCTTCACCGATTGAATTATTACCAATAGTTGGATTGTTACCAACACTTAAACTGTTGTCGTCTTCAAGAGAAATGCAATTATCCATAAGAGATTCGGGGCTGAATTAGGAAAAAATGATGTACGTATCTTTAACTTCACTGTTTTTGTAGGAGTTACATCTTGCTACCTGATATTGTTTTGCAAGATTAGCTAACAATGTTTATAAGTAAAATATTTGTTTTCATCTTGATGGTATAAAAGTTTTGCTTGAAGCATCTGTATCAATAAAAATTAAATTAATTCATTAGTTAATTTTTATACAAGATGAATTAAAAACTAACAAAATCTTACTATATCAACTTGAGACATCCCACTTGGATGTAGATTTTCGACTTGTGCTAAACACTCACGAAATTTGTTGGAACATTTCATAATTATACCCCGTCGAGATTGAATAAACACTTGTGTTCTTGACTGATAATTCTCAAGAGAACAATAATTTTCATAAATTCTCCCCCAAAAGTGAGTATAAGATTGCGAATTGCCAATAATTGGATCTTCAGAAATGTGACACCAAGCTTTACAAAGTGCTACATCTTCATCAACTGTGAATGATTTTCCTCTCTTTGTTTTTGACAAGCCTTCCATAGTGATTATGTGAAAAAATTATAAATAAAATGTAATTTGGGAGGTTTGTTGTGAAATGAAATTGAGAAAAAGAGAGAAAAAGAAAAATATTATTTCTGAGGCTTGTTGTGAAATGAAATTAAGATTGAGGGTTTGCATTTATAGAATTAAAAAATATGACCCTTTTTTTTTTGTAAATATGGCCGTTGAGAAATTGATCAAATATAACCTTTTATTTATAGCCATTGTGCTTCTACAAAGTAGAATTATTATTTTTTTTTATTTACTTTTTTTAGAAACAAAATAGCACAACAGGGGCAATCCATCTATTGCTTAAATAACAAGATCTCAGCCATTGATTAAATAACAATCCAATGACCGAGATCAATCTTCTAGATCATTCTGCTCAAATCTCAAGACAAAAGCCCTCTAATCTCTTCATCATCGTGTTTGGCCTCTTGCTCTCTTTATCCTTTCTTCATCCGAGGTGAGAGCAACTCTGTGTGTGTGTGTGTGTGTGTGTGTGTGTGTGTGTGCGCGCGCGCGTGCATCTATATCCTCTATCCTCTCTTCATCACTGTATTTAGCTTAGAGATGAG
Organism: Camellia sinensis; assembly: GCF_055761805.1. Lineage (NCBI taxonomy): Eukaryota > Viridiplantae > Streptophyta > Magnoliopsida > Ericales > Theaceae > Camellia > Camellia sinensis. Next base: position 81,755,752 of record NC_138962.1, read on the forward strand.
AGTATCTCTCTCTCTCTCTACATCTATATCCTCTTGCTCTCTTCATCACTGTGTTTTGCTAAGAGATGAGAGCATCTCTCTCTCTCTCTCTCTCTCTCTCTCTCTCTCTCTCTCTCTCTCTCTCTTTCTCTCTTTGAGCTCAAGAGCATCTCTCTCTCTATCCCCAAACCATCACCGATCATCAAACAATTTTCTCCAATCTCTAAAATCAGTATACTCTCTCTCTCTCTGTCCTCAAATTAGTCAGCTGAGATGATGTCTTCTCTCTCTCTGATTTCAAGAACATCTCTCTCTCTTTCTCTGTCCTCAAACTGATCACCAATCTCCAAAACCAGTCTTTTCTCTCTCTCTGTTCTCAAACCAATCGACTGAAGAAGAAACCCTAGAGGTCAATCTAGGTATTTATCATCTAAATTTGTTTATGAAATTTATATAAATTTGTGAAATCGATTCTGAAATTTGTGTGATTTGTTTGTGTGATTCTGAAATTGAAATTTGTGTGATTTGTTTGTGTGATTTTGAAATTCTAAAATTTGTTTGAATGAATTCTGTTTTTTCAATTGAATTTGGAACCAAAAAACTGTTGATATTTGCTGATGTAGCATGTTTGGCACCTACTATTCAACTTGTCAAATTTGAAAACAGAAATGGCATCGGCTATATTTGGCAAGAAGAATAGCAGGCTATTGGAGAACTTTTTTTTTGTCACTCTTGCCAAATTATAGCTTTGGCAACTCCTTTGACTGCTCCATTGGAGATGCTCTTAGCCACACCTATTTGGAACTTATGATAGAACCAATTAACAAGCTTTCTTAATGCTGAACTATTCAGTCAAGTGGCAAGAAAAGTCCTTTCAAGATTTGGGAACTTTGGAAATGTTTTTCAATTTCAAATTATTTTTTTTATTAGCAAAGTAAAAATTTTCATTAATAATATGAAATTACAAGCATAAGAAGATAAAATGCATCGAGAAAGATTTAGAAAGTACAAACTACCCCTATAACTGCTGCTCACATCCACACAATCGACCTCTCAGCCTCATGATTTTTAATTTAAAAATAAGAAAAATAGAAGCACAAGTAAATAAAGTTAAGGGGTTGTTTGGGATGACCTAAATAAATGCACTTTTTGACTTTTTATAAAATGTGGGTTGGGTTTGAAAATATGGGTTGGGTTTGAAGTGATGTGTTAGAGAGGTAATGTGACTTAAATAAGATGATGTGACTTAAATAGGATGGTAACTTTTTGACTTTTTTAAAACTTGTCAAACCAGCCCTAAGTATTAGAGCATCTCCAATGGTTCTGCTATATCAGTTGCCAAAGCTAAAAAATTACAGGAATTGCAAAAATGAGTCTCCAACGGTCTGCTATTTCACTTGCCAAAGATGGCAGATGCCATATGTGTTCTCAAATTTGGCAAGTGAAATGACAGATGCCTGCCAGATCAATAAAAATCAGACCGTTGGAGACCCAATTTCAGATTCAAGAAAATTTCAGTTTCAGATATCAAAACATATATATCAATACAAATTTTTGTATATTGGATAAGCAAAAAATTGTTCATGACAGATATAAAAAATTGAAGACAGATCAAATTAAAAAATTAAAAAATTCATATATATATATATTGATGAAGGAACAAATCAAAAAAAAATCAAAACAGAAGGAGATCAAGACAAAATTCATGACAAAATTAAAAAATTGATACATATATATATATATATGAAGACGGATCAAAACATACATATATATATATGAGTATATATATAGATTGAGATCGTACCATTATTCCAGAGAGCACACAGATCGGAGGTGGATTGAGAGAGAAACAGAGTGAAACCAGAGAGTGGGGGTTTCGATCTTGGAGGAGAAAGGGGAGATCGGGTTTCGATATGGAGGAGATTATGGAGGAGAAGGGGTTCCGATCTTGGAGGAGATCATGGAGGAGGGGGTTCCGATCTTGGAGGAGAATGGGAGATCGGGTTTCGATCTTGTGCTCTGTTTGGTTTGGTTTGTGCTGTGTTTGATTTCGGCCATGAAAGAGAAAGAGTGAGAATGATAGGGAGAGAAAGAGTCGTGGAGGAGAAGAGTGAGAAGAGAGTGATGCTTTGATCTGTTTTGATCAAAACATATATATTTCAATAGTATAATAAAGAGTCATTGGGCTCTGTTTGGTTTGTTTAACAAAAAAAAAAATTACAATAAACTTTTTACAACAGTTCTTTTAAACAAATTTTTCAAACAAATATATAAAAGAGTCCAAATATACAAATTTTTCAAACAAATATATAAATTTTTCAAACAAATCTATAAAATTACAATATATGTTTGGGGTGAATTAATCAAACAATTTTTTTTTTTCAATTTTTTTTTTAAATTTTTTATATTTGTCTAGATGGAAATAATATAAATATATAATTTTTTTAATAAACAGGTAAAAAAAAGCTACAAAAGACAAAAAAATAAACAAAATAAAATCACAAAAAACTTATATCCAAACAACACCTACAAAGTTGGATAAGAAGTTGGTCAAAAATTGCCAAAAACAACAAATGATCATTAGAACACCATTAATATAATTTAACAAATAACACTATTTATTACCAAATTATAACACTATTTATTACTAAATTATAGTAATAATAATCTCAATATAACAACAACTATTAAAGATGCTGTTAGATCTTAACAAAAAGCAATGAATCCCCAGACAACAAATCCCCACACCTGTTTCTACATTTCCCAAAGTACAACACTGTTGCACAGCTTGTCACCCACGTCCCATTCAACAAGGACACTGCCGGTTGGCCGAAATACACCGTTGGCCGAAATATACCCTTGTTGAAACTCCCATGTCCGAAGTTGAGTCTAAATCCAAAGCTCCCACGCATCTTGGCCGAAATACATTCCTTCCATGGCCAAACACCTATCATAGCCGAACTCCTCCATCCATGGCCAAACACCTAAATATCTCCACGGCTAAAGCTCCTTTATCCATGACCGAAACCTATGGCCGAAAATCATAGATCTAAAACCAATTTCTTTGCAGACATCTAAACAGCAAACTCACTATTGAATGTAGTCGCCAAACACCCCTATGGACAACAACTCATTCTAGAATGAATTCGCTGAACACCAGTGCTACAACGAAACACCCTAAGCTGAACACCCTGCTCCACCCATGACCATAACACGTTTAACTCCCATCCATGGCCGAAAATCCAACTAGCTCCCTCGGTTATTCCTCACCCCAACGCAAAAAAGCCCCCTTTTTATCGACGCAACGCCGACCTCCTCTTAGCCGATCAAAACGCCAACATCCATAGAGTTGAACGAAGTTCACCCCTCTAACTCCCACATGCACGGGAGCGCCAGAATGAACATCCTAAATAAATCTAGAATGTCCACCCCTCAAACTCCGACTCACATAGCAGCGCCCGAATGAAGTTCCTAAACAAATCCAACCCACCAAAGTTCAAAGCACCTACCATAACCGAAAGCCCATGGCAGAAAAGCGTTCAAGCCAAACATCACCTCCATGGCATCGTCTCCCAAGCTGGTGACCCAAAAAAACACCCCATGGCTAAAAACTTCCATGGCCTACACCCATTCTTCTATGTTGGGATATCTATCAACCCCTAAGGCCAACATCTATGGTCGAGCAATTACCGCAAAAAACCCACACTCCTGACCCTTAAGGCCAACACCCAAGCCCCCTATTATACCCACACAACACCGAAACAAAACCCAACAACGGTACCACCAAGAGACCCCCAAACAACTCCCAGGCCGAAACACTGCCGTTGAGAACGAGCGGAAGATGTAGAGACAATAATGTTCAAGCTCATTAGAGAACAAGAAATAGAACAAGAAGAAAAAGAAAACGAGGCCAGCAGACTGCCATAGCCAAGGCGGCGGCCATCTGGCCAACGAGGAGGTTCGTGGGAAGGTTTTTAAAGAGAGAAAGGAAAGGCCTAATGTTTTAAAAACTGGGTCGGTGAGCAAAGTAGAACAGTAATGCTAGTCTTCAGAAAAAAGTGGGTCCCACCTGGCAAGGAAATTGTTAGTTTAAGAAATAAAAAAAATTCTAAGTCTCATGTTTCAACTCTTTCATGTTTCAACTCTCTCACCATTCTAGCTCACGTTTCAACTCTCTCACCACTCTCTCGCTCAGCTCTCACCCGCAAGCTTGCTGTCGCCGATCACTGCCGCCGGCGTCTCCGTAACTGCTGAGATTTCCGTTTGATTTCTCCGTCACTCTCAAATTTTTGCTGCGATTTCAATCTCTAATCCCACCATTCTTGCAAGAACACCGAAGGTAAGATTTGCAACCAAAATCTGAGTGTTTGTAGTTGTTTTACCAAGCTTGATTTTGTATCCTACCTTCTTTGTGCGATTTTGGGATTATTTTTTTCAAACCCTAGAATTTTGAATTTTGAGGCTTTTGAAAATTTTTGTTGTCTCTAAATCTTTCAATGAAAGAGATGTTGTGGATTGCATAGGTTATATAACTCAATTTTCGTTTTAATTTCTGTTATCTCTAAATTTGAATCTTTCAATGAGATTTTGTGGATTTACTTTGTTTCATGTATGAAAGCCTAGAAATTGCATAGGTTAAATTTTGGGGGTTTTTCTTCAATTTTGAAAATTTTTGATGCCTTATACCACCAATGTATATATTTCAAGGCACAAATTATTATTTTTAAATAGTCTCAGTTTAGTTATTGGTTGTTTATTTATTTTTGTTTAAGAACTAAATTAATTCCTGTTTATTTATTGCCTTTTTATTTATTTTTGTTAAAGAACTTTTTAATTTGTTATATATATATATATATATATTGTAGAGATATGGATGAAGAAATATGGAGTGGTTCTTCAAGTGAGGGCATTAATGAAATTAATATTGAGAATGAAATGGAGGAAACAGAAAATGTAGAAGTCGAAACTGAAAATGTAGAAGTTGAAACTGAGGATCCTAAGGTGGAAATGATGTTTAAGTCAAGTGATGAAATTTATGAATATTATGCAACGTATGGGAAGAAAAATGGTTTTGTGGTGTCTAAGAAAAATTGTGAAAAGGGAGGCGATGGGGAGAAAAAATATATAACTCTTGCTTGTACTCATGCTGGGAAGGCAATAATCAAAACAAGCAATCCAGTTAAATTACAGCCACAAACAAGAACGGGATGCAAAGCTTGCATTAATGCAATTCTACAACCCGATGGAATGTGGCTATTGCGATCCTTAGTACTTGAGCATAACCATAAAATGAGTCCAACCAAATCTCATTTTTTCAAGCAAAATAGGATACTTGAGCCACATGTGAAGAGGAGACTTGAATTAAATGATAGAGGGGGGATTAGGATGAACAAAAATTTCAGTTCACTTGTGTTGGAAGCTGGAGGGCGTGAGAAGTTGTCATATTTAGAGACAGATTGTAGGAATCATATAGACAAAGTTCATCGTTTACGACTTAAGGAAGGAGATGCCACTGTAATGTATAATTATTTTGTGAAACAATAAAATTTCGTAGCAATGATTGGTTACTTAGGTTGTATAAGGAAATACATCGATCGGTACCTGCGTTTGTCAAAGACATTTTTTGGGCAGGAATGTCGACCACACAGCGTAGTGAAAGCATGCACGCATTCTTTGATGGGTACATTAACTCGAAAACCACTTTGAAACAATTTGTGGAGCAATATGAAAATGCTATGGCAAAGAAGGTTGAAAATGAAAATGGTGAAGAATTCAATTCTCTCAACTCATACATCCCATGCATAACTCAATATCCATTTGAAAAGCAATTTCAAAATGCTTACACAATTGCAAAATTCAAAGAGTTCCAACTGGAGGTTGTAGGAAAGATTTATTGCAATTTGTCTCTGTGTTCAGAAGATCTTAATTTTTCTGTGTATGAAGTAAGTGAAGATGTTCCCTTTGTAGCAATCTGAATTTAGTGCGCCTTCACATATGGGATTTGTTGATCTTGGTACACAAGAGAGTATTAAAATCAATGTAAGAAACTTGTTGGATTTATTGATTTCTTTTATAGCTAGATTTTGTTAGTTTATTGTTGGATTTATAATTTTATGGGTGCTTGTTATATTGCAGGAATCTGAAATGTTGGCTCCAAGTTTCGGGCAACAAAACATACTCCAAGGACACTTGTCATCCCAAGTACATAATATTCCATTTTGTATTTTATTAACGTGGCTTAAACAAAAATTTAATAGTTATGTCATTTATTTTATTTTATTTTTTTGGTAGGGACATCATCATCCATCTCAATCTTGGATGTTGGGCAATTCAAGTTTCACGAAAATGTTGAATGATATGGCGCAGTCACAATCTGAAAATCCCAAACGAGACAAAGATGAAAGAAGTTGAAGATGTCAACAATGACAATGTTTCTTGGACCTATATTAATTTATTTTTAATTTACCATTGGCAATATTTGTATGACTTCTAGGCAAGCCGATGTTGAAGCATTGTCATTTTGTGTAAGCTTATTGTACGGGGAGCAAATATTCCGGCAAGCCCATACTCCTTTCTTCTGAGCTCCGTTGATGTCCGATCACCTGCGAGCAAATAACGGTGAGCTACCCGATGGTGTGTGGCCGGAAAAACCCTCCGACGATCAAGTTAGCACACACCTTAGGATGGAGAGAGAGAGAGAGAGAGGAGTGTAAGAGTGTAGGAGTTTTCTTACAAAGTGTTCGTCTATCGCGTATGGGGGGCGCAGACATGCTTATATACCCTCTGCGCCCCATATCCACTCCCAGTCAACTCCTGACACGTGGCTCTGTTATCCCATCTGTCAGCATAAACCTTGCTGAACATCACATAATCTCAACTACCTGCCTTCTCAACCGGAGCCCGGCAGCCGAGCTTCTCTAACCACGGCCGGGCTGTGCTTAATATCCAAGCACTTCACTGGCCAAGGCCAAGGAAGACCGGGCTAGGTGGCATCTCGACAAAACCTAGCCCGGGGCACCTCCTGTGGTCGGCCTTCCTGCCGATCAAATGATTACCTCGGCTAACCACCCCTTTCCGGGCGCCGGTCACTCAGCTTGACTGGCTCCTCCATTGTCTGATCAAGCAGCTCAGTCCACCCGAGCACTGCCTTGCCGAGTAGCTTCTTTACGGTCTAGTCGGCGCACGTTTGGCCCAACTCCTGCCCGGCCCAATTCCTGGCAGCCCGTCAACGGGCGAATCGCCGGTCATCTCGGCCCCATGCATCATTAGGCTCTCAGCCTGTTCGGCAGTTACCTCGGCCCAACTCCAGATCATAAATCTCCCTCTCAATTGCCCCTTAATTCCGTCCGCGCGAGCGTGACTAAGATTACCTATACTTTGACCGGGGTAACATTTCTTCGGTCTTCAAGAGACAAAGGGCGACCGGGCTAGTTAACATAACTGTCTGCAAACTTGCCCGGTTATACTCCTCGGCTGACGTCCCCTGCTTGGAAAGTAGCCCAGTTGGCTCTTCGACTCTTCAACCTGTCTCCTCAGTTCTGACGTCGCCATAAATGGGGACACGTGGCGGGCTGCCATTGGTTCTCGAGCAGCCAACTCGCCTTTTTTTCCAGAATTTGAATCTGGGCGGTCTCACCCTTGTCTATACATACAAGACCTCCCCAAACTCAACTTCCTCCTACTGCCATTCTGCTATTCGACTCCAGAGCTCTAGCATCTTTGTCCAAGCTTCATTTTCCGTTCTTTGCGTTTGTGTTCGAAGGAAAAGTAGCTGCCCCTCATTGGTAAGACCTTCGATCCCTCCTTTGCTACTATTTTCTGTAATATTACACACATTAGGGCATTAAAACGTAGCTCTTAGGGCATAGGCCATAGAAACCGTCCCAAACCTCCCACTGTTCTTGGTGTTCTTTATTTTCCTGAAGAACTGGGGCGGACCGGGCTCCTGGTCTTCATTTGATCCAAAAAACCAATCTAACCGAGCAAATAACATGTTTGCCTATATCCCAGCAAAAACCGAGATAACAAAAGGACTTGGCCGCTCAACCGGGCTAACATCTGGTCTGCTTGGGCGACCGAGCTCCTTAGTTAGATTAGACAACCGAGGTGGTTTGGCACTCTTAATGACCAAGCTAAAGTCCAGCTCCTTTCGCGCGACCGCGCTCACACTTACACTTGCCATCCTTTTCCTGCAGAGTCCAAGGGGACCACTGTCCATTCCTGAGGCTCTCAGGACCGAGCAGCAAATAATTACCACAGTGCCAAACCCCTCAACCGAGCTATACTAGGCCGGCCACAAATGGGGAAATTCCGCTTCTTAGTGGATACTCCGGCCGCGCTGGCTACGTTCAGGGAGGAGTACAGCGTCCCGGCCGATGTCCACCTAGAGCTCGCAGAAGAAGAGACCACGCCTTAGGGTAGAACAGAACAATGCCCCTTCACCGTGCTGTCGATCATCGAAGGAGGCCTCCGCTTCCCTCTAAACCCACTCATCACCGAGTTCCTACGCCGAACCGGGCTAACACCCACCCAAGTGTCCACCAACACTTACCGGATAATAAACGGCGTGCACGAGCTAAACAACCGGTTAGGCATAAGTCTAGGTTTAGCCGAGATCCTGTGCCAATACACCCTAGGCCACACCGGCGACGGTCTCGCCTATTATCTCAAGATTAGACCGGGCAGAGAGAAAATCGTGATCGGCACACCAGACAAGGATCTTCACGACGATGATTTCTTCTGGGTGTCTGGCAATTACGAGACAGCCGAGGTACCGGGCTGGATGATAAGCAAAAACTTTGGAAGCACATGTAAGCCGCGCAAACTATCTCGGTTAATACACTTTCCTAGTGTTTTTGTACTTAATCATTTTGTTTTTTGTTTCTTTTGCAGCAATCCAAGCCTTGCAAGCCAACTATCATTTCCCCAACGTAGAGGCAATCAGGACCGCGCTTCGTTATCGCGACCGAGATTGCAACCAATTGCTCGGCTACAGTCCCACATACAGATACTCCGCTCCCCGCCGGAGTAAAGTTACAGACTTCCTACGCGCTCCAACACCTCCACCAGATCCAACTCTGCCAGACGTTCCCCTCATTCGCCTGACAGAGGAACAAGAAATGGCCAAACGAAGCAGAATCAAGAACCTGCTCACCGCCACATCCGCCGAGATGCCGAGGGTTGTCACTCGTTCGCCAGCTGCCGGTCAATCCAGTGGCGCTGTGGTCGCCCTTGCCTCTCAAGCGACCGGGCAATCCAGCCGAGAACCTGCTCCACGACGTGCCGATAAAAGAGCTCGGGCAGACCCATCCGCCGAGCTAGTCGCCGAGCTGACTACCGAGCATCCATCCGACGCCCCCGTCCCAGTGCCGGCCTGGCGTCCACAGTTGAAGCACCGGGGTCAAGACATCCCGGCCACGACTTCGATCAAGGGCGACAAAGAGCATTTACTCGCCTTCGATCTTTCCAAAGCTCTTCTACTACCGAGCGACATGGTCGGCAGCGACCACGTCCCTGACACTCGGTTGGTCAAATCATCAGTGAAGTCTATGGCTAGGGTAAGTCAATGTTCCTCTGAAAATTTCACAAGTGTTTACCCGGTTCCTTTTCTAATCAACTTTACTTCTTACAAGCCATTCAGAAACACCATCTCGTATTGGAGCGCATCCATAGGCTTTGGCAAAAGGCCAATGACACAGCCAGCCAAGTTGAGAGCTTCCAAGCCGAGCTTGGCCGGGCAAAGTCTTCGCTTGAGATGGCAACTGCAGACAACAATAGACTGCTCGGTCAGCTGGATGCGGCCGAGAAAAAACGGGCTGAGCTCCAAGTCGAGGTAAACGCGCTGAAAAAGTCGAAGAAAAAAGAATGCCGGGCTGCCAACAACGCCGGCTTCAACGAAGCCGAGCAAAGCTACAAGAAGCAAGTCTTTGCAACACAAGACATCTACTTCAAGGCTGGTTGGAAGTCTTCCTGCGAGCATCTCGGCCAGGGCTCTGACACCGACGTGTTTGCCAATCCTCCTCCTGCTTCGCTACCGGTCTACCTCGTGCCTTACGCGAACGATGTCTTCAGCGCTTTGCAAGCTGAGGCCGAGGAAGGGCTTGAAGAAGGAGATGCTGAGACAGATTCGGAGGCAGAAGATGCCGGGGTGCAGGAGCCGCCCGGTCGTGAAGAGCTCGGTGCCCGAGACAACAGTCCAACCATAAACCTTGAAGCCGCCGAGGATGAGTTTACCAATCTCTCCCCCCTAGTTTAGTTTTTTTTTTTTTCTATTTTTGTATTTTTGCTTTCGCGCTTTTGATGTAACTGGGCTCTGTCCCCACCTTTTGTATTTACTTTCTTATCAATGAAAAAACTCAAATTTCGCTAAGTGTTTGCACGGTTGTTATCAATTCCATCTTCGGCAAATCAGCTCGGTATTAAATCATAGATTGAACAACACCTCGTTAACCGGAATTCATAACTCGGTTGAATACTTGGAACAAAACAAATTCTTAAACCGAAATAACCATCTCGGTTGGTAATAACAAAGTTGAACAAATCACCAACTCTTCCAACCGGAGTAAATCATCTCGGTTGGGAATCCTGAGTTGGACAAAACACCAATTCTTCCAACCGGAATCAATCATCTCAGTTGGGAACCCGCAGTTGGACAAAACACCAACTCTTCCAACCGGAGCAAACCATCTCGGTTGGGAATCCGAAGTTGGACAAAACACCAACTCTTCCAACCGGAATAAACCATCTCGGTTGGGAGTAATAAGTTGGTCAAAACACCAACTCTTCCAACCGGAGTAAACCATCTCGGTTGGGAGTCTTAAGTTGGACAAAACACCAACTCTTCCAACCGGAGTAAACCATCACGGTTGGGAGTCCTAAGTTGGACAAAACACCAACTCTTCCAACCGAAGTAAACTATCTCGGTTGGGAGTCCTAAGTTGGACAAAACACCAACTCTTCCAACCGGAGTAAACCATCTCGGTTGGGAGTCCTAAGTTGGACAAAACACCAACTCTTCCAACCGGAATAACTCATCTCGGTTTTTTACATTAAAACAACAGTCCAAGTGCTAAAGCAAAATGACTTCTATAGATTGACAAAAAGATTTACATTGTGAAGTGCAAGCCAAAAAATTCCTTTGCATAAGAAAAGAAAGCAAAAACTTAAAAGTAATACAGTTTCAGGTTGGCCGCATTCCATGGCCGGGGTATTGCTCTTCCCTCTAGATCCTCCAAGTGGTAAGCGCCCTTGCCCGCCAGACCGGTGATCTTGTAGGGTCCTTCCCAATTTGCCCCTAGTTTGCCTTCACCTAGCACTAGGGTGTCGCCCATAACTTTCCTCAAAACCCAATCACCAACTTTGAACGGTCTAGGGTGCACCGTCTTGTTGTATTTCTTTGAGAGCTCTTGTTGGTAAGCGGCCACATGGATGAGGGCCTTCTCCCGACGCTCTTCCACTAGGTCTAGCTCCAAGGCTATAGCCTCGGCGTTGAGTTCGGGCTCAAAACTCTCGCTTCGTAGGGTGGGCATGCCAACTTCCAAAGGTATGACCGCCTCCATGCCATAAGCCAAAGCAAACGGAGTTTCCCCGGTAGATCGCCGCGGGGTTGTTCGGTACGCCCAAAGGACGCTGGGTAACTCCTCAGCCCACTTTCCCTTTGCCTTCTCTAGCCGTTTCTTCAACCCATCCAAAATAGTCTTGTTCGATGCCTCGGCTTGACCATTGGACTGCGAGTAAGCCGGAGTGGAGTTGTAGAATTCAATCTTCAAATCTTCACAAAATCCTCGGAACAGGCGACCGTCAAACTGGGTGCCGTTGTCAGAGATCAAGATCTTTGGGACGCCAAACCGCGTGACCACGTTCTACCAGACAAACCGCTTCACGTCTTTTTCTTTGATGGTTGCCAAGGGCTCACCTTCAACCCATTTCGTGAAGTAATCTGTGGCCGCAATGAAGAATTTCCAGTTGCCCGGTGCTATTGGCAGTGGCCCCACTATATCTCGCCCCCACATGGCGAAGGGCCAAGGACTGGTGAGGGGGAGAAGTTCCCTAGCAGGCTGATGGATCTGATGGGCGAATTTCTGGCATTTTTCTCACTTGCGGACGTACTTTTGTGCGTCGGCCTGCATGCACGGCCACCAGTATCCCTGGGAAATAGCTCGGTAGGCCAACGACCTCCCCCCTATGTGGCTGCCACAAATGCCTTCGTGAATTTCGTACAAGAAGGCCTCCACACTACTCGGGTGCACGCACTTTAAATAAGGACCGGTGAAGGACTTTTTATACAACGCACCAGATGGAGAGAGCCAAAACCGCTCTGACTTCACCCGGACTTTGTGTGCTTCTTTCTTGTCAGCGGGTAGAGTCCGATCTCTGAGGAACAAGATTAAGGGGTCCATCCAGGAAGGACCCAGCGCGGCGCAAAGAACATCCGACTGCCCGGCGTCTTCAATGCTTGGCCGTGGAAGAAAGTCAATTAGCAGGGGGTTTGGAGACGTATAATCTACCATGGAAGCGAGGCCGGCCAGCTCATCAGCTCGGCTATTTTCTTCACGGCCAATCTGTTGGACTCTGATTGCTAGAAACTGCCTGATGTGTTCCCTTACCAGAGCTTGGTACTTCGCCATCCTGTCGTCCTTTGCTTCGTAAATCCCAGAGACTTGGTTAACCACAAGCTGGGAATCACTGTACACAAGTAGCTCGGCGGCCTTCATTTGAATAGCGCTCTTGAGCCCGGCAAGAAGGGCCTCGTACTCAGCCTCGTTATTAGATGCGGGGAAGCCAAGCGTGATAGAATGTTCAATGGTTAGGCCATCCGGGGAGATAAGAACGATACCTAGGCCGGCACCATGACGGTTGGACACTCCATCAACAAAAATCTTCCACATTTTCCCCACAAAAAGCTTCCAGCAGTCTGATGGGTCTTGAGAGTTGCGAAGGGCAATGGGATCACGGTTTCTCGGCTGTCTGGGTTCAAGTTCTGTGATGATTGGTTCCACTTCAGCCTCCCTTGGTGATTCGGCGCCGGACTCAGCAAGTCGGTCTGTAATGCTCAAGTCCGTAGGCGAATCATCAGGTTGCGGTGCTGTGCCGGCCGCAGGTCCTGAGCTCTGGGGTTCCACTTGTTCCTCCATTTCCTCCCCCCAATGTGATGCGGGACCGGATAGAGCAGATGGGTCGGAGATACTCAACTCCGTCGTCGCATCACCAGGTGGTAAAACCGTGCAAACTGAGGGCACTTCGACGGTGCGCACAAACTTCGCATCGCTACCTCCACCAACTGGTTGTATCTCGGATGGTCTTGTGTGCCTCTCATCATCTACCACGGTAATATCGACCGGGCATACCGGATGAGTGCCAAGTGAGAACTCGGCGATGAAGTCTGCCAAAGTCTGGGCTTCAGTGCGCGGCTGGAACTTCACATCAAACTGTCCCAACTCGACCGCCCACTTAAGAATTCGGCCTGAAAAGTCTGCCCGTTCAAACAAGGCCTTGAGGGGAAACTCAGTCAGTACGACGACGGTATAGGCATGAAAATAATGCGCCAACTTCCTTGAAGCCATCATTAATGCCAGCGCAAGCTTTTCCAGCGGCAAGTATCTCGTCTCAGCCGGCAGCAAGGTCTTACTGACATAAAAGATTGGGAAGTGCTTGATTCCTTCAGCGCAGACTAGCACCGCACTGACTGCATGCTGGGAGACAGCAAGGTAAAGGTAAAGTTCCTCACCCGGCCTTGGTGTAACCAACAGTGGCGGAGTAGACAGATATTCCTTGAGCTCAGCCAAAGCTCGGTCACACTCTTCGTCCCATGAGAACTTTGACTTCAATGCTTGAAAGAAAGGGCGGCAGGGATCTGATGACCGGCTTATAAACCGATTAAGCGCGGCGGCCATCCCGGCCAGATGCTGCACGTCCTTAGCCGAGTTGGGCTACTTCAACTCTTGCACGGCTCTGATCTGAGTAGGGTCTGCTTCGATGCCTCGGTTCGTGACTAGGAACCCCAAAAATTTTTCGAATCCCACGCCGAAGGCACACTTCGACGCATTCAAGCGCAGCTTGTGCTTCTTCAGAATGGAAAACATCTCGGCTAAGTCGGACAAATGGTTTGCCTCATGTCGGCTCTTTACCACCATATCATCGATGTAAGCCTCTATTGTCCGGCCAAGCAAAGGAGCAAACATTTTGGTCACCATCCTCTGAAAGGTTGCCCCGGCGTTTTTCAAACCAAAAGGCATGACTCGGTAGCAGAAGAGTCCCCTTGGAGTCGTGAAAGAGGTGATCTCTCGGTCAGGCCCATGCATGGCGATCTGTTGGTAGCCGCGGTAGGCATCCAAGAAACTGAGCCTATTATGTCCAGCCGTCAAGTCCACGAGCTGGTCAATTCGCGGCAAAGGGAAACTATCTTTGGGACAAGCTCGGTTGACTGTCTTATAGTCGACACAAACTCGCCACTTTCCATTCTTTTTCGGCACCACTACTGTGTTGGAAATCCACCGAGGGTAGTGCACTTCCTGAATTGCGCGTGCCTCAAGCAGGTTCTTTACCTCCTCTGCAACTACCTCAGCGTGATGCAGTGCCGATCTCCTTGTTCACTGGATGACTGGCTTTGCTCCAGGGAAGACATTGAGGTGATGGCACATAAAACTTGGGTCGAGGCCAGGCATGTCGTAAGGCGACCACGCGAAGACTTCGATGTTGGCCATCAAAAACTCAACCATCGCGGTCCTCTCTATGGCCGTGAGACTCGAACCGAGCAAGAAGAACTTGTCCGGCTGTTCTGTATCAATTCGCACTTCAACCAATTCCTCAACAGCCTTGTCTTCGGCCTTGGTGCCAACATCATCCAGGACACCCTGGTCCTCCGGTCCCTCAATCATTTGAACGAATCCTTTGGCAGCCCGGCTCCCGTTGACCACCATGAAGCACTGCTTGGACATGACCTGATCGCCCAAAATCTCCTCGATTACCTCCATAACCGAGGGGAATCTCATCACCTGGTGGTAGGTCGATGTTACGGCTTGCATAGCTTGAAGCCATCCCCTTCCAAGGATAAGGTTGTACGTCGAAGGCACTGTAGCACCCAAAACTCCACTTGCTTGACCACGGATCCCGCTTTGACCGGCAGGATAATCTTTCCCAAGGGCCACTCCGGTTGCGAGTTAA
Organism: Camellia sinensis; assembly: GCF_055761805.1. Classification (NCBI taxonomy): domain Eukaryota; kingdom Viridiplantae; phylum Streptophyta; class Magnoliopsida; order Ericales; family Theaceae; genus Camellia; species Camellia sinensis. The sequence continues at coordinate 81,770,893 of NC_138962.1, forward strand.
ATCCAACCAGTGGCAAAGTCGCCGAAGCCAAGTCTGTCTCACGGAGTTTGAGCTGCTTGAACGCATCATAATACATGATCTCGACCGAGCTTCCCTGATCGATCAAGATCCGTCTAACATCGAATTCTTTGACGCGTAGTGTTACCACTAGGGCATCGTTGTGCGGCATCTGAATACGCTCTAGATCCCTTGAGGTGAAACTAATTACATCTTTTTCTTCTGTCTTCCCCCTTTTGATGAAAGGCTGTACCGACAAAACTTCCCGCATATGTTCTGCCTTTTTTATCTTGCCCCGGAGTTCGCAAACACGCTCCGGTTCTACGATGCCATGGATGACATTAATGACTCCCTATGGTGGTGCGTCTCAGTCATCCTGTCCCCTGGGATCGACCGGAGCCTGATTCGGCTTTACGCCGCCATCAATGTAAAGATCTAGATGCCCGGCCGCGACCAGCTCTTCTAAGTGTTGTTGTAAAGGAAAACAATCCTCTGTACGGTGGCCCCTCTCCCGGTGGAATGTGCAACGATACCGCGGATTGTAGCCCTTCTGTCCATCGCCCAACTTAGAAGGAAACCGGACATACTCCTCGTCTCGGATTTCACTAAGTATGCGATAAATTGGAATCTTGAAGACCGTGGTGATGCCAGTCCTCGCCTTCAATCTTCTGTTAGCATCCGCCACATCATCTCGGGCGTAGTCATCCCGGTCGTTCCGACGTCCTCTACCTCGGTTTTTGCGATTCGAGCCACGGTCTGATTCCTCTGCTCGTTCATTTGTGCGGCTGGACTCTTGCCCAACTGCATGCACCTTGCCTGCTGTCTTTTTGTCTATTGCTACCGGTATTACCTTCACAGTAGAAGCTGACGCGTCGGAGGTATTGCATGCACCTTGCCTGCTGTCTTCTTGTCTATTGCTACTCGGATGTGCTCATTGATACGCTGCATGAGTTGGCCCATGGAGGTCAGTTGGTGTATGGTCAGCGAGTCCCGCAATCTATGGCCGACCAGGAGACCACGCTTATATTGCGTGATTGCGAGGTTGACCGGGCAGTCCAAGATCTCGTTGAAGGTTTCCCAGTACCTTGAGTTGTACGCCTTCAGTGTGTCGCACGGTTCCATCTTGACACTTAACAAGTGATCGACTTCCTTCGGTGTTTTTGTGTTAGTTTTGAAGCGTGTAACAAACGCCTCGGCCAACTGATGCCACCTTTGTATGCTCCCTTCCGGCAACCTCTCGAACCACTTTAAGCCCAGCTCGCCTAAACTTGACGGGAAGATTAGGCACATAAGTCCGTCATTTCGCCTATGTCCGGCCATAACCTGTCGGAAGTGGCTCACATGCATGTAAGGATCGGTTTTTCCGTCGTAGAGTGTGAACTTAGGCTGGTGGAAGCCTGCCGGAAGCAGTGTTGTTTCTATTTCCAGGGAGAAAGGGGTGGCGCTCAGCCTGGCCAAGTCCGTATCTTCAAAGAGTGGCACTGCTTGGCGGGGTAGAGGCATTCCGACCTCCTCGCTGGCGTGAACCCCATAGGATAACCGCTGGAACGCCGGTATTCTCTGAGCTTCGCGCCGGCGAGCCCGCTCATTTAAAACTGCCCGCAAATCCTCTGATTGAGCGGAGTAAGAGTACCTCGACGTCGTCTCCGGACGTGAGGGTTTGTAGGTGCTGTCTTGCGCGCTAGACTTCTCTGCACCCACATCGGAATCACCAACCTGGTAACTTCTGGTAATAGATATGGACTGAGTACGTTGCTGACTTTGTCCGCCTGAATGGCGGGATGGGGTGCGCTCACTGTGGTCTCCCACTCCAGCTACACCTTTCCCTTTGACATGCCGCTTCAGATCCTCCATCTCCGCTGCCATTCGCCGGATGACAGCATCTTGGTCCCTCAACTTACTTTCCAGTCGCCTGGCGTGTGAGTCTCTCCTCCGCCGGTGACCGTCTGGACTCTGCGAATGACCATGACTTCTTCCACGCTTATCCCGCGCATCTACTGACTGTCCTCCAGTGGGCATCCCCAAGTCTGCCATTGGATGGATGGCGGGAGGACCTTCTCTCCTTCGGGTGAACTCCGGGGTGGCTCCGTCTATGGCAGACAACGGAAACTCGTCGTTGTTCGCCATGGACGGCGATCAGATGAACCTGGAAGACAAGGTTTTGTCTGTCAGGATTCCCACAGACGGCGCCAATTGTACGGGGAGCAAATATTCCAGCAAGCCCGTACTCCTTTCTTCCGAGCTCCGTTGATGTCCGATCACCTGCGAGCAAATAACGGTGAGCTACCCGGCGGTGTGTGATCGGAAAAACCCTCCGACGATCAAGTTAGCACACACCTTAAGATGGAGAGAGAGAGAGAGAGAGAGAGAGAGAGAGAGAAGAGTGTAAGAGTGTAGGAGTTTTCTTACAAAGTGTTCGTCTGTCGCGTATGGGGGGCGCAGACATGCTTATATACCCTCTGCGCCCCATATCCACTCCCAGTCAACTCCTGACACGTGGCTCTGTTATCCCATCTGTCAGCATAAACCTTGCTGAACATCACCTAATCTCAACTGCCTGCCTTCTCAACCGGAGCCCGGCAGCCGAACTTCTCTAACCACGGCCGGGCTGTGCTTAATATCCAAGCACTTCACTGGCCAAGGCCAAGGAAGACCGGGCTAGGCGGCATCTCGGCAAAACCTAGCTCGGGGCACCTCCTGTGGTCGGCCTTCCTGCCGATCAAATGATTACCTCGGCTAACCACGCCTTTCCGGGGGCCGGTCACTCAGCTTGACTGGCTCCACCATTGCCTGATCAAGCAGCTCGGTCCACCCGAGCACTGCCTTGCCGAGCAGCTTCTTTACGGTCTGGTCGGCGCACGTTTGGCCCAACTCCTGCCCGGCCCAATTCCTAGCAGCCCGTCAACGGGCGGATCGCCGGTCATCTCGGCCCCATGCATCATTAGGCTCTCAGCCTGCTCGGCCGTTACCTCGGCCCAACTCCAGATCATAAATCTCCCTCTCACTTATGTTGTTGAGTTGTTGAAGCATTGTCATTTTGGTATAAGCTTATGTTGAAGTATTGTCATTTTGATGTAGGTTTATGTTATTGAACTATTATATATTGGCAATATATAAATTCTTTTTGTTATTCCTTGGATTATATTCTTTGTGAGTTTTCACTAAAATGAATTCACTTGAATTGCTACCCTACAATATTTGTTGTTGATATAACATGGAGGTTCCAGCCAACATTTTCCTCCTTTCCTTTACTTTTCTTTTCTTTTTTCCTTTTCTTTTTATTTTTTATTATTTTTTATTTTTTATTTTTTTATTTTTTTTATTTTCCTGGGTGGGACCCACCCTATTTGTTGTTGATATAATAGGAAGGTTCAGCCAACGACTTCTTCCATCACGTTTCATTTTATTTCCTTACCAGGTGGGACCCACCTTTTCTTGAAGGTTTTCCTGAAGCCCTTTCCTGAAGCCTAGCATTACTGAAGTAGAAAAGGAATTAGATAGACAAGTCACCGAGTTAACCGTTGAGTTAAATCGGAATCGAATAATGACATAATAAATATATTAAAATTATATTTAAATAAAAATATAAATAATAAAATTATAAATTAAAAATATTAAATTATCCTAAATATTTTTCCTAATGTTTTTTTTATTGAAAAATATAATAATATATTTTAAAATATTATTAATTTTAATTTTGGAAGAGGAAATCAAATATTTAATGTTTTCTCCATATGATTTTAATTCAAATAATTTGATTGAAAGAAGAGTAAAAATTTTAGAGGGCTATCAAAATTTCAAGTCTCTCTATAATATATTTGATTGAATTCCAAGACTTTCACAATAATTTCAAGCACTTATGCCCTGTTTGGTGTAGTTGTAGGAAAGTGATTATAAATTATAACTTAACAGATTATAAATTATAACCTTAAATATAAGTTGGTAAGATGTTTGGTATAGTTGTGAGATTATTGATTTAATCAACAGAATAGTATTTGGTTGAATAAGCTATAAACTAACTTTTTACCGTGAAATGTCCTTTTTAACTTTATAAGATATAAAAATAGTTATTTTTTCATTTTCTTCAGTTTTTAAAAAAAAAATTTGTTTCATTAATGAAAGTTAATATAATTAGTATCAATTAATATAAAAATTTATACATTTCATTACAACAATTGTTATTTCATTTTTTTTATTTCATTTAATTAATGTTATTTCATTTTTTTATTCATTAACATCGATTAGCAACAATTGTTTTTTTTTTAATACAATACCAAAGAATTTTATATCAATATAAAATTCTTTTAATAGAAGTTATTTAATTGAAATAAATTGTGCAATTTATTTCTTTATTTAAATTGTGCAATTATGAAATTTATATCAATATTAATTGTGAAATAAATTGTGCAATTTATTTAATGGATATAAATTGCAAAACCCTAGCCACCGCTGGTGGTCTGCAAGATCGTCACGCCGTCGATCGTCACGTCGTCAATCGTTATCATCATCATCACCATTTCAAATCATGATGTGGTTTCAGAGAGAGAGAGAGAGAAACTCGGCGATGCAGCAATGGGTTGCTACGACGCAGCGGCGATGGCCTGCAATGGCAAGGCGGTGTCTTGAGACGCAACCGGAAACAACAGTCGATAAGAGCAGCGAGAAGGAGATATCTAGGTCTGTGTTGCATTCTCGCCCGATAGAGAATGTGGAAAGGAGGCGACAGAGGCGGCGATCGCAGTGCATGTAAGATAGAGGAAGGGTTTGCGGTTTAGATTGTGAAGAGAGAAAGTACGAAGAAAGAGAGTGAGGGTTAGGGTTTGGTTCTAGAATGAGGCATATATATATATATATATATATGTATATTCGAGGGACAGTTTGAGAGAAAGAGAGATCGTTACGTGGTCTCACACCATCGGAAATTGAGTTTCACTCACTCTCTCTCTCTCTATGGATGTGAACAGTGTTTGGTTGTGGATTTATATATTTGTTTTTTGGTAATATTTACGCCCCCTCAAAACTCAACTGTCCGCTTAAGCTGTTTCTGTAAGCACCTTTTAGTCAGCTTAGAGATTTAAGCTAAAAATTACTTAAAATAAACTATAATCCATATCTGAAAAGTTATATCAAACACTCCAAAATCACTTATAACCACTTATTTTAAGCGATAAATGGATTTAAGCTGAAAATAAGCTCTATCAAACAGGCACTTAATGAGATTCCTCACAAAAGGAGACCCTTGAAAGAGAGTTTCCAATTAAAATTTTCTTATAATATATATATATACTAGAGATTGCCCGTGCCTGAAGGCACTATCTAATAAAATTCTTATATGACAATCTATGTGTTGCAAAAATGTTAACGACCATAAAAATGCTTTATGAAAAGTGTCTCAAAGTTGTGATCAAACAACCAAAAATGTTTAGGATCAATCAATCAACCAACAAAGGCTAAATGATTTTTCGCAAAACTTTTAAAAGAAATTATGTAGCATACCTAAACAAATATAGCCCTAAATAGTATATCAAAAAACTATAGAAAGACCACTATATGAAACTTTTGATTGGTTCAAGATAACCTGCGAAAATACAATAAAGAATTCAAATCAAAAGCTACATTGATCACAAATTGTTCTAGGACCATCTCGGATGAAACAAACATAAATTTTTAGTAATCACTATTAAACTAAAAATAAAATAATCAAATTTAGATGTGTAAACTAATCCACAAAACAGTGCCATTTGTAGACCTCAAGTACCATCAACACCAACCTTGAGGAAAAAAACAAAAAAGAAATTAGTAAAATCCCTTAATCAAACAATAACCAAATAACAAAGAATTAGTAACCAAAATAATAACCCTACATATGTCATTATCCACTATCTAACAAAATTTTAACAAAGATATTCTCATAGACCCAGTGAACTTAGCTAGGTGAATGGAAGCATAAACAGGGGAGAAACAGAATTCCTCCACCCCTTTATGGTTAGATATACTCATTACACAATGTAAAAAAAAAAAGTATTAAATAACATATGGTAGAAAAAGATAATGAAACATACGATACAATGTGCTTACTTTATGGATGTTACTCCTCTATGACCTGAGCTTTAAAAAAAACAAAACAAAACAAAAAACAAACAAACAAAAAAATAATGAGCAAAACAATTAATAAATAGCAAGAAATTTACATTAAAAAAGTAAATGAAAAAATAAATTGAAGAAAAATCAACTCACCACAAAAGTATCAAAAGTTTGTTTTTGTGTTAGTATATGTGAGTGAAAATAAACCAGGAAAAAAAAAACAAAACAAAAACAAAGAAACAGGGAATTCCAAAATGAGATAAGAGAGGTACTTCTGAGACTCATAGGTAGTAGGATTGAGTTTCAAAATCTTCCTTGGGAGCTTTTCTTTATCAACTGATGATGAAAGCAAATTCACGTCAAGTAAATACATGGTTATTCAAATGATAGCAAACAAATAAATACCAAAAAAATAAACTGTTAGGCAAAAAAAATAAAACAATTGACCACAACTTAGAGCACAATTGTTCGGACAAATATAGGGAAAAACTCTTTTCTTGAAAAATTAAATTAAATATAATGGGCATAGGCATGGGTCTTTTTTTTAAAACTAAGAATTATAAACAGAGTTAATATACCTTCATTGTTGTTGGATAGAGATAGAGATTCTTTTCTACAGATATTGGCTAGAGAGAGAGAGAGGGAGGAGGTAACCGTATGTACATATGTATGAGGGTGATGTGAAATTTTTAATACTATCTATCTCCAGATGTAGAAATAGAAATCAATAGAATTTCTAAGATGTAGAAATCAATAGTAGACAAAACGTTCACCAAACTCATGTCAATAGCAATAGCAATAACAAAACCCATCTAGTACTATAAAACCATCTAGTAAACAAAACTCAAGTCAATAACAAAACCCACATTCACCAAAGATATAGAAATCAATAGCAATAACAACTAAGGCAAACACTTCACCATAAACACAATCCTAAATATTAGCCCAATACACTAAAATATTAGCACCAATTTACAAAACTCATCCATGTCATAATGGGTATAATTAACCACTAATCAGGGAAAGATCCATCTAAAATGCTCAGAAATCTTTGGATTCTCAAAATCTGATTATCAAGGAAGTACTCTGCTTTGATTAATCAAAAGTTTATGAAATTTCAAATACGCTCAACTGCTCTTACCATACAAACCAACACAATTCAAAAACCCACTTTTCATATAAAACCTAATATGGTTCTCTCTCTCTCTCTCTCTCTCTCTCTCTCTCTCTCTCTCTCTCTCTCTCTCTCTCTCTCTTTCTCTCTCTCTCTAATTCTCCACCATATTCTTATATTTGTATGTATAGGTGAATGTATATACGTACATACATATGTATGAGGGTGATGTAAAATTTTCAATGCTACCTATCCCAGATGTAGAAATAGAAATCAATAGAATTTCTAAGATGTAGAAATCAATTGCAGACAAAACCTTCACCAAACTCAAGTCAATAGCAATAGCAATAATAAAACCCATCTAGTATTGTAACCCATCTAGTAAACAAAACTCAAGTCAATAACAAAACCTATAGCGATCCCGGGTTTACCCTTGTTGTATAGTGATCCGGACATGTGTCCGTGGATGTTGGTAGTTGTTTATTATCTTGTTTACATCCTTTCATACTTTGTATTTGAGTTATAGGATGTGTTGAGCGGGTTTGTTACAGGTTGGTTGAGTTTAGAAACCAAAACTAGTTGCCCAGATTTTTGGCCTGTACGCTCGAGCGGAGGTGTTGGCGCTCGAGCGTAGATTACATCCATCCAGTATCTTGTTGTGCAGTGTTGTGAGCTCGAGCGTAGGGTTGGGAGCTCGAGCGGAGGCCTGGTTCTGCAAAAGTGCTGGGCGAGTGCATTCTGCGCTCGAGCGGGAGGTTGGCCGCTCGAGCGGAAGTCTGTGAGTGGCCGCTCGAGCGGGGTGTTTTAAGCTCGAGCGGAAGACTGGGTTTAAGTCCCGAAATTGTGACTTTTCAAATCACTTTTTCACTTTCTCTTCTCTCTCTTACTTTTCCAAAAACACCATTGTTGAGTCTTTCTCTCTAGATACTACCTTCTCTCTAGGTTTTGATCTAGTAGGAGTGATTTACTCACCTTTGGCCTTTACAAAAAAGTTGTTGATCGTCGAGGGCTTCATTTTAATCTGAAAATCACGGGTTTTGGAGCACGTTGGGTTTTGTCGTCTTCTCCTTTGGGACTCCGAATTTGAGGTAGGGATAACCTACTCCTCTCTATGGGTTTTGTCTTTAAATTTTGGTATTTTGAGATGTTGGGGTTGGTTTGGTAATTTTGTGAAAGTTTGGGGCTTTTGTGTAATTTTACAAAAGTTGGGGTTTTATTCATAGTAAACCTAGATGCATGTTTGGCATGGAAAATGGAATTAATGTTGAATCATTGATGAAAATGGGACCTAAGGGTTGAAATGTTAATTATGGGAATTGACCTAATTACATTGTTTAATTAATTGGGATAATTAATTGAGAGGAATGAAGGAATGAAATGTTGATTGAATATCCATTGTGCATTTATTTTCTGTTTAGAAATAACTGCTTTGGGCTATCGGTGGAGGATAGTCGTGATTGTTGTAGACAATGCTTGATGATTAAGTAAACTGAAACTAATCAATGGAATGTGTCATGGAACTTGACGGTTGATAGAATACATTAAATGTGTGTATTGTGTGATTGTATATAGAACCAATGTGTTTATATGCGTTATGTGTAGAGGAGGAGATAGGGGATGTACTCCGCGGTTTAGGGGAAGATAGGGGATGGACCTCTAAACCGGATAGGTATTTGGAGGAGATAGGGGATGTACTCCGTAGACAGAGCTCATATGCTTGTCTAGAGAAGTGAAGATAGAGCTCATATGCTTATCTTTGTGAAGTGTTGTGAAGTGTGGATATTGTTGATATACATATCTGTTGTGAAGTGTGGATACAGCTTGTATGCTTATCTGTGGATATTGTTGATATACATATCTGTTGTAGAGTGTGGATACAGCTTGTATGCTTATCTGTGGATATTGTTGATATACATATCTGTTGAGAATGTGGATATAGCTTTTATGCTTATCTGAATGTGAGATATAGTCTTTATACATATCTGTGGAAATGATGATAGAGCTAGCATGCTTATCTGTTGAAAAAGGGAAAATGAAAAGTAATTGGGACTTGTAAGTCGTTGACATAAATATGTAATTTATGTGATTGAATCAGTATTGACCAACTATCAATTGCTAATGTTTTAGTCATTGTCCATGGTTGGTTTAGTGTATTTCTACTGGGCTGTGGCTCACCCTATATGGGAATATCATTTTCAGGTACAAGAAGCATGCCACCTCCAAGGACGTAGCTGGGAGGCTAGTGGCGGGCATAGTTTTGTCGTTTTACTTTTGATGTATTACATGTAATTTCAAGCCAAGGGCTTAATGTGTAAACGAGTTAGAACTCTTTGTTGTAACCAAGTGTTAACTTGGAAAGCTGTAAGCCCGTAGGGCATTTTGTTATGAGGTTAACATGTAATACTTATGTCTTATCTGATGGGTTTATTGTTATTATTTTGAGGGCGTTACAACTTGGTATCAGAGCGTACCGGGTTCGAATACTTTGGGTACGTGGGAAGTGATTAGGATCACAATGGGTTTGTCTCGCTTGATAGAGACTTAGATGTAGTATCATATGCTATGTGCTCAATTGATAACATGCTTATGTGACTATGTGGGTATGGGATTTAATTTCTAGGATGTTGATTGGATCCTTGAGTTTCTGGGAGTCTTGTTGGAAAAGCACTTGATCAATGCTGTTTCTAACCGGAACTCTAGTGACGTCTCGGGACTATCATTATCCGGAAATGAAGTTCGTAAGTGCTTATGTGTTTATGTGCTTATGTGGAGTGAATTACAGTTGTCCATGCATTAGGACGTGAGTGATTAGTTTCGGCACACCTATGAATGTGCTAACGTTCTGTGTTGCCTTTATTAGGATGTCAGGACGAGGAAGAGGTGCTAGGCGTGGTAGACCTGCGAGGCAGGAAGTACCGTTACAGGGTGAGATCCCGGCAGTGCAGGAGGGAGTTGGGCAGGCCAATGTGGCTGAGCCAGTAGGTCAGCAGGCTATGGGTGCCTTGGCCAGAGAGATAGCAGGAGCTTTAGGTATTCTTAGAGCTGGGAATCAGGCAGTTGAGGCAGGGCCTTCCTTCTTGAAGAGGGAGTTCTTTCGGTGTAATCCGGACGAGTTTATCGGGGATCCTAAAGAGCCGCTTAAGGCAGATGAATGGCTCGAACAGACAACGAAGACGTTTGAGATGCTTGGCATCGAGGACGGAGCACTGAAAGTGACCTTGGCATCCTTCCAGCTGAAGGGAGATGCGGGTCAATGGTGGAAATACGAGAAGGCTCGTGTTGGTGGTACTTGGGAGGCGTTTATAAATGCTTTTCAGGAGAGGTTTTTATCAGCAGCAGCTAGGGAGAAGTTGAGGGATCAGTTTAGCCGGCTTAATCAGCAGGGCTTGTCAGTGGCCGAGTTTGAGGCTACTTTTACCAGTCTGTCTAGGTTTGCACCTGAACTGGTGGCGTCTGAGGAACGCCGTTGCTATGAGTTTGAGCGGAAGTTGAGGCGGGGCCTCAAGTTGAGAATTGGTGGGTCTTATATTCGAGAATATAGACACCTAGTGGACGCTGCAGCTCATATGGAGCTTATGATGCAGGAGGAGGATAAGGGTCAGAGAGGCTCCAAGAGGAGCCAGGATAGTCAAAGTGATGGCAGGAGACAGAAGGGTTATAACCCTCAGCAGTCTCAGGGTGCAGTCTCTAGATCGACCTTTCCAGTGCCGAGTGTTGGCTCAGGGAGAGGCAGTCAGGGAGAATTCACCTGTTACAAGTGTGGCCAGCTGGGTCACAAGGCATCTGTTTGCCCGCAGAAGGGTGGGGGTCAGAAAGCTGCTTCTTCTTCAGCTAGACCGCCGAGTCAGAGTTTGGGCAGGGGGCAGCTCTTGACTTGTTATCAGTGTGGACAACCTGGGCACATGAAGAGGTTTTGCCCACAGTTGAGTGCCACTTCGGGAGCGTCTGGTTCTAGGCAGACGCAGGGTTTTCAGCCAGCTCAGTCTGTGCAGGCCTCGAGGGCCAATCCGAGAGCTTCGTCATCCCAGTCTGTGCAGCAGTCTTTTGCTCCGAGAGGTGAGCAGGTAGACCAGGGGCCTACGGGGCGCGTGTATGCTGTTACCGCGCAGGATTTAGTACCGGCTCCATCAGTAGTGAGAGGTACTTTTCTGTTTTGCAACTCAGTTGCTAATGTGTTGATAGACACGGGTGCATCTCATTCTTTTGTATCTGCTGCATTTGCATCTGTTTTGGAATTGGAGTTAGCACAGTTAGCATCTCCTATTTGTGTGGTATCGCCTTTGGGCGGTGAGTTGATTCTGAAACAGGGTGTTAGAGGATGTGATATAGAGGTCGCCGATTATAGGCTTCCTTTTCCGTTTGTTGTCATGCCCATGAAGGGTTTTGATGTTATTTTGGGTATGGACTGGTTATCGTCATACCGGGCTGTTATTGATTGCTACCGCCAGAGGGTTACATTGTGTACCTTGAGCGGGGAGTGGTTCCATTTCTTGGGAGACCGGGTTGGTAGTGTTTTGCCACCGGGGTTTGATTCGCGAGGGCGAAGTGAGCTTGGTGGTTTACTTGCTAGCTTTGAGAGTAGCGAGTGTGTTGAGACCCAGGTTGTGTTACCGAGGGTGGTTTGTGAGTATTCGGATGTCTTTCCCGAAGATCTTGTTAGTTTGCCACCTCACCGAGAGATAGAGTTCTCTATTGATTTAGTGCCTGGTACGGCGCCGATTTCTATGGCACCTTACCGTTTTGCTCCAGCAGAGTTGGTTGAGTTGAAAGTTCAGCTCCAGGAATTGCTCGATAAGGGCTTTGTTCGCCCTAGTGTTTCACCGTGGGGAGCACCGGCCCTCTTTGTTAAAAAGAAAGATGGTGCCTTGAGATTGTGTATAGACTACCGGAAGTTGAATCGGGCTACGGTTAAAAATAAGTATCCTATGCCCCGTATAGATGATTTGTTTGACCAGTTGAAGGGTTCCCGTTGTTTCTCTAAGATAGACTTGAGATCGGGTTACCATCAGTTGAGGGTCAGGGAGGAAGATATTCCTAAGACGGCATTCCGTACGCGGTATGGCCATTATGAGTTTTTGGTGATGCCATTTGGGCTTACCAATGCACCGGCAGTCTTTATGGACTTGATGAACCGGATTTTCCGGGAGTTCTTAGACCGATTTGTGGTCGTTTTCGTGGACGATATCCTTATCTATTCGTCTTCTGAGGAGGAGCACGAGGCACACTTGAGAGTGGTGCTTGAGTTACTTAGAGCCCATAGGCTGTATGCCAAGTTTGGGAAGTGTGAGTTCTGGCTGGGGGAAGTCAAATTCTTAGGCCACGTGGTATCCGGAGAAGGGGTGTCTGTTGATACATCCAAGGTTGAGGCAGTGCAAGATTGGGCACAGCCTAAGAGTGTGTTTGAGATCCGCAGTTTTCTGGGATTAGCTGGGTATTACCGTCGGTTTGTGAAAGATTTCTCCAGGTTAGCGTCACCGTTGACTAGACTGACTCGGAAGGGAGTCAAGTTTGTGTGGAGTGAGACTTGTGAAAAGTCGTTCCAAGAGCTGAAAGTTAGATTGACCACCGCTCCGGTGTTGATTATTCCGGAGAGAGGGTTGGGTTATGCGGTTTATTGTGATGCCTCACGAGAGGGTTTGGGTGGTGTGTTGATGCAAGAGGGGAAAGTGGTAGCTTATGGCTCACGTCAGTTGAAAATACACGAGAAGAATTACCCCACCCACGACCTAGAATTAGCAGCTGTGATCTTTGCCTTGAAAATCTGGAGGCACTACCTTTATGGTGAGAGGTTCGAGGTATTCTCGGATCACAAGAGTTTGAAGTATCTGTTTACACAGAGAGACTTGAATTTGAGGCAGAGGAGATGGATGGAGTTCATCGAGGATTATGATTTTGAGTTGCATTATCATCCGGGAAAGGCCAATGTTGTGGCCGATGCCCTTAGTAGGAAGACCATTAGTGATGTTGCTAGTATAGCCATCCGGGAATGGGTGATGTTGGGAGCACTTGGCGAGTTTGATTTGCTACTGGGCGAATCTGTTGAGGATGCGGCCTTGTTTTCTGTTGTTGCGCAGCCTACACTTGTGGTTAGAGTGTTAGAGGCACAGAGAGGTGACCTTGAGGTAGAATCCCTCCGAGAGAAGATCTCCAGTGGGAAAGTTGAGAAGGGTTTGACGGTGTATCCCGACCTGAGTGTGAGATACCGAGACCGTTTGTTTGTACCGGAGGCTTGCCGAGAGGAAGTACTTCGAGAGTTTCACCATTCGCGCCTTGCGGTGCATCCGGGAGGTACTAAGATGTATCAGGATTTGGGTCGCCAGTTTTGGTGGCGGGGTATGAAAAGAGATGTGGCTGTTTTCGTATCGAAATGCCTTACTTGCCAGCAAGTGAAGGCCGAGCATCAGAGGCCAGCGGGTTTGTTGCAACCCTTGCCTATAGCCGAGTGGAAGTGGGAGCATGTCACTATGGACTTCGTTGTAGGTCTTCCGAGGACTCAACGGGGTAGTGATGCTATTTGGGTGGTTGTAGACCGGTTGACTAAGTCGGCGCACTTTATTCCTATGCGCGTGAGAGATTCGGTAGATCATCTTCCCGATTTGTATATTCGGGACGTAGTGAGATTGCACGGGGTCCCAGTGACGATCGTCTCAGATAGAGATCCTCGTTTTACTGCTAGGTTGTGGCAGAGTTTGCAGAGTGCCCTGGGCACTAAGTTGACCTTTAGTACGGCTTATCATCCTCAGACTGACGGGCAGTCCGAGCGTACTATTCAGATCCTCGAGGATATGCTTCGGGGTTGTGTCCTGGACTTCAGTGGGACGTGGGAGAGGCACTTGCCATTGGTAGAGTTTGCCTACAACAACAGTTTTCAGTCTAGCATCGGTATGGCACCGTTTGAGGCCTTGTATGGCCGACCGTGTAGGTCTCCAGTTTGTTGGGCCGAGGTGGGTGATGCACCTTTGTTGGGTCCAGAGTTAGTTAGGGAGACGACGGAGAAAGTTGAGCTTATCCGTAAGAGACTTGTTACAGCCCAGAGTCGACAAAAGAGTTATGCCGACCGTAGGAGGAGGCCTTTGGCGTTTGAGGTAGGTGATCATGTCTTTCTGAAGATATCACCTAGGCGAGATCTGATGAGGTTTGGGAAGAGTGGGAAGTTATCCCCTCGGTTTATTGGTCCTTTTGAGATCCTTGAGAGGATAGGTGAGGTTGCTTATCGGTTAGCCTTACCGCCGCAGTTGTCCGGAGTGCATGATGTGTTTCATGTGAGTATGCTTCGGAAGTATGAACCAGATCCATCACATGTGTTGGATTGGACTAATTTAGAGGTAGATGAGGATGCCTCGTATGAGGAGAGACCGGTTCGGGTCTTGGATAGGCGGGATCAGGTCCTGCGTGGCAAGACCATTCCTTTGGTGAAAGTCTTGTGGAAACATCACGGAGTGGAGGAAGCCACTTGGGAACGTGAGTTGAAAGTCCGTGAGAAATATCCGGACTTGTTTGTTGATATGTAATCTTGTATTTGAATTTTACATTTTGTTGAACTTAAGAGCTTTTATATATGTCTTAAGATGTGAAACATTGAGAATGTTTGGTTTATTGAAAGTATGTTTTGGAACTTGCCTCATATGGAAGTTGAATGTAACATTATATCTGTTGAATATATTGTTGAAATTGGAAGGATAGTGCATAATGTTGATGCATGTTGAAAGTACATATGTTGTTTACATATTGTTATATGTCTCTTGTTAAAGGGATGGGATGACCGGTAATGGGTCGAATTGTTGAATGTTCAAGTGTAACATTGATTAAAAGGGAGAAAAACTTGTTTTGAAAACTTGTGCTTAATTTCGGGGACGAAATTCTTTAAGGGGGGGAGGTTATAGCGATCCCGGGTTTACCCTTGTTGTATAGTGATCCGGACATGTGTCCGTGGATGTTGGTAGTTGTTTATTATCTTGTTTACATCCTTTCATACTTTGTATTTGAGTTATAGGATGTGTTGAGCGGGTTTGTTACAGGTTGGTTGAGTTTAGAAACCAAAACTAGTTGCCCAGATTTTTGGCCTGTACGCTCGAGCGGAGGTGTTGGCGCTCGAGCGTAGATTACATCCATCCAGTATCTTGTTGTGCAGTGTTGTGAGCTCGAGCGTAGGGTTGGGAGCTCGAGCGGAGGCCTGGTTCTGCAAAAGTGCTGGGCGAGTGCATTCTGCGCTCGAGCGGGAGGTTGGCCGCTCGAGCGGAAGTCTGTGAGTGGCCGCTCGAGCGGGGTGTTTTAAGCTCGAGCGGAAGACTGGGTTTAAGTCCCGAAATTGTGACTTTTCAAATCACTTTTTCACTTTCTCTTCTCTCTCTTACTTTTCCAAAAACACCATTGTTGAGTCTTTCTCTCTAGATACTACCTTCTCTCTAGGTTTTGATCTAGTAGGAGTGATTTACTCACCTTTGGCCTTTACAAAAAAGTTGTTGATCGTCGAGGGCTTCATTTTAATCTGAAAATCACGGGTTTTGGAGCACGTTGGGTTTTGTCGTCTTCTCCTTTGGGACTCCGAATTTGAGGTAGGGATAACCTACTCCTCTCTATGGGTTTTGTCTTTAAATTTTGGTATTTTGAGATGTTGGGGTTGGTTTGGTAATTTTGTGAAAGTTTGGGGCTTTTGTGTAATTTTACAAAAGTTGGGGTTTTATTCATAGTAAACCTAGATGCATGTTTGGCATGGAAAATGGAATTAATGTTGAATCATTGATGAAAATGGGACCTAAGGGTTGAAATGTTAATTATGGGAATTGACCTAATTACATTGTTTAATTAATTGGGATAATTAATTGAGAGGAATGAAGGAATGAAATGTTGATTGAATATCCATTGTGCATTTATTTTCTGTTTAGAAATAACTGCTTTGGGCTATCGGTGGAGGATAGTCGTGATTGTTGTAGACAATGCTTGATGATTAAGTAAACTGAAACTAATCAATGGAATGTGTCATGGAACTTGACGGTTGATAGAATACATTAAATGTGTGTATTGTGTGATTGTATATAGAACCAATGTGTTTATATGCGTTATGTGTAGAGGAGGAGATAGGGGATGTACTCCGCGGTTTAGGGGAAGATAGGGGATGGACCTCTAAACCGGATAGGTATTTGGAGGAGATAGGGGATGTACTCCGTAGACAGAGCTCATATGCTTGTCTAGAGAAGTGAAGATAGAGCTCATATGCTTATCTTTGTGAAGTGTTGTGAAGTGTGGATATTGTTGATATACATATCTGTTGTGAAGTGTGGATACAGCTTGTATGCTTATCTGTGGATATTGTTGATATACATATCTGTTGTAGAGTGTGGATACAGCTTGTATGCTTATCTGTGGATATTGTTGATATACATATCTGTTGAGAATGTGGATATAGCTTTTATGCTTATCTGAATGTGAGATATAGTCTTTATACATATCTGTGGAAATGATGATAGAGCTAGCATGCTTATCTGTTGAAAAAGGGAAAATGAAAAGTAATTGGGACTTGTAAGTCGTTGACATAAATATGTAATTTATGTGATTGAATCAGTATTGACCAACTATCAATTGCTAATGTTTTAGTCATTGTCCATGGTTGGTTTAGTGTATTTCTACTGGGCTGTGGCTCACCCTATATGGGAATATCATTTTCAGGTACAGGAAGCATGCCACCTCCAAGGACGTAGCTGGGAGGCTAGTGGCGGGCATAGTTTTGTCGTTTTACTTTTGATGTATTACATGTAATTTCAAGCCAAGGGCTTAATGTGTAAACGAGTTAGAACTCTTTGTTGTAACCAAGTGTTAACTTGGAAAGCTGTAAGCCCGTAGGGCATTTTGTTATGAGGTTAACATGTAATACTTATGTCTTATCTGATGGGTTTATTGTTATTATTTTGAGGGCGTTACAAAACCCACCTTCACCAAAAATGTAGAAATCAATTTCAATAACAACTCAAGTCAAATACTTCACCAGAAACACATCTAGAATTTCAAACATTTCCTCAATTCTCTAGCAGACAAAACCCATCTAGAATTTCAAACATTTCAAACACATCTAGTACTGTAACATTTCAAAACAGACATGATGAATAAATTACCTTAAACCAAATGAACACAACAATCAAATTCAAAATACAGAATAAATAACCCAATTGAACCAATTAAAAAAGATGAATCTTTACCATAAATCAATAAAAAGTAAGATGAATCTACAACAAAATTTAGTGAAACAAAAAAACCCAAAACTTACAGGACATGAGATAAGACAACCCAACTACGCATATGATTAGATAAACAATCTGCTTTTTGGCTTCCTCAGCCAGGTCCCGAGCCATCACGGCCGGCTTTTGTGTGCTCATTTCAAACCCCAAGATTCAATCTTTCACACCACAAAACTCATCAAACATACATAATAATCAATGTTCCTCCCTATAACCCTCAATTCTCTTCCAATCGATGTTCCTCCCTATAACCCTCAATTCTATAACCC
This sequence comes from Camellia sinensis, assembly GCF_055761805.1. NCBI lineage: Eukaryota > Viridiplantae > Streptophyta > Magnoliopsida > Ericales > Theaceae > Camellia > Camellia sinensis. The sequence goes on from NC_138962.1 coordinate 81,788,589, forward strand.
ATATGAAAAATAATTCAAAAAGAAACACTAAAATTCTGAAACCCATATCCCAAAAAGAACATATCAAACCCATCACTAAACTCAAGCAAGAACCAAAAATACTATAACCCAAATCCAAGAGGAGAGAAACCCACAAAAATATCATAGATTGCAAATTTGTAAGTTGTAGTTTATCTCTAAATAGTTGCGATGTCGTCGCAAGAGGAGATAAGCAAAACAGGAAGGTGAGAGAAGAGAGTCGGTGGTTGGTGGTCGAGAGGAGCGATGACAGCAAGAGGCGAGGAGAGGTGGTCAGTAGTTGGTGAGTGGCGGTGTCGTCGTAAAAAGAGAGGAAAAGAGAGAAGAGCGTATGAAAGGGGGAGGATTTCTCTGAAATGAGAAAGATGGAGGATTTGGGCAGAGATGAAAGAGGAGAGAGTTTGATGAGCGTGGGTCTCTCTTATGTAGGGAGTGGATGGGTGTGTTTTGAAATTTGAAATTTGGAAAAGTGAGGTGCAACAGATGAGGATGAGTGGTTGTAAAGTATGTGGCTCTTAGGCAGGAAGTTCAGGTAGAGTGAGTGAGAAGGTTTTCATCTCTATCGTCCATCTTCAAGCATAAATGAATCATGACCCTTAAAATGTCCTAGTAGGACAATTGTCTCTAGGATAAATTCAAAAACCCTCTTTCCTTATTATATAGATATATATAATATAATAAGAAATAAAGAAAAGAAATAAAGAATAAAAAAAAGGTTTAGAGGGTAACCGTCCCCGGGTCGACTGGTTCGGCGGTTTAACCGCCGATTTTTCCGATTCTCTCTAAAGAAGTTGGGCTTTGGCTTCGAATGGTTTAAAGGGTATATCCAGACCAGAACCCCGACCGGTCGACGGTTCAACCAGTCCAACCAGTCGGTCTAGTCCGGTTTTCAAAATCATGGAAAAGCCTATTTTGGCAACTAGGAAAAAAAAGAGAGAGTGAGAGTTAATTTTTGGATTTTTTTGATTTTTAAACAAAAATTGTGCAAAAAAATATAGGTGATGTGTTCAAATAAGCCAATAAACTAGCTTCTTTTTCTTTTTCTTTTTTTTTTTTACTTCCCAAAATGTTAACAATAACAATTCAACGGCAAAGACTTATTTACTACTTTCAATTTCACATCATGATGATGTGTAGTTTTGGAAATGATCTCATTTGGTACAAGTTATTAGGATATTTGGTGCATTTTTGGGGCATAAAATAATCGAATAAATATGATTATTATGTGTGTCAATTTTCGACCACACTGTTAAATTAGTACATAGGTAGAGAGTATTGGCAGAATAGATTAAACCCGAACGACCTGTCAACAAAAAGAAGAGATTCCGGCAGTGGTTCGTCCACCTGGGGCACTCCGACGATCAAGTCAGTTATCTCTCAAAGATAGCAAAAATGCTTAACTCACTATTCAAAGTATAAATTGCGTACCTTAGACCCATTGGGGGTGCCTCTCTTTTATAGCCAACCCAATCCTAGTCCCAATAGAAGCCTAACTTCAATGGACTTCAGCTCAGTGTTTATCTTGAACTCTCCAATAGATAAAGATAAACTCCCTAAGAGTTTTATCCTTATCCAGACTGAGTTTCTTCCTCATTCTAGGACTCTTATCCCTTATCCCCTTATCCCGGACTCCGATATCTTTGGAGATAATCTCGACCTAGCTAAGATAACCTCGGCGTCACGATCAAGACACGTGACACCTCAACTGACACTTCGACGTCACCTTAACCACGTGTTAACACTCAAAAAATATGTCCCCACAATTATTAAGAAGTTACTATGGTTAATTGATTTTTAATTTTTAGCTTATCACACCAAACGAGGATCTATGATTCCGAGGATATAGATAAATGGATATATGTCATAGTGGCCTCCTTTCTTGCTTGTGAGGTTCGATAGGTTTGCATTAAAGAATAATTAATAATTGTAGTGACTCAAACGTTGCGTTTAGTTGAGAATTTGGGAATGAATTTAAAAAAATAAAATAAAAAATATAAGTAAAATATGAATAAAATATATTAATATTTTATATAATTTTATATATATATATATATTTTTTTTTTAATTTTTCTCTAAATCTCCTAACTAAATATAGTAAAAAGTTTGATTTTCCAACCAGAAGATCATATTAAACATTCCCTGGGCCTTTGACATAGGCGATGAATCCATTTAAATATCCTTATTCCACAAAGATTAAGCTACAGTTCTTGGAAGTTGTTGTACATTTCCCCATCTGTGGAATTAAACAATAAACTCAGTGGACATTATGGAGCAACAAGCTACATATTTGATTGGTGTTGTTTACAAGGTTTACTTATAGCTTCTTTTTTATTTTATTTTGGAAGTCTATGTTTATAGCTTATAATTTATAAGGTAGAAAAAATTTAAATAATTTGAAAAAAAAAATTATTATCTAAAATTATTATTTTTTGATTATCAACTTTCAATTTTGAGAAAAGTTGCACCAAAATTTAGTTTCACACGGGTTAAACTTCAATTATTCGCAAGAGATAAGATAGAGTAATTGAAGATGGTGATGTAGATAAGATTCCCATAAGCTTTCCAGCACAGATAGAAGGAAATCGTCCCTATATAAACCAGATGATGACTTGAACATGGTAAGGCAAGGAAGTGAGAAAGAAGTAGAAGAATATATATTGTTGGATATATATATCGGAGAAGCTTCCAATTGCCCTCAAAGGCTTCCAATGTTTCAAGCATTGGTTTTTAATGTGGAACATTGGAAGCCCACGAGGGCAATTGAAAACTTACTTCTCTCGAGTTTTTGATATTCATTCAGTTCAAGTTGGCTCGCAACGGCATTGCACAAGAATATTTGCCTAATACAAGTGTGTATTGCATAATAGAATGCATACATTATTCTGAATTTTTGTTTCAGTACCAATTTAATTTGGATTTACAAAAAAACAAAAGAAGAAACAAATTTATAATTTTCCAATTATTTTGCACGTAGAAATTATAATACCTACTTAGGCTGATAATAGTTTTAACATTCAATGTAGTTGGCTAATTATGATTTGGAACAGAATTATTATTATTATTCACCACTAGGTTATAATAATATTGAACACTTCATGATTATTCAAGAATACCTAATCTTTTTAAATCCAATTTAGTTCTACATTTAACAGCACAAAAATCCATGAGTTTGATGTAAAAAAAAAAAAAAAAAAAAAAAAAAAAAAAACCAAACTGATGCACTGCTAAAAAATATTTGCTTAATTAACAAATCAACATCCAGAATAGAGTGTAGATAAAGAAAAGGTACCTGTTGCAACAACGTTTTTCTGAGTTTTACTTAAAATAGTATCCAAATTTGGTTTTGAGAAAGAACTAATTTAAAATTTTTTGACATAAGTTTGATGTAGAAATTAGTACCTAGCCAATGATTAGAGCCGGCCCTGACCTAAGGCAGGTAAGGCTTGTGCTTTAAGCCTCAAATTTTGACCAAAAAATAAGGTCCCAAATTTAAAAAATTGTTATAGGCCCAACCTTTTTTTTTTTTAAGATCAATTTAAAGGCCCCAAAATGTTTTGTGGAGCCCTGCATAATTTAGCCCATATTTATTTATAAATGTGTTTGGCCCATATTTATTAAAATAAAAATATAAAAAAAAAACAAAAAACAAAAACAAAAACAGAAAATGTGTTTGGGTCCAACCCAAACCATACATACAATATACAACATCACTTCAACGCACTGCTAGTGTGCTTCTGCTTTCAATCTCTCTTTAACGAAGTGATGAAATGAGGACGGAAGTATGTACACCAAGTTGAAGGCAGACGCAGAGCACAGCATTGTGAATGACTCACTCTCTCTCTCTCTTTCACACACTCCTCCGGCGATTCACTCTCTCTCACACACACTCTCTCTCACGGTAAGTCCTCTCTCTCACTATCAGATTTTATTAAATAAAGTTGTCCTAATTTTTTTCTATATTCTTTCTCTATCAATTAGTGGAATAATAAATTTGCCTTAGTTTTTTTGTTACCTTCTTTATCTATTAAATTTTAGTGGAATAAATAAGTTAGCCCTAATTTTTTTACCTAGATATTTATCAGTTTTAATTGAATAATTTTTTTGCCGTAATTTTGTTTCATTAAATTGTTTTTTTATAATTTATTTACTTTCAGATCAATGGATTGTAATTTGTGAATTGAAATATTTGTGATTTATGATTAGAGGGTCCCATTTTTATAATTTGCCTTAGGCCCCACAAATCTCAGCGCCAGCCTACTAATGATTGATCATGATTTTAACATTGACTTCTAGTTGCAACTAGCTAGATCACTAATTATAGACACATGCATCCCAACGGAACCGTGTTGGAAGTATTTTTATTTTTCAAAACTACATGATAATATTATTGAGCTCTTCAAAATTATTTAAGAGAATCTAATCTTTTTATATGAATTTTAAGTTCTGCAATTATTGTTGGCCAAAAATATATCCAGAACCAATTTTAAATTAGATAATAAAATATGAAAATTAAATCAAAAACCATAAATCAAGACTGAAACGAAAACTGAGTCCTGTGTATCACACAGTCTCCTTAAGACCGTTTTGCCGCCTCATCGGAGGGTACTGGATCTCTCAGGATAAAACAACTTAAATGACTGCAGTGGTAGTACCAAGTTGTTCTATCATGAACTGAATTATATTGTAAACCTCTCTCTATGAATGACTTCTTGTGACTACAAAAAACCTTGACCTAGAGGAGAACTAAAGCTAGGAATAAGGAAGAGAAGGTTTTGGAAATTTGTATGGAATGATTTGAGACTTGCAGAGTAGAGTATATGTCATGGATATGATGTCAAAAATGAAGTCAGTTGAACTTAACTAGTTCATCGTACAAGAACTTGATGAATCTACCAAATTCTTCTCCTAGTTTAATGAACATTCTAGAGAGTCGAACCTTTGATCTCCCAATAAGATGCAAAGATTTTGACTAATTAAATTAGTTTTGGAGTTTTTTAGTACTTTTTTTAACAAGTAATTGAAGTTTTATGTCATTCTTTTCAAATCATTTAAAGGAAGCATATATTTTTGTGATTCAACTGAACTTAAAATGTTAAACTTAATTAATTAATTATTATTATTATTATTTTTTTTTTTTTTTGATCAGCCAAAAAAACTTTATTGATGACGAAAACATACATATACATATGAGATGAACATCAATAAAGAGGTGAAAGAGCAGAAGAGCATCATAACTAGCAAACCCAATTTCAACTACGTTGACACCGAGAAGAAAGCTCAATCATTTGCATACTCAAGCAAAGAGGGATGGTGATAAACCATGCCCAACAAGAAAATAAAAACAAAAGAAGATCCCCATAAACTCAACCCCCAAAACAAACCCACAGATTCACCTGCAAAAAAACAAAAGAAGACCCCCACAAATTCACCTGCAGAATCACCCATAATCAAAACACCAAACCTGAACAACATCCCAATGCTCCCAGCCCAGAGATCCGCAGCAACTTCAGCACAAACTCACCAAACCAGTGAGCTATCTATCAGCAGCAACAACAGATTAATGCAGAACAACAGCCTCAGCCACCAAACAAAACAGATCAGCAAGACCAATATGCCAAATACAAGAAGACCAAAAATCATGTATCAATCCTCAGAAGCCTGGCCTATCAGAAGCTCAAAATCCACTTCTGCTGCAAAACAAACCACTGTACCTGATCAATTAATTTATTTTTTTGATAGATTGGAGAGGAGAAGAGAGATCTAACCTTTTATTTTCTAAAGATTTGACTAACTGAATGGTTCAAGTTGGTTAGGGTTTTTGTAATGAGTGATCAGAGTTCAGATCATCTTCTAAAATCATTTAAAGGATGCATGTATTTGTGTGATTGTGTGATTCAAGTGGTCTTAAAATTTGAGAACATATTCCCTCCGGTTTCAAATCTGGACTGGAGGAGGATGTTGTTTTGGCCTATAAGATTTATTATGTGTCTCATTTTGATATTTAGAATTATTCATTTTGTAAGACATTTGTGTGTATCATTCGTAAAAAATAAAAATAAAAATATATCGATCCAATGATCATAGTTTGTTCAATTTACTGTGCTTGTTTTCAAAAAAAATAAAGGACAAGTGAATTTTTTAAAATATATCATTCATTTTTTTTAGTGACAAAAGTGGTAAAAATATAGAGGTTACAATAATCGAATCAACCTAATTTTTTTATACACAAATGACATGCAAAATGAACAGTTTACATTATCAAAACAAGACTTGTGCTGAGCCTCAAGGATCCGAACAATACCCTCCAATCCAAATTTGGAATGGAGAGAAGCCCAATCCTAGACTTGATTTCTTTTTTCTTCTTTTTTTGGGGAAAAAAAAAATGTTAAGCTTGATTTCATTTCTGTAAAACTGGTATGAGATTTGAGTTTAAATTGATCTTTATTAATTTCATTCTCATAGAGATTGTTCTATTTGTTAAAGAATTGAATTTCCTTCTGCGAGTTATCATTATTTACCTTATGTTTGGTTCGTGAGAAAAAAACAAGGAAAATGAAATAAACAACTTTGAATTCTATAAAGAATGTATTCTCTCACAAGAATAATTTTGTATGCTAAACTTTTGAACAAACAAAAAAAACTTTCTCTATAAAAAAAAACCTTCATCTCTAGCCTCCCCGATGGCCAGCCGGCCGCCGCCTTTGGCCATGGCGGTTGGCTGGCCTAGCTTTTCTTCTTGTGTTGATGCTTTTTTCTCCTAATAATCTTGAGCCCCCATTTGTTTTCCGCTTGTTCCCTTTTCAGATCTAATCTCTAGATTTGCATAGGATGCTTTTGTTTTGAGTGCTTGTTCTTCACAGCTTTGTTAGGTGGTTTTGGTGGGTTCTTTCTTCGAATGAAGAGGTTCGGTGGTAATGGTGCTTCGGCCATGGTGTTTAGTTTCAGCCATGGGTTTCGGTTTAGGGTGGTTGCGTTGACCATGGGTGGGTTGGTTCAAGAACTTCATTCGGGCACTTCTCTGCGAGCGGGAGTTTGAGGGATGGAGGATCCAGAGTTTAGGATCTTCATTCGAGCGCTTCGTGTGCATGGGAGTTTGAGGGGTGATTTCTGTTCAACTCTATGGTGGTCGAAGCTTGTGTTCGGTTAAGAGGAGAATGGAGCCGGGTCTACAAAGAGGGGACTGCTCAGCGTTGTTGGTGAGGATCAACTGAGGGAGGTGTTTGGGAGAGGAAAACAGTGGGAGAAGTTTAAGATAGAAAATGGGTTTTCAGGGCAGAAGCGTGGTGAAGGAGGAGAAACCGGGTTTTCAGGGTAGCAGTCCCGGCAGAGGTCGGAGTCGAGAGCTAGGCATTTGTTGACTCAAGGAGGAGAAACCAGAGTGTCCAGTGAAGAGTTTTGAATTGCTCTCGAGGCAGGCTTGGGGATTATTTGTGCATCAGTGATACAGCAGCCCAGTCCCAGAGGCAGAATCTGGGGCTGCTGAAGAAGAACCAAGGCGTGGGTGTCCGGCAATGGTGGAGGATGAAGTCGAGAGCAAGCGTGGGTGTCCGGCAATGGTGGTTCTCGACGGCAATGGATTATGGAGGTTGAGTGCCCAAGAGAGTCAAGCGTGGGGCAGTCCGACAATGGTGCATGGTGTAAGAACGTGGGGCTCAAGAGTGTATCAAGTGTTTGAGTCTGACGTGGGGTGTATTTCTGTGTGTTAGGTGGGGGCTCAAGAGAGTGTGTTGTATTTTATTTTATTTTATTTTTTTATTTTTTTTAATTTTCTAGTTGCTTTTCAAAATTTAAAATTGTGAGGCTAAGAGGTTGGTTGTAAGATTGCGAATAGCAGTAGTAGGAGAGTGAGTTTTTACTCTTCGAATCTCTCTCAATGCATTTTATCTCCTTGTACCTTTAAATTTCATTTTTTTAATAGAATTTTTCTTTGCCGATCAAAAAAAAAAAAAAAAAATGTATTCTCTCGAGTCCAGATCTCTTTTTGTTGGCAAGAATATTATAGTCCCTTTTTTTCATGCAAGATTTAGAAGGCAAACATATTTTATTTTCTTACATTTTCTTGTCAGCCAAACTGATCTGATCATTCCCATTTGCAGTTGTATGCCCAAACTGATGAGCAAGGGCCTTTTGTTGTTGTTTTGTCATGAGATTTTGATGACAATTCTGCGCTTTGCGGATCATCTGGAGGTCTTGTTAATTCTGTGCAGTTTCATCAATAAAGTATTTTTTTTTTTCTTTTGATGATATATATATATATATATATATTTTGATCTGATCATTCTTGATTTCAATTTTCAACTATGATTGAGCTTTTGATTACTGGCATATGCAATTTTTGACCTTTTTAACCCTATTTATCAATGTTCAATACTCCAATTGAAATAAAAATAAATAATCAACATATTTTCTTAACAATTTTAAGTAATGTATCTACCTGATAAATATATATATAGTATCTATTAAGATGATTTCCTATACTAATTCTAATTTGACTTGAACAGATATTGTCATGATTAAATGGATTGCAGATCTAACTATGAAAATTGCATTAACTGACCAGATGAAGTAAAGTATTCCAAATTTCCAAGGTAATGTTGCAAATGCCATCCCCAACGGAAGCATCTTTACGAATTTCACATCTTCTATTTTTTTTAAAAAAAGTTAATACACCGTCTAAGTTTAGATGTGATAGTTAAGCCATTCTTGTTTTTGACATAATAATCTGTATTTCATATTTTATGCATTTGATGGGTTTGGTAGCAATCATTTGTGTCTAATGAGACTGGCAAAAATCTCCCCTCCTAAATGTTAAAATTAATGTCATATTTACATAAGATACATTAGATACATTACATGCATTGGATACATTGAGTTCATATATTCTTTGTATTCATGTATTTTTATATTCATGTATTTTATATTTATTAAGTACATTGTCTAGATTATATTCATGTACCTAATTAATTACAAGGTTGTTTAGGTTCATGGATCTTATTCATTGAACTTATGTATAACATTCTCTATATAAAAGGATGTAAGCCTATGGGCAAGATATATGAATCAATAAGTGAGAAAAATTCAATACAAAATATAGTCCATTCTAAAGAGAGTTTTATCAAAAGCTAACATAAGTGGTATCAAAGTTTTGGTTGGGTCAAGAGCAAGCTGAGGGTAGAGATCGGATACGGGAAAACAAGTCCCGAAGAAGAACAAACCGACGTCCATGGCGAATCCCAACAACCAAATGTATCCACTCCTATCTTTAATAGTGAAAATTTTGATTTTTGATATGTGAAAATGAGAACTATTTTTGTCTATACAGAGCTTTGGGATCTTGTTGAGAATGGGTTCGAGGAACCTGAAGATGAAAAAGCTTTGACAAATCCCCAAAAGAACCAATTAAAAGAACAAAGGAAGAAGGATTCAAAGGCTCTCTCTTTTATTCAACAAGGAGTTTCGGAAGCAATCTTTCCAAGAATTATCAATGCAACAAAAGCGAAGGAGGCATGGGATATTCTTCAGAAAGAGTATAAAGGCAACTTGAAGGTAAGAACCATCAAACTTCGATCATTGAAAAGAGATTTTGAAAATTTGAAGATGAAGGATATGGAATTGTTGAAGGATTATTTTTTTAGGGTTATGGAACTTGTAAACCAAATGAAAATTTATGGGGATAATATTACTAATCAAAGAGTTGTTGAGAAAATTTTGATAAGTTTGTTGAAGAAATACAATCCCATTATTGCTGTCATTGAAGAAACTAAAGATCTTGCTGATTTGAGTATTGAAGAATTGATGGGTTCAATTAAAGCATTTGAGCAAAGGTTGAGTAGGCAATCTGAAAAGTCAATTGAAAGTGCCTTTCAATCCAAGCTCAATGTTAGTACCTCTAATTCCCAAGGAAGAGGAAGACGAGGAGGAAGAAATGCAACCGCAAGAGCAAGAAATGCAAGAGAAAGAGGAAGAGGAAGATCTAATTTTCAAAGAAAGGAAAATGAAGAGTCCACTCAACAAAAGTGTAGAATTTGCAACCGAAGCAATCATATTGATAAAGATTGTTGGTTTCGAGGAAAGCCAAAATGTTACAATTGCAAAAAATTTGGGCATGTCAATAAGGATTGCCTAGTCAAGAGCACTCAACAAGCTAATTTTTCCGAGGAGCAAGAAAGTGAAGGGCACATGTTCTATGCTTGTCACAAGGCATCGGATCAAACGAAGGATGTATGGTTTCTCGATAGCGGATGTAGCAATCACATGACAGGAGATGAAAGCATTTTTGTGAAAATGGATGCTTCCTCCAGTTCTCAAGTAAAAATGGGGAATGGTGCCTTAGTCCAAACAAAAGGAAAAGGTACTATTGCTATAGAAACTAAGATGGGTACAAGATTCATTTCCGATATTCTCTTAGTTCCAGACTTGGAGCAAAATTTGCTAAGTGTTGGACAACTTATGGAGCATGGATATCTTGTTCACTTTGAAGACGATTTTTGCAAAATTTTTGACAAAGGGGGGAAAAGTCAAGTTGTAGCAAAAATCAAGATGGAGAAGAATAGAAGTTTTCCTCTCATTTTCCGGTATAGCAAAAATGCGGCTTTGAAGATGGATGTGATTGATAATTCATGGCTTTGGCATAGAAAATTTGGGCACTTGAATTTTCAAAGCTTGAAGCATCTCCAACAAAACAATATGATTTTTGGGTTGCCAACCATTCATGAAGTGCAACATATTTGTGAAGGTTGTGCACTTGGAAAGCATCACCGGGAGTCATTTCCAAAGGAGAAAGCATGGAGAGCTAAAGCACCATTGGAGCTTGTCCATACCGATATGTGCGGACCCATGGATATACCAACTCATGGAGGTAACAAATACTTTATTATCTTTGTTGATGATTTTACTAGAATGACTTGTATGTATTTTATGAGACAAAAGAGTGAAGTTTTCTCTATCTTCAAGAAATTTCAAAATCTTGTTGAAAGACAAAGTGGTTGTTTGATGAAAGTATTGAGAAGTGATAGAGGCGGAGAATACAACTCAAATGAGTTTATGAAATTTTGTGAAGATATTGGAATGGAAAGGCAATTGACTGTTGGGTACACTCCACAACAAAATGGTATGGCAGAAAGAAAGAATAGAACCATAGAGGAGATGTCCAAGTCTATGCTACATGAGAAAGGGCTACCCAAAAATTTTTGGGGTGAGGCCGTGTATACAACAGTTTACTTGATGAATAGATGTCCTACAAAAGCTCTTAAGGACAAAACTCCATTTGAAGCTTGGAGTGGAAGGAAGCCATCGGTGAATCACTTGAAGGTGTTTGGTTCCATTTGTTATGCTCATGTTCCAAAAGAAGTAAGACACATGCTTGATGAAAATAGTAAGAAATGCATCTGTATGGGTTATAGCTCAAAATCCAAAGGCTATAGACTCTTCAGTTTGGATCAAAAGAAGGTGATTATTTGTAGAGATGTTCTCTTTGATGAGAAGGCGTCTTTTGATTGGAAGGAAAAGAAAGTCCAAGATCAAAGCATTGCTTTCAATGAAGAATCGGAAAGTCTACAAGTTGAAGATGTTGCAACTCTTGAATCTCCACAAAGAGGGTCACCAATTGCTAGTTCACAACCTTCTCCAAGTTCAAGTTCAAGTTCAAGTTCTTCATCTTCAAGTTCAACTCCAACAAAAATATTAGGAGTCTTAGTGATGTGTATGAAAGATGCAATTTATGCATTGTTGAACCTAAAAATTTTGAAGAGGCAATTAAAGATGAAGCATGGAAGAAAGCAATGGAAGATGAAATTCATGTGATTGAGAAGAACAAGACTTGGGAGTTAGTGGAGAAACCGAAAGAAAAAGAAATAATTTGTGTGAAGTGAATTTTCAAAACAAAGTTCAATTCGGATGGCTCTATTCAAAAGAACAAAGCAAGACTTGTGGCAAAAGGGTATTCACAATAACCTAGAATTGATTTCCAAGAAACTTTTGCTCCTGTGGCTCGACTTGATACAATTAGAGCTATCATTGCTTTGGCAGCTCAAAAGGGTTGGTTCTTGCACCAACTTGATATAAAATCAGTATTTTTGAATGGAAAATTAGAAGAAGAGGTGTATGTTGATCAACCTCAAGGTTTTGTTGTCAAATGCAAAGAAGATAAAGTGTACAAGTTGAGGAAGGCTTTATATGGCCTAAAGCAAGAACCCCGGGCATGGTATAGTGAAATTGATACTTACTTCAATGAAAAGGGTTTTCAAATAAGCAAAAGTGAGCCAACTTTGTACATCAAGAGGCAAGGTGGACAAATTTGAATTTTTTAGAGAAATGTTGGGTGTCACATAATATGGCATTAAGGGGGAGTGTTAAAATTAATGCCATATTTACATTAGATACATTGGATACATTGCATGCATTGGATACATTGAGTTCATATATTCTTTGTATTCATGTATTTTTATATTCATGTATTTTATATTTATTAAGTACATTGTCTAGTTTATATTCATGTACCTAATTAATTACAAGGTTGTTTAGGTTCATGGATCTTATTCATTGAACTTATGTATAACCTTCTCTATATAAAAGGATGTAAGCCTATGGGTAAGATATATGAATCAATGAGTGAGAAAAATTCAATACAAAATATAGTTCATTCTAAAGAGAGTTTTATCAAAAGCTAACACTAAACTCATCCATTTTTGTTGTACATAAAATAATGTTACAAAATATGCTTCTTCTTTTTTATTTATTGATCGGCAAAATAATTTTTTTTTTATCAACTTAAGTATAGAATGACATAAAACGATTCAAAAGTACGATAACTATTCTATCTTAATCACAAAAATTTACAAGTAGTTCAACTTATTCTATATATGTTGATTTCAAATTAAGCATAATGTCAATAGTAATGTAAATTGAAAATTGTTCAACTTATTTTTTCCTCTTGTTCCCTAAAAACTATAAATGAATGAATTTATGGCTAATTGTTAAAATATGTCGTAAAAAAATATTGCGCGTTAAAGCTTGAAGTTAAAAGAAAAGTAGATATCTTTATATATGGAATTATGACCTAGGAACCACCAAGAATGACCAAAACTCATAACCCTAATTTCCAAAAGCTCTACATGCAAATAAGAAAATAGGAATACGTTTGAATTCTTTAAAGGAAATGTGCAAAAGTAGGGACCAAGATTTTTGCTCGTCAATAAGACAAACTTATACCTTTTCATGATTTCTTGTTGTGTTATCAATCCTAAAAAATATATATATCTTCCATACTATTATTAAAAGCCAACAGCAACTTTGGTATCCTGAAGTCTCTCTTAGAAATTTTTTTTCATTTTTCCTAAAATGGCCATAACTTGTTAAATAATTATATTATTTTTACACTAATATCAATTTGTAGTTAAGGGTAACATGATAAATTCAAACCAACCAACCAATTCCATCACCCCACGTTTCCAAACTGCACAGCAATTCTAAATCAGTTTCAACATTTTTGAATTATGTTTTGAATGATTGAAACCTCGGAAGAAAGAGAGAGAGATCAGATCTAGTGAAGCAGAGATTGGAGAAAGAAAGGCTTCATCAACAATGGAGATTTCATAAAATCATCAACATTCCTAAAGATCTCAGGTCTCATTTTCATGTCACTCGCTTTCTTCTACTTGGGCAAGCACTAGTCCGATGGTTCTCACGGTAATCTACTATATACTCTGTTTTTCTCACTCTTCCGTTTTTCATACTCAAATGTATGTTGAGGGTTGATTTGATTTTCTCATAATAATAATGTTGAGCAGACTGGAAGCGGCTTTATAAACGTGGGTAGAGAAAGAGATGTGGATGGGTATGATCTGAAGTTGCAGAATGACCATGAAAATGGAGGATGCATCGAAGAGGTGATGATGTTCAAAACCAATCCTGCAACCAATGATTGGATTCCCAGCATTGAAGACCATCAGGTGTAGTGTTGAATCATCAAATCTATCAAGTTTTGAACAAAAATTCTATTTTTTTATACCATTATTTTGTATTATCAGGTGACCTATGTGTCCTCTGTGAAGCCGAATCGGAGCGAGAGTGGTTAGATCTGAATTGAATGAAACTTGAGTGCTGTGTTTTATTATTACTATGTGCATTATGGGTTAGACATGAGATAATAATGACGGATAAGGATGAGTTTGGTGGAAAGATTAAAGAATTTTTTACAAGTGGTTATCAATTTAATTTAATGGGATTGTTCTTATCTTGTTGGCTTTTTAGCTTTCGAAGGTTATTATTGTAATTGCGAGCGTGCCAGTAAGGATCAATCAGTCCTTATAGAAAATTAATTGCCAACCAATTATCAGACGATTGCATTTTAGTTCTTTCAGCCTCAATGAAGAGGACTTTTACTGGTGGCTTGATTTAGGAGAATTAAGCAAAATAACAATTAAATGAAGAACAGTTGAAGTATTTCATTAACATGAAAAAACTTACAATGATTCAAACTCAGCCTTGTAGACACCCCATTTTTTATCGACCTTAAGACTCAGACGTCACCGTTTGAGCGCTCGGTGATGATGCATATTGTGCGCGTTCTGAGGTTTCAGAGTCTCGGCTGCGAGCCTTGCCTCCGGACTTCGGGGCTCTTTTGTGCTTTGCCTCAGTTTGCGAACCAGGTCCTGTTTTCTCCGTTTTCTTTTCCCGAAGGGAGGGAGAGGTCTCGTAGACCATCTCTTAGTGGCCGTAGACTACGTTTCGTGGTCGTAAGACATTTTTCCCGTTTGGCGACCAGTTTTCAGTTTTCGGAGCCGTCGGCCGTGTGCCTCGATTCGGGACCACTTAACTACCTCCGTTTGCTCCGATTTTTGGCACACACCTTGTTTCCTCTCTTTTGAGGGACACTGTGGCCCAAGAGACCACCTTCGTGGTTGCACGCCACTTCCGATACCTAACAGTCTGTTTTCGGGGCCCCAGGCCGCGCGCTTTGGCCCCCGAACCCTCGTTTTGCATCGGTTAGGGTTCATTTTTGGTATGGACCCTATGTTCATTGTTTGGGAGGTGGTACAATAGTGGGAGACCAGCAATTCTTTTGGAAATCATTTTCTCTCTCCTCCAGCCGGTTTTCTTGACAGAAAGCTGGTTTTTCTCACTTTTGGGCCATAATTTCTGGTCTCCCATACCACCATTGTGTTGTACTCACCTGGAAGGCCACCAATATGGGTAGGCCAACCAGCTTTTCTTCCTGACCCTTTTGAACCTTGCTAAAAAGCTGGTTTTTCTCACTCCTGGATCACATTTTCTGGTCTCCCACCATACAGCTGTATTCTACTCATCTAGGAGGCCACCTTTCTGGTATGGCCGACCAGCATTTCTTCTTGACCTTTTTGAACCCTGGTCGGCCGGCCAGGGAAAGTGGTCGGTTGACCACCTGAACTGGTCGACCAGCCTTCTGCTTTTTTGTCTCAATGAGTTGAAGCCAGCTGTGCCAGCTGGAAGCCTCAGAATGCATCCTCCATACACGTGTATGGAGGATGTTTAAGATAGCTTTGAAGCTTCTTGGAGAAGCTTTAGACCTTATCCTCTATAAAGGAAAGGGCCCTCTTCCATTGCTGGGGTTCAGAATTTCCAGAGGCTCATACACACACACTCCTCCATATCTCTCTATTCCAAGCTCCAAAAACCCTTGTTCTTGGTCCCATTGCACCACACCTCCTAGCACAACACCTCCACCATCAATCCAAGCACTTTGGAACTGATTTCCAGAGGTTGAGGGTCGGCTCTACAAGGGTAAGCCTCTATTTTCCCTTTTTTTGCATTATCTTGCTTCATATCTTAGCCCTATTTGCAAGCTTTTTTGGGTTTTGGAATAAACTGAAAAAAGTTTTATTTTGAGCTTATAAACATGTTTGCTTAAGGTCATTTTTCTGTTGGGGGTCATCTACCCCCTTTCATGCTTCATTTCCTCGTGTTTTGAGCTACGCATTTGAGCTATGCATTTGAGCATTTGCATTGGCCTTGGTTTGGCCTTTTAGCCACTGAAATCTAGTATATTTTCAGTGGCTTAGATGTGTATTTGAGCTTCAAAATCATAGAGGGGTGACCCTCTCACCTCTTGTTCTCTTTACTAGCTTTATTGGTCTTCCAAAGGAGCTCCATTTTGCATGCTTTGAAGCCTTGTTTCAAGCCATTATTTATGAGTTTTTAGGTCTTCATGAACTCTGTCCGGAGCCCCTTTGGCCACTTTTTGTGTCTATCATGCATGTGTGGAGCAATCCTCCTCAAGGCCTTTCAAGGGGACCTTCATTGCATGCTTCATTGACCCATTTCAGACCCTTTTTGGTGGGTTTTAGGACCCTCATAACCTCTGTCCAGAGGTGATTTTGCCATTTTATATGTCTGTCATATACGTGTGGAACAACCCCTTGCATGGCCCTCCAAAGGAGCCTATCATTTTTGCATGCACTGACTAAGTTTCATTGGTTATTTGGGCATATTTTAGCATGGCATACTGCTATTTTTGGTTGGTTTGGTGACCTCTCTTGTGCTTCATATACATGTAATGTAAACCATGCTTACTAGCCTATATTGCATGTTGTTTTAGCCCTTCATGTTAGCACTTTTTGGCCATGCTTAGAACTGATTTGGTGCATGTTTAGGATTGACTTGGCTCTGTTTTCATGCCTCATGTTCAAATAATGCTTGCTTTGCATACTTGTGGTTCAATGCATTTGCCTAGTTTTGAGTTTCGGGGCTTATTTCGTGCATTGGGTGACATGTTCTCATGATTTGGGACCATTGAGCATCTTATTTCAGAGCTGGAAATTGCATGTTTGTATGCCATCTTTCATCCCTTGCCATGCTTTGGAAGAGTGGCATTTGATGCCTTAGGATCGGTCCCTTGCATCGTGCATGTTTGCATGTGTTTCAGTTGTCTCATTTCCATCATATGGCCACTAATTTGAGTTGTGGCTGAGGTCCACTCATGTTGGTGTAAGTCCATCGTACATCATGTATGCCATTTTAGTTCATAGCATTGCGTATGCTAGGTTGCATGTTAGAGCATTGTGTATGCCATATTACATCACGTGCATCATGTATGCCATTTTAGTCCACAGCATTGCGTATGCTAGGTTACATGTTAGTCGCATTGTGTATGTCATCTCATTTGCATTGTGCTTGGGATAGGAGTTAGCCCAAGCACGGGAAACGAGGGACATTCTGTACTCCAAGTGACGAGACGTGTCTCAATTCCCGGTCGCCGATGCTCCGGATTTACCATAATGGAGTCTAGGCCTTATTGTGTTTATATGTTCATTCATTTCACATCGAGTCATGCAATTCGGCTCCTCAGCCATCGTGCATCGAGATGCGTGATTGGTGGCACGAGAATCGAGGTGTGCATACATATGTGAAAATACTTTGCCATGCCCCTTTCTTGCTCTGTTGCAGCAAATCAGAAATCAGTAACTTCCTAAAGCCTTGCACAGCATTCCGGAACTAATTGCAAACAGAGGTGAATCGGGGCATCGCAATGGATTTCCATGCAAGGCAACTCGAGCATGCCTCTTTCATCATTCGGAACAGAGCTGAGGCGGTCCATGAATTTACATGCTAATTTATTTGCTTTCCTAGTTAAATTGGTAATCAATTAGGGTTTTGTAATATTTAATTATTCATTCGGACTGTAATTATTTATTCAGACTGTATTATTTATTCAGACCTCCGAGCGAGGGCAATGTTATAATAAGTGTGCATGTGTGTGATGCATGTCTTCCAACCCCACGTCTTTCTCCCTTTTATTTACCAGCTTATAATGGTTAGATTAGGGCATGTTTCAATTAGCATACTTATGCTTGCATGTTTGCATCATTCATCTGTCTTGCATGCACCGGGCTCGGCGCATCATACTAACTGCATCGTATTTCAATTCCAAGTTGAATATGTGTTAGTTGTAGCATCTCATATGCCATTCTTAGAATAGCCGAGCCTATTGTAGTTGCATTTTTGCATGTGTTGCATTAGGCATTTCTGTATAGTTAGGATCATGCATGAATTTCGAACATAGCTTTTGTTTTGGCTTGGAGTACTCAGTAAATTTTATGCTTTAGCATCCTTGCATGCGTGTGAGTGACTGCCATGATAGCATGCTTACCATGAGGCTATTTGCTTATGTGATATACCTGTCTGAATGCCTGTGGGTGAAGGTTAGATTATCTGAATTGGAATAATGCGTTGACCGTGAGTCTTAAGCCCACTTGAGAGTAACAAATCACCCTGTTTTCTAAGCCCACCCAAGGGTGGAAAAATCTACATTTTAAGCCTACTTGCGAGTAGCAAACCGCTTTCAAAAACAAACATTAAATGTTTTGTTCCAATTCAGGCGATCCGGTCTATACTTGTATGCTGTGCGCATCACGTAGTAAATCTAGGCTAATAACCCGAATAAGAGCACATAATGTTTTCAAAACTCGATATCATGGTTAGTAAAGGCTGATCTTTGATCGGGCGAACGGGGGTGCTCACGAAGTGACCTTCCCCAATCGTACCCAAGTTCCCGAGCCAAGGCAACTTTGGTGATGATGGACATGTGACCTTAGGCAACGAGTCAGGGTTTCCTAAATTCCCCAAAATAAAATATTTAGGTGGCGACTCTGTATCTGGCAAAGCAGTCCATGTTTGGCACTTCTTTCAAAAAAATCTATTTTACAAAACGATTTGCCAGATTTGGACTCTTTGATGATTCATCGGTCTTGCATTGCACTCTGCGAGATTAGATACAGGACTGTGACATTGAGTCCTGAATTGTAGTGAGCCCATATGAACAAAACGGAGGATTTCCCTCCCGGGACGTTCGGGGACATCTACAGTTTCTGGCGACTCTGTTGAGGACTTAGAGAACTTGACTCGAACTCATGATATCTTGTTTTGATTACACTTATGTGTTTCTCTGCATTGCATTTGCATTGGTGCGCCTAGGACACCGTGTTTGCCGTATGCTATTCCTGAACAGTTTGCCAGAGGTTTGCTTCGAGAAGCGTGCCATAAGGCTGATCGGTTGCGGGCTCTGCCACGACGGGAACACAAACCCCGGTTTTACCGGGGCACCCTTTTTTACCACTCGACCTAGTGCATATTCGGAATCCATAGTGACCATTCTAAGCTAGGACAGGTTACTTACCCGATCATAGGTTGCTTGAAACCGCTGCGTGCGTAGTGAAACCCTAGTTCCTGACAAAATAGGACAAAGAAACCCTACCCCAGCATAGGGGTGTTTTGGCTCTCATTTGCCTGCTATGTGCTGTCAAGAGTGTGTCTCTGCAGGGCTGAGTATATCAGTTTGCAAGTCTGGGTATCAGGCCTAAGGGCATCAGTATGTGGGGAATCAGTTTGACCTGAGGGTATCTGTTTACAGGCAAAATCTTTGACAGAATTTAGTAGAGAGCACAGTTATTTGGCTGCTCATATCTATTTTGGTGAAATCAGGCTGAGATGCTGCATGTTTTCTCTTTTACTAGGTAGTCTTGGAACCGTACCTTCAGAAGGCTCCAATATCCCTTGAGGTTCATCGGACTTGTGCTGATAAACTTTGTCAAGTTAGAGATTCAATTCAAGGGAAATCAGTGTTCCTTTGCCAAAGGCAGGGTAAAAAGGCCAGTCAGGCACAGATTATCAGTTCAACAGTCTTCGAATCAGCAGTCATTAGCCATCTCACTTGTGTGCAGTTGGGTTGAGATATCTGTTTTTACCACAGAGACAAATATACCGATAGATCAGATAAATCAGGGCAGCATGTCAGGGGGCAATATGTCAGGGATGGAAGACATGGTGCGTCAGGTCCAAGAGAGCATGAAAGCCATGTAGGAGGACGCTGTTCGTCAAGCAGAATTTGCCAAACAGCAGGCCGTTGTCATGGCCCAACAGGCAGAGCTAATTACCCGGCTACAGCAGCAAACCGGAGCATCTGCTTCGTACCAAGTTCCTCCCCCACCAGGAGTTCCGATACCTGAGGAGGCACCAAATGTCCAGGGAGAGACGGACATTCTAACAGGGCTAACTCTGCCCCCAATTCTACCGCAACTATCCAAGGCACCTACACCTATCAATCAACCGGACTCTCCCTTTGAGTTCGAAATGGACCCTACAGCATTGAAGTTGAGCAAGCTCGAAAAGTTGTTCAAGAAATCCCAGGGGGTAAAGTCCATCCCAGACATTGAGGATGGGTATACCGACGTTGCTGTGACGCTGCCAGATAAGTTCAAAATGTCGCAAATCGACCGCTTTGACGGATTTAGGGATCTCATGGTGCATCTTCAGTTGTTCTCAGATATACTACGGCCGATGGGCCTCACCAGACCGCAAAAACTTTCATTATTCGGCCAGACCCTGTCGGGTGTGGCCGCTATCTGGTATGCAAAATTAGAAGACGATGTCAAACGGAACTGGGATGAGATGGTCGAGGCCTTCGTTGCGCAGTACTCTTATAACACGTAAATCGAGATTATAACTCGTGATCTTGAGACAACAAGGCAAGAGCTTAAGGAGAGTTTTTCTGATTTCGTAGCCCGCTGGAGGGCCAAGGCCTTAATGATGACCCTTAGGCCCACTGACAAGGATCAAATCCGGATGATTGTGCGCAATCTCCAGCCTAAGCTTATGTAGAAAATGATCGTACTCCCCTTCCCTACCTTTTCAGATTTACATGAGATGGGGGTACAAATTGAGGATGCTATAAAGCAGGGCCTCATTGACCAGGAGAAGGAGCAGCCCAGGAGGGCATTTTCCCGCAGTTCAAATACGACCACCAGTGGTGATGCAGCTGCAAGATCTTCTGAAGTGGGTATGGTTACCACCACTGCATCAAAAATAGCTACCCCATTCACCGGTGCGTCTGGAAGTAGCTCACAAAAAACCAAATATCCACCTCGAGTCAAGAGGGTTTTTACCCCACTTTATATGTCTTTGTCAAAGGCTCTAGAGGCCTTACTCCGGAAGGGATATCTGAAACCATTGGAACAACGGCCTCTACCCGATCCTATCCCTCCAAAGCATGACCACACTAAATACTGTGCCTACCATCAACAAACCGGTCATGACACTGACAATTGCTTTCGTCTTCGCCATGATGTACAAGGTCTGTTTGACAACAAGGTCATTGCCGCGCCAGCTCAGCCAAGTCTATCGACACTTGATCAGTGAACTTGCGGGGGATAATGTGATATGATCAGGGGTGAACCACCTGCGGGCGGCGCTCAGTGTACTCCAGATGTGGCGTATGGCATGCACTATTTTGAGCATTTGTGAATGCTAGTTTTGTACTTTATGACTTGGGTATTGGGTCAGTTTTGTTATTTTGTGCATAGTCAGTCTTTTTGTACTAAGTCAGTCAAGTCTGTCTTGTTGTATCGAGTCAGTCCTGTTTTGTTAGAGTCGGGTGATTTCGAGTATGTTACCTCGGACATCACTATTTTGTATTGTGTTTGTCTTTTTGCTTTCTTTTGAGTCTGTTTCTACCTTGGAGCCAGTAATGCCAACAGATTTGAATGAACAACAGTGATTTTCACACCCTTGTGTTTGCTTCTGCCTTACGCCAGTTGTGCCAAAAGTTTGAATGAAACAGCAGTACTTTTTGCCTACTTTTCTGTGCCTCGAACTCATTGCATGGACCTAAGTTTTTCAAAACTTTTTGAACATTGTAATGAAAACAAAGAGGAAGGAATTCCTTAGGATTTGTAAAGAATTTGATCAATTGAGAGAAAGAAAGACGTGCTAAGCCTTTAATGAATGAGATCATGCTTGTTAATGTGAGTATTGAGAAGGATCCTGGCTTGATCCAGATTAGTCCTACACTGTTTTCAGCACGAGCGATTAGTCGTTTTCTTAAAAGGTTTCAAAAATGTTTTGCGCCATCCTGCGAAGACCTGTGTGGAATCGCTCTTGAGATTGTGCAGCCTAGGATCGCTCTCAATCTCGAGACTCGACCCCTTGCTTTCAAACCTTGAACTTAGATTCAGAATGTTCAACGGTCAACCACTATGTAAGGTCTGTGTGGCCGAATCAGAAACGCCCCTCGAACTAGGGGCAGGGAAGTCAGATCAAGAAGATCAGATGTCATCAAAAGAAGCTTACAAAGCTAGATCAGAAGCACCTCTCGAACTAGAGGTAAAAATGTCAGATGTGCTCGAAGAGTCAAAGACGAAGATCGGCAAGAATGCCAAATCCCAGAAGGGAGGAAAGAAGAAAGTATTGCTGAAGGATAACTGAGTTCCTACCCACAACACTAGGGGCAGATTCAGCCCCCTTTTGGATGGACTCCTACATCGTCTGCAAACAGCAGCCATTCTCCTGGATTCAGAAGACTTCAGGATCTCAAAACCATTTGACATAGACAAAGCTACACTTTTACCCTTGAGAGGCTCGCTGGGCCAAAAACCCGGAAGGGCGACCCAGGCAAAAGTTAGAGCAAGAAAAAGAAGAAAAAGAACAAATAAACAAAAAAAAAATGCAAAGAGCAAAAAAAGAAATGAAGAAATGAAGAAAAAGAAATGAAAAATTCTGAAAAAGAATGAACAACGAAAAGAAGAAATGAAAAGAATTGAAAAGAAAAGAAAAACAAAGCTCTCAAGGTTGAAAACCTAGAAGGGCAGCCTTGGCAAAAGTTAGAGCACAAAAGGAGAGGTTAATACCCAAGTATACCTTAACCCCGAACTACGTAAGGCTTGATTCCCATCTTTGGGATACGTAGGCAACTTCACTCTGAAGTCCAGCCGTAAAACACTTCAAATCCGACTGTGTCCATGTGATGGTTCTGGTCATCTTTGTCTTCTCTGTATCTGAGAATTTGGTTGTAATTGTCACTGTGAGGACTGGTTGCCATGTGCTACGGCGCTAATGAGGACTGGTTGCCATGTGCTGCAGCATTATTTAGACTAGGGGCAACTTTCCGTTGCCATGCAGTATGCCGCGGTGCTATTCAAACAAGGGGCAACTTTCCGTTGCCATGCAGTGTCCTTCAAGCAAGGGGCAATTTTCCTTCGGATCTGAGGTTGTGCATCTCAAGAGTAGGTTCCGTGCTCGTTGAGCAGTGGTCGTTTGCAAAAATAGTTTTTGAGAATTTTTACCGAGGTTGACTGATTTTCTCAAAAAGTATTCCATTTTTCAAAACTGGACCATTTCTTGGACCCAAAAAGAAAATTTTTCAGTGCTCATAACCTAACTTGCATGATTTCAAATCAGAAAATTGAACAAGCATGTTAATCTAACTCTCATGTTGGTCAAAATTGCTTTAGTAGAAAATCGAAACCAAAAAAAATGGTCAAAATAATGAACTAGGGGCACAGTTAAATCAGGTGTTCTGTCTTTTCCCCATTGACAACATACTTGCCAGAAAGGGTACCCTATTCACCAAGAAGGGCACAACTGAAGTTAGCAACAAAGGGCTGAAAGCTCTCTCATCCTCCAAGCAGCGAGGTATCAAGCCGAGTGCGAAGCACGAATTGGAATGGATCAAGATACTCCACTCCTTCATCTGGGGCATCGACTAAATGTCATCGAAGGAAATAACCGCGAGCTGATAACGTTGGGCATTAACCCGCAACTTCTTGTTTATCCATCAACCACCCAGGGGAGGGATAAAAAATAAGAGATTGAAGAATAGAGAGATGTGCGCTAAGAGAAAAAGTGAGGAAAAGGGCTTTTTCAGAGAAAAAAACAAAAGAGAGCCTGAGGGCCGAGTGATGTGAGAATCACAAATGAGAAAAGGTGGGAAACAATACCCAGAAAAACAGGCTCCCTATGCACGTCTGAGTGTCGTTGTCTTGAGTCGTTTTTTTTTTAGTGTCTGCATTTGTGTTTAGGTTGTTTTGCCTTTGTTTTCCTTTGTCGAGTCGTGGTGTGCTGTGTTCAGTCGTAGGCTCAATACCCGGTCAAGAACTCATTTCTCAATTTCAAAATGATTTGTTTTGTGTTCAGAGTGTTGTGTCATTCTCTTCATTTGTGAAAACAGGATTCGTTCTTTCATAAAACCGCAGGGTTCAACCTAGGTCATGTCAGAACAGTAAAGCCAGGACCTATCTAAAGCTATATGGGTTCTAGGCTGCAAAGCAAGAGAAAAGAGGAAATGTCGAGCATCTGAGTTTGTTTTAACTTCAGTAAGTTCCGAGATTACATTCCGTGTGTAGCTCTTCAGGTCTTGCCAATGCTCCGAAGTATGAATGTGCCTCTACCTCAAGCTCAAGATCAAGTCTACTTCAAGCCAGAATGGCGATCAGAAGTGCTCTCCCTGAGTACTATTCCCTGCCAGAGGCATCTTGGCTGTGTTCGCAATGAGTTCCTAGGAGACCAACTGCGACGGTGGAAACTAGAGTTCGAATGACTGTTGCCTAGAACACAAAGGTTCGGGATTTCTGATACTAAAGTCTGGTTTAAATACCCAGAGGCGTGTCCTCGGCTTGAGATCTTTATGGAAGCCCCATAGGTTGAGATAGCGTATATGCACCTCAATTCTGGATACCGAACCAACCTAGTCTGTCACACCGTTGGAGAATAGGGAAAGTTAGTGAATATGATCAGGAAGAAAGGCAGCATCCAAAGTGTTCTACGCGAAGAACCCTTGTCAGTATTTCAGAGCCTTTGTACTGTGAGTTGAAGGTAAGTGTTCGAAGAGCATGAGGGGAGATCCCTATCAGAATAGAGCGATTCATCGCCACTCACCCCATGAGGTGCTTTCTAAAGCGCCGCTACGCTTGTTTATTGCATTCCTTAAACATCATGCATCGTATTGCATTGTACCTATCAAGTTTCTTTCTCATTCATGCACGATATTGTATGTACAGTTCATTCAAAGAAGTTCCGTTTGAGATCATTTATTTAGTGTATCAATCACACTTCATTCAGTTAGTATATCAATCACACTTCATTTACTTAGTGTATCAATCACACTTCACTTTCTTCATTCACTTAGTGTATCAATCACACTTCATTTATTTAGTGTATCAATCACACTCTCTTCACTTAGTGTATCAATCACACTTCTTTCATTTTCTGTATCTATCACACACATTCTCATTTTCTGTACCTATCACACATATTCTTATTTTTTGTATCTATCACACACATCCTCATTTTGTGTATCTATCATGCACATACACACTTCATTTATTTAGTGTATCAATCACACTCTCTTCACTTAGTGTATCAATCACACTTCTTTCATTTTCTGTTTCTATCACACACATTCTCATTTTCTGTACCTATCACACATATTCTCATTTTTTGTATCTATCACACACATCCTCATTTTGTGTATCTATCATGCACATATTCACTTCATTTACTTTAGTGCATCCATCACCCTTCATCACATTTAGTGTATCCATCACACTTCATTCACTTTTAGTATATCTATCATACTCTGTTCACTAAGTGCATCTATCACACTTCGTGTTCACATTTAGTATATCTATCATACTCTGTTCACTAAGTGCATCTATCACACTTCGTGTTCACATTTAGTATATCAATCATACTTTGTTCACTAAGTGCATCTATCACACTTCGTGTTCACATTTAGTATATCAATCATACTCTGTTCACTAAGTGCATCTATCACACTTCGTATTCACATTTAGTATATCAATCATACTCTGTTCACTTAGTGCATCTATCCCACTTCGTGTTCATCTTTAGTGTATCTATCATACTTGTTCACTTAGTGTATCTATCACACTTCGTGTTCTCTTTTTGTGTATCTATCATACTTTGTTCACTTAGTGCATCTATCACACTTTGTGTTCACCTTTTGTGTATCTATCATACTTTGTTCACTTAGTGCATCTATCACACTTTGTGTTCACCTGGTGTATCCATCACACGCTCACCTAGTGTATCTATCACACTTCATTCGTATAGTGTATCCATCACACTCTCTTCACTTTTGTGTATCTATCGCACATACTTACTCACTCTGTGTATCTATCACACTTCGTTCACTTTTGTGATTGCATAATCTTCTTACATCCTTTCTGCATGTGATGTAGTTTGATTTGTATTCCCTTGCTTAAAATGTTGCATTTATTGTGTATAATTTCTTCGTTACAACTTTCTTTGCATGATCATAAGTTATGACCGGCTTTGTGCATGTCTCTTGCATTTTGCCCCTGCTTGAGGGCACATCTCTTGTTTATCTCGCCTGTTTGTTTAAGTCTTCGGCCTCGTCAAAAATGGGTCGTCTCTAGGCTTTGACATTCACTCCCGTCACTTATGACTTTCGAGTTCTGTCAAAGAGGGGCAACTGTAGACACCCCATTTTTGACCGACCTTAAGACTCAGACGTCACCGTTTGAGCACTCGGTGATGATGCATATTGTGCTCGTTCTTAGGTTTTAGAGTCTTGGCTGCGAGCCTTGCCTCCGAATTTTGGGGATCTTTTGTGCTTTGCTCGGTTTACGAACCAGGTTCTGTTTTCTCCGTTTTCTTTTCCCGAAGAGAGGGAGAGTCTCGTAGACCATCTCTCAGTGTCCGTAGGCTACGCTTCGTGGTCGTAGGCCATTTTTCCCGTTTGGAGACTAGTTTTCGATTTTCGGAGCCGTCGGCCGTGTGCCTCTGTTCGGGACCGCTTAACTACCTCCGTTTGCTCCAATTTTTGGCACACACCTTGTTTTCTCTCTTTTGAGGGACAATGTGGCCCGAGAGACCACCTTCGTGTTCGCACGCCAATTCCGGTAACTAACAGCCTATTTTCGGGGCCCCAGGCCGCGCGTTTTGGCCCCCGAACCCTCGTTTTGCATCGGTTAGGGTTTATTTTTGGTATGGACCCTATTTTCATTGTTTGGAAGGTGGTACTATAGTGGGAGACCGGCAATTCTTTTGGAAATCATTTTCTCTCTCCTCCAGCCGATTTTCTTAACAGAAAGCTAGTTTTCCTCACTTTTGGGCCATAATTTCTGGTCTCCCATACCACCATTGTGTTGTACTCACCTGGAAGGCCACCAATATGGGTAGGCCGACCAGCTTTTCTTCTTGACCCTTTTGAACCTTGCTAGAAAGCTGATTTTTCTCACTCTTGGGCCACATTTTCTGGTCTCCCACCATACAGCTGTATTCTACTCATCTGGAAGGCCACCTTTCTGGTATGGCTGACCAACATTTCTTCTTGACCTTTTTGAACCCTGGTCGGCCGGCCAGGGAAAGTGGTCGGCCGACCACCTGAACTGGTCGGCCAGCCTTCTGATTTTTTGTCTCAATGAGTTGGCCCTCTTCCATTGTTGGGGTTCAGGATTTCCAGAGGCTCATACACACACACTCCTCCATATCTCTCTATTCCAAGCTCCAAAAACCCTTGTTCTTGGTCCCATTGCACCACACCTCATAGAACAACACCTCCACCATCCATCCAAGCACCTTGGAACTGATTTGTAAAGGTTGAAGGCTCATTACCTTGGTCCAGAAGTTGCTGAGGGTCGGCTCTACAAGGGTAAGCCTCTATTTTCCCTTTTTTTGCATTATCTTGCTTCATATCTTAGCCCTATTTGCAAGCTTTTTTGGGTTTCAAAATAAACTGAAAAAAGTTTTATTTTGAGCTTATAAACATGTTTTCTTAAGGTCATTTTTCTTTTGGGGGTCATCTACCCCCTTCATGCTTCATTTCCTCGTGTTTTGAGCTATACATTTGAGCATTTGCATTGGCCTTGGTTTGGCCTTTTAGCCACTGAAATCCAGTGAATTTTCAGTGGCTTAGATGTGTATTTGAGCTTCAAAATCATAGAGGGGTGACCCTCTCACCTCTTGTTCTCTTTACTAGCTTTATTGGCCTTCCAAAGGAGCTCCATTTTGCATGCTTTGAAGCATTGTTTCAGGCCATTATTTGTGAGTTTTTAGGTCTGCATGAACTCTGTCCAGAGCCCCTTTGGCCACTTTTTGTGTCTATCATGCATGTGTGGAGCAATCCTCCTCAACGCCTTTCAAGGGGACCTTTCATTGCATGCTTCATTGACCCATTTCAGGCCCTTTTTGGTGGGTTTTAGGACCCTCATAACCTCTCTCCAGAGGTGGTTTTTCCATTTTATATGTCCGTCATATACGTGTGGAACAACCCCTTGCATGGCCTTCCAAAGGAGCCTATCATTTTTGCATGCATTGACTGAGTTTCAGTGGTTATTTGGGCATATTTTAGCATGGCATACTGTTATTTTTGGCTGGTTTGGTGACCTCTCTTGTGCTTCATATACATATAATGTAAACCATGCTTACTAGCCTATATTGCATGTTGTTTTAGCCCTTCATGTTAGCACTTTTTGGCCATGCTTAGAACTGATTTGGTGCATGTTTAAGACTGACTTGGCTCTGTTTTCATGCCTCATGGTCAAATAATGCTTGCTTTGCATACTTGTGGTTCAATGCATTTGCCTAGTTTTGAGTTTCGGGGCTTATTTCGTGCATTGGGTGACATGTTCCCATGATTTGGGACCATTGAGCATCTTATTTCAAAGCTGGAAACTGCATGTTTGTATGCCATCTTTCATTCATTGCCATGCTTTGGTAGAGTGGCATTTGATGCCTTAGGATCGGTCCCTTGCATCGTGCATGTTTGCATGTGTTTCGATTGTCTCATTTCCATCATATGGCCACTGATTTGAGTTGTGGCTGAGGTCCACTCATGTTAGTATAAGTCCGTCATACATCGTGTATGCCATTTTAGTCCATAGCATTGCGTATGCTAGGTTGCATGTTAGAGCATTGTGTATACCATGTTACATCACATGCATCGTGTATGTCATTTTAGTCTATAGCATTACGTATGCTAGGTTACATGTTAGTCGCATTGTGTATGCCATCTCATTTGCATTGTGTTTGGGATAGGAGTTAACCCAAGCATGGAAAACGAGGGACGTTCCGTACTCCAAGTGACGAGGCGTGTCTTAATTTCCGGTTGCCGACGCTCCGAATTAACCATGATGGAGTGTAGGCCTTATTGTGTTTATATGTGCCTTCATTTCACATCGAGTCGTGCAATTCGGCTCCTCAACCATCGTGCATCGAGATGCGTGATTGGTGGCACGAGGATCGAGGTGTGCATACATATGTGAAAACACTTTGCCATGCCCCTTTCTTGCTCTGTTGCAGTAAATTAGAAATCAGCAACTTTCTAAAGCCTTGCACAGCATTCCGAAATTAATTGCAAACAGAGGCGGATCGGGGCATCGCCATGGATTTCCACGCAAGGCAACTTGAGCATGCATCTTTCATCATTCGGAATAGAGCTGAGGCGGTCTATGAATTTACGTGCTAATTTATTTGCTTTCCTAGTTAAATTGACAATCAATTAGGGTTTTGTAATATTTAATTATTCATTCGGACTGTAATTATTTATTCGGACTGCATTATTTATTCGGACCCTTCGAGCGATGGCAATGTTGTAATAAGTGTACGTGTGTGTGATGCATGTCTTCCAACCCCACATCTTTCTCTCTTTTATTTACCAACTTATGATGGTTAGATTAGAACATGTTTCAATTAGCATACTTATACTTGCATGTTTGCATCATTCATCTGTCTTGCATGCACCGGGCTCAGCGCATCATACTAACTGCATCGTATTTCAATTCCAAGTTGAATATGTGTTAGCTGTAGCATCTCATATGCCATTCTTAGAATAGTCGAGCCTATTGTAGTTGCATTTTTGCATGTGTTGCATTAGGTATTTCTGTATAGTTAGGATCATGCATGGATTTCTAACATAGCTTTTGTTTTGGCTTGGAGTACTCGGTAAGTTTTATGCTTTAGCATCCTTGCATGCGTGTGAGTGACCGCCATGATAGCATGCTTACCATGAGGCTATTTGCTTATGTGATATACCTGTCTGAATGCCTGTGGGTGAAGGTTAGATTATCTGAATTGGAATAATGCATTGACCGTGAGTTTTAAGCCCACTTGAGAGTGGCAAATCACCATGTTTTCTAAGCCCACCCGAGGGTGGCAAAATCTTCATTTTAAGCCTACTTGCGAGTAGCAAACCACTTTCAAAAACAAACTTGAAATGTTTTGTTCCAATTCAGGCGATCCGGTCTATACTTGTATGCTGTGCGCATCACGTAGTAAATCTAGGCTAATAACCAGAATAAGAGCACATAATGTTTTCAAAACTCGATATCATGGTTAGTAGAGGCCGATCTTTGATCGGCCGAGCAGGGGTGCTCATGAAGTGACCTTCCCCAATCGTACCCAAGTTCCAGAGCCGAGGCAACTATGGTAATGACGGACACGTGGCCTTAGGCAACGAGTCAGGGTTTTCTAAATTTTTCAAAATAAAATATTTAGGTGGCGACTCTGTATCTGGCAAAGAAGTCCATGTTTGGCACTTCTTTCAAAAAAATCTATTTTTCAAAACGATTTGCCAGATTTGGACTCTTTGATAATTCATCAGTCTTGCATTGCACTCTATGAGATTAGATACAGGACCGTGACATTGAGTCCTGAACTGTAGTGAGCCCATATGAACAAAACGGGGGATTTCCCTCCCGGGACGTTCGGGGACGTCTACAAGCCTCGTAGAGGTTTATAGCAACAATCTACTTGAAACTACTCCTATGAACGAAGTGCAGTGCAAGAATTTAAAGTACAGAAAATGTAAGACTGGAAATGTAAAACTGAAATAAATATAATAAGACTGGTTTTTTGGATCTGAGTCTGGGGTTTTTTTCTAGGGCCTTCTCAGTTGTTTATACTGCTCAAGGATGACCATCGAACTGCATTTCTAACCGTCGAACTGCTCCTCCATGATCACTGATCATGTTGCCTTAATATTAGCTCCATTTCGCCATTACTTCCAGTTAGGCTTCCCTCCTCAATTTGAATTTGAAATGTGAGTAACTGTTGAAGCCACATCATCTTGCATCTCTTTGTTGATCCACTGCTACTCAGATCTCATAATAACCAATACTAATTGACACGTGTACGATCAGGATCGAAGACTTGAATAGTCTTCCCATATTATCCTTATTTTGCCATGCGTCGAATTGTAATTGGCTTGTACAAAATATATAGCCAACATATCCAAATCATTATTTTGCTTCCTTTTCTCATTTGATAACATTATTTAATCGGATTGGTTTTCTTTTATTAAAAAAGATTAGGTTTTTTTTATTTTTTTTAGTGGATTATATAATTATCATAAATTCTAATTATGCAATTGAATATATCAATTATAAAAATAAAAAATAAAAAATTGAATGAGGATGTATTAAAAATTTTATCAATTGAGTTTGCAAATGAGTGTACACACGCATCGCGTGTACCCGGCCACTAGTATATATATATGGTTATAGATCAAACATTAATATTACGTATTGCGTCAATTCAAATCTGGTATATTACTCAGATTGCATAATTTGCAATAATTGTGCATCATTGGCCTTGACAAGAAATGTTTTTCCTTTCTTGTTACTTCAATTAAAGTAATTAATTAAATTGAATTGAATCTTAATCTTTATTGTTATTATTATTATTATTTTTGGGTAAGCAACTTAATCTCTCCTTTTTCTTTTTTTTTTATATAATGCATTTGGAACTCCAGCTTGTATTACAAAGTTCATGCCCCTAAATCTCCAGCTTGTATTACTATGGGTTCTAACAAACCTCCCAATGAGAATATCAAAGATCTACCTTCTTCAAATAAACCAAAGCCTCTAGTCAGACATGATGATGTTGGGAAAATGGTTAATATATAGGCATATTTTGGGCCGACTGTGAGCCCAAAATTGAGTTGGCCCCAAACGTTTTTTTTTTTTGTAGGTCCAAAGAGGTGAAGTGTTCCTTGCCGCGTGGCAAGTCACATGGTTCAGAACGTTCGTCAAAACCATTTATGAGTGAATAGGAACATGACGTCGTTTTCGGGTTTGTGGAATAGGAAATTTAAAGAAGTAAATGTGGGTTTATTTGGAAAGGGTTGTCTCACATTGAAACTTTAAGAGAGTTTATTTGTATTTATAAGCTCTAGCCTACAATACTTGGATTGGGCCCCAAGGCGCACCCCAAGTTTGTAGAAGGGAGGAGTTATAGACAAAGTGAACCTTAGCCCAAACCACCACACGCGCGAGCATATTCAAAACTGTCCAAAACAGTTTTCTTCAATTTCGGACAGATTCATTCAAATAGTGTCATACAGCAGTTCTTGGCAGTTAGATAACTGCTACAGTTTGGACATCTGTTCAATTCAAATTGCACCTGTTCACTTCAATTTTAGTACCTGTTCGGGTCTATATAATCTAGACTTGTTGCAGCAGATTTTGGTTGATCAAAACTTCAAGTAAATTCTGTCCTGACTTGTTCTTCAATTTGTTGAAATTCTGGACAGTTTCTAAATCTGCACAGATTCAAATCTGTCCAGTTTCTATACTAAATCTGTTCAAGGGTTTAGCATCTGTTGAAGTTATAGAAACTTATCTGTTCGGACAACTTTTTTTTGCCTACATATACCAAACATTTCTAGCAGTTTTGTTCATGGAAAACAGTCTGAAAAATACTCCTTTTGCTGTCCAACGCTGTTTTGTTTTGCATTATTCTACATTTTAGTTTTAGAATAAAATTCAGAGAGTTAGAACACAGTTTGGTTCGCCGTACAATTTGTTTTGGAGTGCTACTACAAATTGGTTAAGATCATTGTATCCTAGGAGATAGACGCCACTCAACCGTAAGCACCGTAGCGGGGCGAATCTGTCTTAAGGACAGAGTGTCACACACTCGACTTAGTCTTTGAATTTTTAATTCAGTTCGATAAATAAATTTGGTACGTTATTTATTTATTTGTTTGACTTTGTTTCAATTTATTTTATTTACACAGAAGATTGTTCCAACAATCTTAAGACAAATTCGAATTATTCTGTTTACAGAATTTTTCGTTTGTTTCCTTTTCTCTTTCTTCATTTATAAAGAAAAATTATTTTTTGTGGATTTACAAAATAATATTCTGGTTGGAAAAACAAATAGTGATTATATGCTATTTGACAGATATTAGTAATATACTGTCTATTTTCTTTGACAACTAGTAGTAATATACTGGTGTCATTAACAATTCGGAATATATTTTTGTGAAATTTTGTCAGAATATTAATTTTGGTTTTTAGAAATTTTTTCTGAGTTTTCATTAATTAAAATTCTGTTTCAGTATTTTAATTATTGAAGTGTTACAGAAATTAATTTTCTGTGTGGAATTAATTTGGTTAAATAAAATTTTATTTTATTTTATTTCCAAATTAATTGGAAAATAAAAGTTACATTCTTGTTTTTTTTATTTTTACAGAATTTAATGCTGTAAATTTGGATTAGTTTTCTGTGTAGAATTAATTTGGTTAAATAAAATTTTATTTTATTTTATTTCTAAATTAATTGAAAATAAAAGTTACATTTTGTTTTGTTTCTTTTATTTTAACAGAATTTATTTCTGTAGTTTTGGTTTAATTTATTTAAATAAAATTTTATTTTATTTTCAAATTAATTGGAAATAAAAGTTACAATTCTTGTTTCTTTTACTTTTTACAGAATTTAAAATTCTGTGTGTTTTTGTTTAAATTTTCTATGTAGTATAAAATTCTAATTATAATTTTATTTTATAATTTAGAATTTATGGCTACTAAAACTGGTCAAACTCATGTTCAAACCAGTACTGGTATGGTGATTGCCATTACGCCAACCTCTCCTTATGTTGGGACTATGCCAGTGAATCAGGGTAAACAGCCAAAGAAGTTCTTAAGAACTGATTTTTGCAAAGGCAAAGGAAGAACAAGTAAGAAGGTTACTAAAGCCGATATAACCGAAATGGATATAATTTCCAATGGTGTACATGTCATAAATCTTTCTGCAGTTGTTTCCGAGGCAAATCTTGTCGGAAATCCTAAAGAATGGTGGGTGAACACTAGTGCTACTCGCCATATTTGTGCCGACAAAAAGATGTTTACATCTTATTCTACAGTGGGCAATGGTGAACAACTTTTTATGGGCAACTCTACGACTTCTAAAGTTGAAGGACAATGAAAGATTATTCTGAAAATGACATCTGGAAAGGAACTCACCCTCAATAATGTGTTGCATGTACCGGTGTAGACACCCCATTTTTGACCGACCTTAAGACTCAGACGTCACCGATTGAGCGCTCGGTGATGGTTCATATTGTACTCATTCAGAAATTTCAGAGTCTCGGCTGCGAGCCTTGCCTCCGGACTTCCGGGCTCTTTCGTGTCTTGCCTCGGTTTGCGAACCAGGCTTCGTTTTCTCTGTTTTCTCTTCCCGAAGGAAGGGAGAGGTCTCGTAGATCATATCTCAGTGGCTGTAGGCTACGTTTCGTGGTCGTAGGCCATTTTTCCCGTTTGGAGCCCAGTTTCCAGTTTTTCGGAGCCGACGGCCGTGTGCCTCGGTTCGGGACCGCTTAACCACCTCCGTTTGCCCCGATTTTTGGTATACACCCCACCACCATACATTCCAACAACTTGGAGCTGTTTTTTAGAACTTGGGAGCACCATTTCTCAGACCAAGACCTGCTGGTCCATTGGTCTTCAAGGGTAAACTTCTTTTCCCTCTTTTTTGTTCCTATCTTGCTCTATATCTAAGCCTTGCTTGCAAGAATTTTTGGGCTCCGATCCAAATTGTAAATAGTCATATTTTGAGCTCTTTTTCATGTTTGATTAAGGACCTTTTGCTGTTTGAGAAACCCAGCTACCACTTGCTTCTTTAACTCTCTTTTAGGCCTATTTTTGCATGTTATTTTAGGCCTACTTTTGTTTATTTTCGTGGCTGGTCATAAACTACAAAGTGTCTTGTTTTGAGTCCTTCTTCAACTTTGTTGAAGGGCTCTCTTCGGATTGAGATCTCCTACTATCACTTGCCTCTTTAACTCTCTTTTAGGCCTATTTTGGGAGGAAATTTGAATTTCATTTTCCCCCCTTTTTTCTCCACTTCTCCCTCTATAAAACCAGACCCTCCAGCTCTGTTTTGAATGCCACAAAAAATTTTTGAAGCATTATACACACAACCTCCCTCTCCCTCTCTTCCAAGCTCCAAAACCCTTTGTTCTTGGACCATTTTTACACTACAACCCATAGCACCACTCCTCCTCACTCCATACCAACAGCTTGGAGGCCATTTCTAGAGGCAAAGAGCACCTTTCCTTGGTTCAAGAGTCGTCAAAGATATAGGCTACAAGGGTGAGTCCCATTTTCCCTCTTTTGTGCTTTATTTTGCTCTATATCTAAGCTTTACTTTCTTACATTTTTGGGCTCTGACCCTAACTTAAAATAGTCATGTTTTGAGGTTTTTTTCATGTTTTATTAAGGGTCCTTCCCTGTTTAAGGGCTCCAGCTACCACTTGCTTCTTTACCCCTCTTGTATGCCTCTTTCTTGCATAGTATTTTAGGCCTATTTGTAAACTGTTTCGAGGCATGTTGTAAACTGTAAAGTGGCTTATTTTGAGCCTTTATTTAACTTTGTTGAAGGGCTCCTCACTGTTTGAGGCTTCCTTTTGTTACTTTCCTCTTTATCCGTCTTTTGGCCTCATTTTTGCATGTTTTGTTAGCCCCTTGTGCTTGCATTTTTAGGCTCTGGTCCGAACTGTAAATAGCCTTATTTTGACCCCTTCTTCATGTTTGATCAAGGATCTTTTGCTGTTTGAGGCTCTCTTTTTACACTTTGTGTTTAAACCTCTTTTTAGGCCTTATTTTGCATAGTATTTTAGGCTTACATGCGCACTGTTTTGGGTTTGTTCACTAACTGTAAAATATCATATTTTGGGCCCCTCTTCAACTTTGTTGAAGATCCCTTCTCTGTTTGGGGCCAGAAACCATCACTTGCTTCTTTGTCTCCCTTTTGGCCCATTTCTTGCACATTGTTTTATGCCTGTTTTTGTTTAGATCCGTGGCTTGTTGTAAACTGTGAAGTTCTTCATTTTGAGCCCCTCTTCAACTTTGTTGAAGGGCTCATGGCCGTTTAGGGCCAGCAGTTTCTACTTGCTTCATTATCTCTCTTTTGGAGCCATTTTTGCATGCTAGCTTAGTCCTATTTGTGTCCTTTGTTTGGCCTTACTTAAAACTGTAAATATTCTTGTTTTGGGACTTTCTTGATTCTGTCTTCACACTTCGTGTTCAAATAATGCATGCTTTGCATAGCCATAGGTCATTCCATGTACCTAATTTCATGTTTCGGGTCTCATTCCATGCATCGGGTGCCATGTTTCCATGTTTCGGGATCATTTTGCATCACATTTCAGTGCTAAAACTTTCATGCTAGTATGCCATATTCCACGCCTTGCCATGTCTTGTTAGAGTGGCATTTGGTGCCTTAGGATCGGTCCTCGATTTGCGTGCATGTGTGCACGGATTTCGAGTGTCTCATTTTTCATCTTATGGCCTCTTATGTGAGTGTGGCTGAGGTCCACTCATGTTGGTGTAAGCCCATATTGCATTGTGTATGCCATTTCATTTCATAGCATTATGTATGCTAGGTTGTATATTAGCGCATTGTGTATGCCATGTTATCTCGTGCATCGTGTATGCCATTTCATAGCATTGTGTATGTTAGGTTGTATCTTAGTTGCATTTCATGCATATCATGCATATTGCATCGTGCTTGGGATAGGAGTTAGCCCGAGCACGGGAAACGAGGGACGTTTCGTACTTCGAGTGACGAAACGTGTCTCAATTCCCAGTTACCGACACTCCGGATTATCCATGATGGAGTTTAGGTTTTGTTGTGTTTATATGTGCATTCTTTTCATATTGAGTCGTACAATTCGACTCCTCGGCCATCATGCATCGATATGCGTGATTGGTGGCACGAGGATTAAGGCATGCATACATTTGTAAAAATACATTGTCATGCCCTTTTTCTGCTCTCTGTTACAGCAGATTAAGAGTCAGCAGCCTTCCAAAGCTTGGCACGCATTCCAAGAAAAATGGCAAACAGAGGCTAATTGGGGCATCACAGTGGATTTCCACCCAAAGCAACCCGGACATGCATCATTCATCATCCGAAGCAGCATCGAGGCAGTCCCTAGCTTGCATGCTAGTTTACAGCTTACCTAGTTTAATTTGTTAATTAATTAGGATTTTGTAATTATTTGGACTGTAATATTTATTCGGGACTGTATATTATTCATTCGGACCCTCTGCGCGAGGGCACAACTGTAATAAGTGTGCGTGTGTGTGATGTATGTCTTCCAACCCCACGTCTTTCTCCCTTTTATTTACCCGCTTATGATGGTTAGATTAGGACATGTTTCAATTAGCATACAGTATGATAGCATGTTTGCATTCATTTCATCTGTTTTGCATGCACCGGGCTCGGCGCATCATACTAACTACATTATATTTTCAATTCCAAGTTGAATACATGTTAGCTGTAGCATTTCATATGCCATGTCTAGAATAGCCGAGCCTGCTATAGTTGCATTTTTGCATGTGTTGCATTAGGCATTTCCGTATAATTAGGATCATGCATGGATTTCTAATTAGCTTCTGTTTTGGCTTGGAGTACTCGGTAAGTTTTATGCTTTAGCATCCTTGCATGCGTGTGAGTGACTGCCATGTATAGCATGCTTACCATGAGGCTATATGCTTATGTGATATAACTGCCTGAATGCCTATGGGTGAAATTCATCAAATGTGTGTTTTAAGCCCACTAGATAGTGACAAAATCATGTTTTTCTAAGTCCACCCGAGGGTGGCAAATCCACGTCTTAGCCTACTTGCGGGTAGCACCATCAAACCACTTTAAAAAATAAACATGAAATGTTTTGTTCCAATTCAGACGATCCAGTCTATACTTGTATGCTGTGCGCATCACATAGTAAATCTAGGCTAATAACCGAAATAAGAACGCATAATGTTTTCAAAAATAGATATCATGGTTAGTAGAGGCCGATCTTTGATTGGGCGAGCGGGGGTGCTCACGAAGTGACCTTTCCCAATCGTACCCAAGTTCCCGAGCCGAGGTAACTTTGGTGATGATGGACACGTGGACTTAGGCAAACGAGTCAGGGTTTCCTAAATTTTCCCAAAATAAAACATTTAGGTGGCGACTCTGTATCTGGCAAAGCAGTCCACGTTTGGCACTTCTTTCAAAATCTGTTTTCTCAAAACGATTTGCCGGATTTGGACTCTTTGGTTCAGATTACGAACCGTGACAATTTGAGAGTTCTGAGCTGTAGTGACCCAAATATCGAACGGAACGGGAGCTCGTCCCTCCCGGGGCGTTCAGGGACGTCTACAACCGGACATTCACAAGAATCTTGTTTCCGGATCTTTGTTGAGTAAGAATGGATTTAGGCTAGTTTTTGAAAGTGACAAGTTTGTACTTACCAAAAATAGGATGTATGTAGGAAAATGTTACATGTCTGATGGCCTTTTCAAGATAAATGTAATGACTGTTATACCCTCAGTCATTAATAAAAATACATCTTCTTCTTACTTGCTTGAGTCTTCAAATTTATGGCATGGTAGACTAGGACATGTTAATTGTGGATCTTTGCGTAGATTAATTAATATGGCATGTTTACCTAAATTTGACATTGTTTCAAATCATAAATGTGAAATTTGCGTTGAGGCAAAATTATCCAAAACTCCTTTTCATTCAATTGAAAGAAATACGAAACCACTTGAATTAATTCATAGTGACATTTGTGATTTTAAATCAATTCAAACAAGAGGTGGGAAAAAATATTTTATCACTTTTATAGATGACTATACTAGATATAGTTATGTTTATTTAATTCGAACCAAAGATGAAGCTTTGGAAACTTTCATTCAATATAAGAATGAAATTGAAAATCAACTTGGTAAGAAAATCAAGAAACTTCGAAGTGATAGAGGTGGTGAATATGAATCACCTTTTGGTGAATTTTGTAAAGAACATGGAATAATTCATCAAACCATCGCTCCTTACTCACCTCAGCAAAATGGAATTGCTGAAAGGAAAAATAGGACTTTAAAAGAAATGATGAATGCCATGTTAATAAGTTCTGGATTACCTCAGAACTTGTGGGGGGAAGCAATACTTTCTGCTAATTATATACTTAATAAAGTGCCCCGAAAGAAAATAAATCAAACACCTTATGAATTATGGCATGGAAGAGTACCATCCTACAAATAGTTAAAAGTGTGGGGGTGTCTGGCTAAAGTGGCTATTCCTAGTCCTAAAAAGACTAAGATAGGTTCTAAGACCATTGATTGCATTTTCATTGGTTATGCCAAGAATAGTAGTGTATATCGATTTTTGATTCATAAATCAGAACATTCCGAAACGCATGTAAATACTATTATTGAATCTCGGAATGCATCTTTCTTTGAACATGTATTTCCAAATAAGACTGGACAAGAGACTAGTAACAATAAAAGATCTCATGATGCTATTACTAGGCAGTATCAAGAACATGATCAAGAACAAAAGTTAGATCAAAATGAGAAAGAGGAACCTAGGCGTAGTAAACGTGCTTGAACCTCAAAATCTTTTGGTCCAGATTTCCTAACATTTTTGTTAGAAAATGAGTCTTTTACTTTTAAAGAGGCTATGTCCAGTCCTGAGGCTCCTTTATGGAAAGAAGCTATCAATAGTGAAGTTGAATCCATCTTGCAAAATCACACTTGGAAATTGGTGGATTTGCCACTAGGTTGTAAACCTCTTGGGTACAAGTGGATTTTTAAAAGAAAATTGAAAGCAGATGGATCAATTGACAAATACAAGGCAAGACTTGTGGTCAAAGGTTTTAGACAAAAAGAAGGTCTTGATTACTTTGACACATACTCACTAGTTACTAGAATAACATCCATTAGAATGCTAATTGCCATTGCATCTCTATACAATCTAGAAATTCATCAAATAGATGTGAAAACCGCTTTCTTAAATGGTGAGTTAAATGAAGAAATTTACATGGAATAACCAGAAGGTTTTTTTGTTCCCGAAAAAGAAAAGAAAGTGTGTAAATTGGTTAAATCATTATATGGTTTAAAACAAGCGCCAAAGTAGAAATTTGACAAGGCAATGATGTCAAATGGATTCAAAATTAATGAGTGTGACAAATGTGTTT
The DNA here is from genome assembly GCF_055761805.1 of Camellia sinensis. Classification (NCBI taxonomy): domain Eukaryota; kingdom Viridiplantae; phylum Streptophyta; class Magnoliopsida; order Ericales; family Theaceae; genus Camellia; species Camellia sinensis. The sequence goes on from NC_138962.1 coordinate 81,828,640, forward strand.
ATATTAAAAACACAGACAAAGGTTATGTCATTGTATGTCTTTATGTGAATGATATGCTTATCATAGGTAGTCATAATGATATGATTACAACTATCAAGAAAATGTTAAATAAACATTTTGGCATGAAGGACATGGGCATTGCTGATGTAATTCTTGGTATGAAAATTATCAAAACACAGACAAAGGTTATGTCATTGTATGTCTTTATGTGGATGATATGCTTATCATAGGTAGTCATAATGATATGATTACAACTATCAAGAAAATGTTAAATAAACATTTTGGCATGAAGGACATGGGCATTACTGATGTAATTCTTGGTATAAAAATTACCAAAACATCAGAAGGTTATGCTTTGTCACAATCTCATTACATTGAGAAAATACTTGACAAATTCAGCAAAGATAATGATCATCTTACTAGAACACCTGTAGATGTTAATTTGTATCTTTCTAAGAATGTACAGGAAAGTATTTCTCAATTAGAGTATGCCTAAATTATTGGAAGCTTAATGTACTTGACGAACTGCACTCGCCCGGATATAGCTTATGCAGTAAGTAAATTAAGTAGAAATACGAGTAATCTGGGAGTAGAACACTGGAAAGCAATTATAAGGGTTTTAAGGTATCTTTGATTTACTCGTAACATCGGGCTTAATTATACTAGATATCCAGTAGTACTTGAAGGATACTGTGATGCAAATTGGATATCGCATACTAGAGACTCGATGTCCACTAGTGGGTATGTCTTTACTCTTGGTGGGGCGGCTGTATCTTGGAAATCTTCCAAACAGACTTGTATTGCTAGATCTACTATGGAATCGGAATTCATAGCTTTAGATAAAGCTGGGGAAGAAGCAGAATGACTTCGCCACTTCCTTGAAGATATTCCAATGTGGCCAAAATCGGTGCCTGCTATATGCATACATTGCGATAGTCAATCAGCTATAGGTAGAGCACAGAGTCATATGTATAACGGTAAGTCTCGACATATTTGTCGTCGACATAATACCGTAAGACAACTACTCTCTAATGGAATTATTTCCATTGATTATTTGAAGTCTAAAGACAATCCACTAACCAAAGGGTTAGCAAGAGAGTTAGTTGAGAATTCATCGAGGGGAATGAGACTAAAGTCTATTAAATAAGAGTTACCACAACGGCAACCCAACCTAGTTGACTGGAGATCCCAAGATCTAGGTTCAAAGGGACAACCGAGTTGTATATAACTCAGAAGGATCACTGGGAAGTCTAACTCTTACCCATTTCTATAATGAAATAGTGCTGTCTGTAGCGTTTTAGGTTAAGTAAAACTTTTAATGATTCTTATGTCTAGGTAAACCTAGTGGAGTATAGCAGGATACTCTTCATAAGAATCACCTATGTGAGTGTGAACTAGGCCGGTTCTATGAGATTTGTGAAGGGCTACAATTCTTTAGAGCACTCATGAAAGACTAGGTTGTTCAGGGCAAAAATGAACACAATAGTGAGAACTAAACTATGTCTGGAAATATACTGTGTGAGTTCTATTGTCTTGGTTTACACAAACGGCTAAACAGTTCAAGACATCATGTTCACTGATTAGCTAGTAAATCCGATAGTGTCTCACAAGGGAAGGTTCAAAGCCAAAAACTACCTATCCTTTGCAGAATATTTCCAATTTCTATGTTCTCTGTAATTGGATCATATTATTGCATTTTCTCTCCGTCAAATTCCATTCATGTGGGGAATTGTTAGAAAAATGGTTAATATGTAGGCATATTTTGGGCCGACTTTGAGCTCAAAATTGAGTGGGCCCCAAACGTTTTTTGGGGGAGTCCGAAGAGGTGAAGTGTTCCTTGCCGCGTGGCAAGTCACACGGTTCAGACCGTTCGTCAAAACCATTTATGAGTGAATAGGAACATGACGTCATTTTCGGGTTCGTGGAATAAGAAATTTAAGGAAGTAAATGTGGATTTCTTTGGAAAGGGTTGTCCCACATTGAAACTTTAAGAGAGTTTATTTGTGTATAAAAGCTCTACCCTACAATACTTGGGTTGGGCCCCAAGGGGCACCCCAAGTTTGTAGAAGGGAGGAGTTATGGACAAAGTGAACCTTAGCCCAAACCACCACGCGCGCGCCGCTGCCGCCGTCCGTTCGGCCGTGCCGGGTGTGGGTGTGGGTGGTGGGTCGGTTCTAAAAATTAATTTTTTAGACAAAATTTATTTGAATTTTTTCCAAGAAAAATTAATTTAAATTTTGTGATTTGAATTTGAATTCAAATTTTATTGTCCAATAATTTAGCCTCCAAATTCCATTTTTTTCCAAACTGTTTAACAGGTTTTTAAACTGTCGGACATATTCAAAACTGTCCAAAACAGTTTTCTTCAATTTCGGACAGATTCATTCAAACAGTGTCATACAACAGTTCTTGGCAGTTAGATAACTGCTACAGTTTGGACATCTGTTCAATTCAAATTGCACTTATTCACTTCAATTTTAGTACCTGCTTGGGTCTATATAATCTAGACTTGTTCCAGCAGATTTTGGTTGATCAAAACTTCAAGTAAATTCTGTCCAGACTTATTTTTCAATCTGTTGAAATTCTGGACAGTTTCTAAATCTGCATAGATTCAAATCTGTCCAGTTTCTATACTAAATATGTTCAAGGGTTTAGCATCTGTTGAAGTTATAGAAACTTATGTGTTCGGACAGCTTTTGTTGCCTACATATACCAAACATTTCCAGCAATTTTGTTCATGGAAAACAGTCTGAAAAATACTCCTTTTGCTGTTCAACGTTGTTTTGTTTTGCATTATTCTACATTTTAGTTTTAGAATAAAATTCAGAGAGTTAGAACACAGGTTTGGTTCGCCGTACAATTTATTTTTAGAGTACTATTACAAATTGGTTAAGATCATTGTATCCTGGGAGATAGACGCCACTCAACTGTAAGTATCGTAACGGGGCGAATCTGTCTTAAGGATAGAGTGTCACACACTTGACTTGATCTTTAAATTTTTAATTCAGTTCGATAAATAAATTTGATACGTTATTTATTTATTTGTTTGATTTTATTTCAATTTATTTTATTTATATAGAAAATTGTTCCAACAAATGATTCAACAAAAGGTGGTTGGAAAGTTGACCATCCAATCGTCAAGAAGGATTAGCTTCAAAAAGGATAAAGGAAATTAACGACATGAAGTCTCCGACTGTGGAGAAGAAAGCTCCTCCAAAAACTCCCGAACCCCAGCGATATGGAAAAGAAACAACGGTTTCAAGACCGTTGAAATCATTCAAACCAGATTCTCTCAATAAAATGGGGTTGGAAGCAAAGGCATCAAAACCAACAATGCTAGTGATGAAGTTCCCTCCAATGACAAATTTTTCGTCTGGATCTGAGCTGAATGCTAGTTTAGTTCGTTCTGGATTGTTTGATCATTCGTTGATGTTTTTTTTAAATATAAAATTAGTATCCTCTAAGTTTAAATAAGGACAAATCACGCTAACAGTCTATATAGTTTGAAACTTGTGTTACTTTGGTTTTTAATTTTTTAATTGTGTCACATTTGATTTTAAATTTTGAATCTTGTTTAAAATAAGGGCAATTAAAGATACCATTGTTTAATTTCAAAGGCAAAATCGTCAATTTAATAAAATGTAAACTAATTTGACAAAAATAAATGTCAAAAAAATATTTTAAATTTTTTAAAATTATTTTTATTCACCAATGATAAAATTAATAAAAATTACATGATTAATTTTTAAAATTTAATTTTACATGATTATCATCCAAACACATAATAAAAATTAATTTGGTAAAAAAATAAATTAATGTCTAAAAGTTATATCAATTTTATATAATTTTATTTTTAGTAGATACAAATAATTTTTAAAAATTCAAAAATATTTATTTGACATTTATTTTTGTCAAATTAGTTTATATTTTATCAAATTGACAATTTTCCCCTTGAAAAATCTAATAATATTTTCAATTGTCCTTATTTGAAACAAAATTTAAAATTTAATGCCAATTGTACCACAATTGAAAAGTTAGAAATCAAAGTAACATTAGTCCCAAACTATATGGACTATTAGTGTAATTCACCCTTTAGATAATTAGTTATTAATTTAGTATTTCCTATATTAATTCTGTCGACTTGAACATATATTGTTAGGAATGAGCTGCTTGCGCACAAATTGCATTAGCTGACCTGATGAAGGAAGAGTATTCGATCCAAATTTCCAAGGTAACATCGCAAAAACTTGAATTGATTTCATATAATCTAAGTTTTTATTTTTATTTTTCTTTAAATGTAAAATTAATATCATTTAAGTTTAGATGTTGATAGTTAAAAGAAGGATTGATCTCTTTATATAAGGAGCTATAACAACTACAATGAATCGAAATTTATAACCCTAATTTCTAAAAACGCATCCTTGAAAGCATGCAAATAAGAAAAAAGGATTATCCCGTGCACACCACGCGTTATTTGAATTTTGCAAACAAAATTTGCAAAATTATTACTTACCTTTTTATGGTTTCTTGTCCTCTCGTTGATCATAAAAAATAATATGAATTTAGAATTGCAAGATTAGCACTAGTTGTGCATTATTAGCCTTGACAAGATATGTTTTTCCCTTCCCGATACTTCAATTCATTGTGAATCTGAATTGTTATTTTTTTAATTTTTTTTGGGGGGTTAAAAAATTGAATCTGAATCCTTTTTCTTTTCTTTTTTTCATATTTATTTATCACATTGGAGATTTGGAGGATGACTTAATTGATAATTTGGTAGAGTTTTATGCCTCGTTTGGGAACTCTTATTTTTAGCTAAAAAGTCAAAAAGTTACTAAGCCTCTGTTTGGCAACTTAGGTTTTGGACTTTTTTGACTATTTTAGTCACAAAAGACAAAATAGGCTATTTTAGCCACAAAAAATAAAATATCACATTCAACCCATAATCATTACACTCTTCTCTCACAAAAAAAGTCAAAAAAGTCAAAAAGCCAAAAAGCCCTTCCCAAACCAAGCTTTTTAGCCCAGGCTAAAATAGCCAAAAAAGTCAAAAAGCCAAAAAGCCAACCCAGTTCTCAAACCAACTCTAAATTAGCCAAAAAGCCAACAACTCATACTAAAAAGTCAAAGATTCTCTTTTCTCTCTACTTTTTGCACATCTTTTTGTAAAAAATCAAAAAATCATTCCAAATATATTAATTTTTTTTAACTCATATTTTAGCCAAATAACCAAAAAATTACTAAATTAACCTGCTCTCAAACGAGTTCACTTCAACTACGTATAGAAAATAAGATTCTATTTGTGAGAATTTTTTCTTAAACCATCAAAATTATGTTGTCAAAATTTATTAACAATTATTAATTTGACACGACTTATTTCAGTGAAGCAGATCAAAATGAAGGACAAAGAATCTAATCAAATACTTGCACATTACTATTTTTTTACTTTTTTTCTTTTCTTTTCTTTTCTTCTCTTCCACTTTCTTTGCCTCTATAGTTTCTGAAATGCTTGATTATCCAAACTACATATAACACCTTGAAAGAAATTGACTAGTAAATTCAACAGAGGTTATCCTCATTTAAACCTTCTTCCAAAGAATTTTTTTTTTTAAAAAAAAATGAAATATACAACAAATTTTGTAATTTTAACATAATTATATTAAGTTCTCATAAAATTTTAATATATGACACTTAACTCATTTTTCATTTATAATTCGTTATTCAAATGGACAAAAAAATAATATTATCACCTATTTTATACTGAAATATATATAAATATATATTTTACATTTATACTTATGTCTTCATATTTTTGTATTAATTTCAATCCATTTAACACTATTAAAAAGAAGATTAGTGTAATTATGTTAAACTTGTAAGATTTATTATATATTTTTTTAAAATCTCAATAAAAATCAATTTATTTTTTTTCAAATATCGGGAGAGATGAGATTTGGAAAAAAAAATTCAATCTTCATATGCAAAGGAGTTTAATTTTTAAAGACACTCACACAAGTCCTTTCTATTTACAATTAAGACAATTTATTTATTTATAGTTTTGCCTACGATCGCGCTATGTAGCTCGAAAACGGGGAGCCCGAATGGCTCGATTTTTTTTTTTTTTGCAGAAGAAGAACGAAGACCAGGAAGAAGAAGGAAGAAAGGAAGAGGAGGAGGAAGAAGGGAGGGAGGAAGAGGAGGAGGAGGACTGGAAGGGGCATAATATTCGAGAGAAGAGGAGGCGGAGGCGGGGCGACGGCGGTCGGAGGCTGCGGCGGGGCGGGGCTGGGCTGGGCGACGATTGGCGGATCGGTGACTAGGCGGGGCGACGATCGGTGGCTGGGCGACGATCGTCTTCTCTCTCTCTCTCTCTCTCTTTCTCTCCCTCTCTCTCTACTTCTCTCTTTCTCTCCCTCTCCCTCTACTTCTGTCTTTCCCTCTGTTTCGAAATCGAGCCATTCGGGGCAAATGTTTCGAGCTACGAAACATTTTCCTTTTGCCTAAGAACATTTTATTCATTTGCTTCAAATATCATCCAACTCGAAAGATAGATCCACAAACTAGTCCGAGGATAGGAAACAAACAAAAATATCATCAAACTCGAAAGATAGATCCACAAACTAATCCGAGGATAGGAACTAAACAACAATATCATCATATGATCATAATTAAAAACGCTCCCATATAAAATAGTAAAAATTTTATTGCATAAATAAAGAATCAAATCCTTTTAAACACATCATAACTAGAAGACTCTCAAACAAGGCATATATTTTAAAATTCAAAATCAGCACCATCATCAAAGCCAGCATCATAAGCAGCCATCTCTCCCACATCAGAAATCATATCACCCACCAAAAGCCCTCCCAGCAACCCTGCTCCCAACCCTAGCCCTAACTTACTCCCCTTCTTTTTCTTCTTCCCCTGTTGCGGCGGCATCGCCCCCATTCCCTGCGGCGGACCATACCCATACCCCGCCGCCGCCGGCGGATACCCGTACCCCGGCTGAGGCGGAGGATATCCACCGTACCCCGGCGGCGGAGGAGGAGCATATCCATACCCCGGCGCCGGCGGAGGATAAGCATACGGCGCCGCCATCCCCGGCGGAGGAGGAGCGTACCCGACCCCCGGAGGCGGCGGAGCGTAGGCAGCTGGATGGGCGGGGTAGGCCGTGACGGGCTCGTCAACATTCTTGGATTTAACGGCCTCGGCTGGCTCGACGGTGAAGCTTTCTCCAAATTTGTATGAGAATTTGAGAGTACCTTTGGGTTTCCCGGAGGCAGTTTTGACCTGGTACTCGACGACTCGCTCAGAACCATCGTCTGCGGCGGCGGAGTGGGAGTCGGAGTCAGAGTCGAGGAGTTGGGAGAGGGGGAGGGTGATGTGGCCGATGGGGCGGTTGCCGAGGGGGCGTTTGGAGATGATGTTGAAGAGGAGAGAAAGAGAGGAGAGAGAGGAGGTGGGGAGGGAGAGGGAGATGCGGTGGTTCCATTTGGGGGATTTGCCGCCGTCTTTGTCGACGGGGGTTTGGCGGGTGGATTTGGGGTCGTTGGGGAGGGAGACAACCACGTAAACGTCCATTTTGGATATCAGATTCACGTCTTTCAAGTCCTCCGCCGATATCACCGTGATATCCAACGGACGATACTCCATGGTTTGGTTTGGTGGTTGCTTTGCTTTGCTTTGCTTTGTGTATTCAACAAAAACTCAAATGATTGAAACCTTTGTTTTGTTTGTGATGATAATGATGATTTGATATGACAGAGAAAGAGAGAGAATAGGAAGAATTGGATGGTGTATGTAAATCTGAGTTAGGATGTTATGAAATTCCCTATATATACATATATATGAATAGGGGGGTTAAATAAAGGAGGAAAAGACAGAGAAGATTTGGTAACGTAACGAAGGAGGTGGAGAAGGAAACCGAGTTTTTAAGAATAGGATTGGGGGTGGCAGACAGTGATGACGATTTATATTATATATGTGGTGGTGAGAGACAGGGACCATTCTGTTTGTTCTTATTCGCCGCGTTTAGATTTCTTTTGTTTGTAACCGATCGAATTGCTTCGACGCGTCATCCTATTCGAATGTTCTCACGCTTTTTCTAGAACGAACTTATTTACTATAATTTTCACAAATTTTTATTATACTTTATTATAAAAAATAATATATAAATATATGAGATTTTCTTCTTAAATCGAGTGATGTGTAAATAAGTTAAATGTTCCTTTGGCATTGACTAACATAATCAATTTTTTTGTGTTGAGATTTTTTTAACTTGATTTTTTTAATTTCACTTGACTTTTATTTTTGTGCTTCTTTTTATTTTTGTAAGAGAAAAAATGTAATAATTATGGATAAAAAGTAGTGTTTTATCTTATTGACTTTTGTAGTTAATTTTATCTTTTTGTAATTTTTTAGCCCCAAAATGAATACCAAGCCAGGGCTAAATGAATTTAACTATTGACTTAATAATATTTATTTATTTTCTATAATATAATATATATTATATACTCCATATATATATATATATATATATTATAATCTGATCCATTAAATTCAATTTAAAACACTGAATCAAATTATTAAATACCTCCAAAATAATAAAAAAATATATATATTTTTTTTTTTGAATCATCGTATTGGTATATACTACTGTAGGAGAGGGTTCAAGAAAGGAGTTGAAAAATTCGAAGATCTTCAAAGATCCTTGAAGAACAACTTCAAATTCTCTAGAATATGATGAGAGGCTTAGATTCTTCAATAATCTCAACTTAGGAACACAACAACAAAGGAGATGATGGAGATAAGAGATTGGGTGAAGAAGAAGGCAAAATGGCTAGAGAATAGAATAATGGCAAGGCTCTCCCATTGATCTCCCACTTTCACTTTCAAGGTTGATAATGGAGAAGGGAAATTAGTTCTTTCCCAAGAGTTAAAAATCTCCAAAATCCATCCATTGTAAAGCTATGGGTGGGTGCTATTTATAGGCACCTCATGATGTAGGATGGAGCCCATGTGCAAGGCACATGGGAGATATTCTCTCTAACCACCTTGTCCGAGGAGGTGACCTCTCCGAGGAGGTGACTTCTCCGAGGATGAGAAAACCCCGAAGAGGAGATCACTCCCTCGGCGAACCCTTCTTCTTAGCCACACCTAACCAATGATCCCCAATCATCCCAAAGGGTCAGGGGTAGTCCCAGAGGACGTCCTGCCGCAAAATATTGCCGAGTCTCATGGACCCCCCGGGGTCGTGCCACCTCGACCCGGGTATAGGCTAGTTTAACCGAAGAGTGAATTTATCTCCACTCACCGTCCTCGGGATCGGGTCCTTTGTTCGAACTCCATTACGCCCATGGTTCTGGTGCGTAGATCCCGGAAAGCTCCGAGCCCGCAAGTATTCTGGGATTCATTAACGGAGCGACTTCTAGATTGCGTCTGAATCCGTTCGAAGCCAAGTACTTCGGATCTCTAGATTCGTGGGTCCGAATCCTTTCGAGTCCGAGTGCCTCGGATCTCTAGGCTTGCTTAATACCTTTTCGAGTCCGGGCCCGAGTAAGTCTCTATGTTCGTGGACCCGAACCCTTTCGAGGCTTACAGCGATTCAATCCGTTTGATGGCGATAAATCTGGGCCCATCGATTCTTGGACTTGCGATAAATTCGGGCCCACTAATCTTGGGCTATTGGGCCTAAATAATTTAGTGGGCTCAAATTAGCCCCTCTTACATTTGCCCCTTGCGTGTATGAGAAATTTTAAATTTCTCAGACATGCATACTGTCATTTCTTCGACCCTGTTTCGCATCACGTTCCCCAAAAAAAAAAAACGTTTTGTCACGACAGAGCCTATGGATAAAGCTGATGACACACTTCAATTTACAGAAAAAATTGACAAGCAAAAATTTTATTTTTTTGTACTCTTTTCTTTTCTTTTTTTTTTTTTTTTTTTTTTTTTTTTTTTTTTTTTTTCAAATCAAAAATAAAAGTGCATGAGCCTTACCTTTTTATGCTGTAAAGTGAAACGTGGGCTAGCTGTACTCTAAAAGAAAAAGTGTGGCTTATCTTGTCAAGAATATAAAAAATTGATAAGAAAGAGTTTTAAAAAAAAAAGGAAAAACGAAAGGCTCTTTTATATATATATATATATATATATATATATATATATATATTCAGAATACTCCTGGCATCACACCGGATCGCACCTTCTTTTTTTTTTTTTTTTTATTTAAGGAAATGGCAAAACCCTATTTGGCTCACCAACTTTTCGCACAGCCGCCACACCCATTTCAACTTCGTCTCTCATCCTACTCTCTCTAGATCGAGAGGCCATATTTCTTCCTCAGCAACCCAGCACTGCTGCCATTTGCACGGACCTCCATCGCAGCTTCTAGCCCCGCTGCCAAAGATCCAGCCACTATCACGGTAGGTCAGCACCGGCACCAGCTCGTCACGGTCGCTGCCTCCTCGCGTTGCTGACATCTTGTCGCTGCTCTAACTACTGCAAACGCCGACTACGACCTACCACAAATGCCGACTGCCATTGCAATGCCATCCACATAGCTCAGCTCCGACTATCGCGAACATCACAGCCCAAGACAGCACCGACGCCGCTGCTACTGCCGGCTTCGACTGCCCAGCTTCATCGCCAATTCACAATCGGCCTTTCTGCAACATCACTGCTCCTCCACTGTCCAGCGTTCTTCCTCATCTTTGCTTTTAGTAGGCATTTCAAATATATATATATATATATATGGCTCATGATGTATATATATTATATATTTTTATTTCATTATATTTTTTTTTTAGACTCCTCTTGAATGGGACCAACACAGTTTTTCTTCTTTGTGAACAAAGCAGAGCCGCTGCCGTTTGCATTGAACTTCCTCGTGGCTTCAAGCGACGCCGCCAATCTGCCCCAACGCCGTGACACAGCCACTGTTTTGTTTCAGCGTCACGACTGCCGCAGTCGTGTAATCCAGGCTGTTGCTCGCCCTTGGTGCTTCACTTCAGCTTAGTGAGCTTAGAGGTTCAAGCACGCCGTACCTTGGTTTCGCTCCCACAATCGCTGAAATCCGCCTCTATTTGCGTATCGATTGTTGTCTCAACCCTCCGAGTGCCGCTGTCAGCCTCTCTCTGCTCCACCTCCGATCACTGTTGACTTCAACGGTTCCAACACAGACCACACACGTTCGCCCTCTCAACGCAACGTGTGTGGTCTAGCTCAGCCTAGCTCAATCTTGTTGATCTTGATCGACGCCGACTCAGCTACATCTTCAACACTGCCTCCGTCCTCAACTCTCCAACGCCGACTACGCACGTTGCCCTTTCAACGCGACGTGTGAGTGGGCCTGCCTAGTACTGCTCGGCGTCGGCCTCAGGTGTGTCTGGCTTACGTTTTGTAGTCTTGTCACTACTTCCAGCCGTGCTCTTCTTCCATTGGCGTGAATCTGTGAGTAACTCTTTCAATTGTTTTATATATATATATATATATATATATTTGTGTGGTGGCAGCTCTTGTAATAAATAAATGAATAAATTCACTTTCCTTCTTATTGATGGATCTTTGTGCTCAAGAAATAGATATATAAACCCATGCATTGCTATATTAAATAAAATGAATCCATGCTTGAACTTCCATGTTCTGATACATTAAATAAAAATAATATCGGTGATTTGAAATCCCAATGTGAATCTTGAATTTGTTTGGGCTTTGCAATTTTTGAAATAAGTTGTGGGATTTATTTAAACGATTTTTCTGACTTGAAATTTGCCAAAGAAATTCTGGACTATTGCATAACTTGAACCATTGCTGCTGAATTTTTTTTTTTTTTTTTTTTTGCCCTCGTAATAGAATATCTGCCACCTGAATTGAGCAAATAATATTGACTTGGGAAGAACATTCTTGTAGCTTGCACGTCAATCCATCAAATCTTGCTACTGATAAGCAATGTAATATACTTCGGATCTCGGGCCTGAAATTTACTATTGAACTTCACTGTGTCCAAATTTTGAGCCCCGTATAAATTGGACCTTTAATATGGAACATAGTGACTTTAAGAAATTGACCCAATTGAACTTCATCATGAAGCGACCTCTGACATTGCACCTCTTATTGATGATAGAAGGCGAAAATCTATATGTTGATGATGCACCCATTGGTATTAAAATTTGTTGAGCTTGAAGAATATCCGAGAAAATGAATTGTTGATGACGTCCGAAGTTGAATTTGTTGATAAAACCATCATGTTGCATGTAACAATATTCTGAATTTTAATACGGTCAACTCCTTACTATTTATACCTGTTATTTCAGCCATATGTCTTCTCGAAAGAAACCCGCTGTCCCGGGGTCATCGGAACCGGCTCTCATGAAAGAGAGGGATGTACCTCCGGCATCTGAGTGGAGGAAATCTCCTTATTTTGGTCGGAAGGACCCCTTCTGGCGGGCGGCTACCTCCACCACTTCTCTTCTATCTCCGAAGGCGGCTCCATTATGTCTCACTGAGGACACTGACTCTGGACATGAGGCCCTCATTTCTCCTTCCTCGGTGCTACGCTTTCGGATTGAGCAGGGGGACTTTCCATACTGTTATCCTCAGTTCAAGGCCTTCTCAAACCCTCCTTTCGGTTGGCAAGAGTGGGTCGATGATGTCCTCTCGGACAAGAGCCTCTGTCAACGACTTCAAGAGGCCCGGCTATTGATCCCGGTGAAAATATCTAGATCTCTATCCATCCGTCGCAACAATGCTAGCCTGGAAGCCATGGCTCTTCGGTGGAGCACCGAGACACACACCTTTATACTTGGCCAGCACGAGATGGGGCCCACCCTTGAGGATGTGTTCATGTTGCTGCGCCTGGAAGTGACCGGCCCTGATGCCTTCGACCCTGAGCAGACACCCCCCGAAGATGATTCTTTGATCCAATCTCTGAAGCTAAATCTTCAAACTTGTGGTCGGTGGAGTTCTGTTTTTGATGGTTCAGCGAGGAGGACTAGTCGAGTAAGGACGGACCGTGCCTCCTATACTGCATGGATCCGTCACTTCTTCAAGGATCTTCAGCTCTTGGCCAGAGATGCTGATCCTGACTCTCGGGAGTATGAAGCCGGTCCGATGTATGGCTCCAGGCTCTATTTCTTGGGATTTCTGGCTTGCTTCCTTTCATTCTTCATTCTTCCGAGCACACCTCCGGATTCCCTCAATCCTTTCGTCTTCCCCTTGGCAGTCAGGCTCTTTAGAGGAGATCGGATCCCTTTGGCTCCCCTATTTCTTGGGAATCTCTATTATCGGCTGGATCTACTACATCGAGATATGGTTCGCTCCGTGGGTCGATATGAGCCTGTCTCCTTCATTCACAGCCAGTTCCTACTTTGTTTCTTCTTCGAGAGGTTCCCAAAATTTGCCCCTGCTCCAACTGTATTCGAGGCGGAGGTTCTTCGGGAGATAGTGGATAAAGATGGCATCCCCGTGCTCGATACTGATGGGTCTCGGACATTTGAGAAAGCGAAGTCTTGCCAGCCGTTGATTACACGTTGGTCACGTATCATTTCCACCTTATCCTTGAATACTCTGGTGGATGATCCCCGACGCTTTGTGGCACGGCCGTATGTATGCCCACCTGTAGGTGTGGCCACACCGCTTATCTATCATGGTTCCTCCCGCTCGGTGTCCTTTCCTTTGCCGAAGAACATCCCTGCACCCCTTGTTGATATGCTGATTATGATCCGTCCGAGTTCATTACCGGTGTGGCATGAGGAAGGCGTTGATAGTGCCGTTTATAGGCCTGACCGTGTAGCATGTCAATTCGGGTTTGATCAATGTGCCCCGGGGCCAGCACCTCATTTATTATCATTTTCAGAGAGCTACGGGCGCTTCAGTCGCCGGCTTGTACACACCATGCTTCCCATATCCGGCTCTTTGACGATGCCAGGCTTGAGCCGAGTAGGGGGTTTCACCCCCTCTTTCAGGCGGTATTGGCAGAAGAATATCGATGCGTTTATTGCATTTGTCCAGAGCAGACCGACCGTATGTTTGCCTCCGCCGATTTATAAGAAGGATTCTTCTCTTCGGCTACCCGAGAGCCGAAAATCTGACCACATGTACGAGAGTTTCTTCACCTCATCTGCTCCAACTGACCCTTCTGCTCGGGCATCTGCTTCTAGCTTGGCAATTACTTCTTCGGAGCCAGTCCCTTTGGCAATTACTTCTCCGGAGCCAGTTCCTCGGACGACCCGCCTTAAGAAGATGGCTCACAAGAGGACTTCTGATGCCAGTCCTTCCGCTTCTCGCCTTTCCAAAAGGCTTCATGAGGTACCCGAAATTTTTGATTTGAAGCTACTTTCCTTTTTGCGACTATACCTTCTAAAATGAAAACTTTTATTTGTCCATGTTGTGTAGGATCCTGCGGTTGTTGACGTTCTCAGTACCGGGGCTCCTGGCCATGCTGCCTCCCCCAGGCCGGACTCAGACTTGGACGACACCCTTCCTTTGTCTGCAAGACTTGTGAAGATGCGCACCTCTCGTATAGCAGTTATAGATGATGACGATGATGAGGCTGAGTCCTCCGATCATTTTTGTGACCTTATTCCACGCATGCGTCGTCACTGCCCTACCGTAGTTGAGGAGGAGCGCTATCTTGGTGACGAGGTTATTGGGGCTCACCGTTCTGATGTTGAGATTACTGGAGGGACTGATGCCACAGAAATTGATGCCGTAGGCCATGCTTCTAGAAGCAATGTAGAGACGAGGTGCGCCTCTGGGAATGGTGTGGAGGTGGATGTGCTAGAAATCTCTGAGACTCGCTCTGGCACTTATGGTAATTCTCATCCTCCGGTCCTCCTTCCTTCTTCAGGGATGACTGCTACTGTTCAGGCTTTGTCAGACATTGAGATCGATCAGGTGCTCTCTATACGGCCAAGTGACCTTGCTGATGCTAGGAGTCCTTCAGTTGCTCCGGCTTTGCATATTGATTCTCCCTCTGGTAATCTTTCTTTCTGAAGTTTGTCATTTACTTCTATCTGTGAGAAATCTTTACTCAAATGGCTTTCCTGTTCCCTACCTCTAATAAGGCTTTCTTATCTTTTCTTCAGTGTTAGCTGCTAACGGGGTCTTGCCTTCACCTACCTCAGACTCTGCTCCAGTGTTAGCTGCTACCGGGGTCCTGCCTTCACCTGCCTCGGACTCTGCTCCAGTGTTAGCTGCTACCGGGGTCCTGCCTTCACCTGCCTCGGACTCTGCTCCAGTGTTAGCTGCTACCGGGGTCCTGCCTTCACCTGCCTCGGGCTCTTCTCCGACTCTCTTTGTAACTCCTCACGGTTCTCCTTCTCAAGGGGGGACACCTGCCTTTGAGACGACTGCCAGAGGTTCCTCATCGCCAGTGCCTTCGAATATTTTGGATCTGAATCTTAGTGATTTCCACATTGATAGTGATGCTTTTGGTCTTTCCCCTTATCGTTCGGCATTCTCAGGCTCGGGACCTCTGCCGGGAGTTACCCCTCCGGGTGGTTCATCTAACCCGATAGACATTGGGGAGATTCCTGAGACTAGCAGCTTTCCGGCCCCAATTCATCCTTCAGCTTCTGGCAAAGTATCATTTCTCCATTATTGGGTAGCTCCTGAGTTTGCTTCAGTTCTACAGCTTGTGCATTCAAGTTACCCGGAGACCTTTGCTTCATTTGCTTGCCAGTGTCCACTCATTCAGACTGCTCTTCTCGAGTCTTTTGCCACTATCTTATATAGCTTGGACAGGCAACGGTTGTGTGACCTTAATGGGAAAGTAGTCGAGACGGCGTATCAGGGGATCTCTGACATGGAGCGTCACCAAGTGGACTTATCATGGCTTCGGAAGCGCCTGGATATAGCTTCGAACGCCAGTCATCAGCTGGAACTTATGTCTGTGCTTGCCTCTTATCGCACCTCTATAGATGAGATAAAGGTAACTCTTCGTGAACTTGAGTCGGGTTATGCTCGGGCCTTGGAGACTTTAGAGGCACACTCTACTATTTGTCCTCCAGATGTAGATATGACGGGCAGCTTCTTCGAGGGTGTCTTTAGGAAAGATTGAGTTTTTTTTTTTTTATCATTACTTTCTTGCCCCTTTCGATAAAAATGTTTTATCTAGGACAATGCAATGAAATGGCAAAATTTTTGTTGTTTGGATATTTTCGCATTGTTTTCTCATTCTACTTGATAAAATATTTATTTCGAATGATACAATGGAAAGAACAATCATATGCACATGTTTATAAAAGCTGAAATATTCTCATTAGTTCTTCAACTTTCTTGGCAAAAGTATAATAGATTCACTGCAAGTGATGGGATAAAACATACACCATAGAGAAAACCAGCTTCTTCATAGCGTAAGGGAAATACGACTTTTAGACAAAGTAAGAAAATGAAAATGAATTTCAACATAGATGAGTCCAACTATGGGTAGTAATGCTTGATAAACTTTGCATTGAGCGGTCCAGTTCGGAAGCCATCTTCAACCCTTACAAGCTTGTAGTACCCACTTGAGCTGGCCTGAACCACCTTGTAGGGCCCTTCCCATTTTGGAGAAAACTTGGGCAAAGATTGTCCTCGCATGATTGGGTCTACAATCTTCCATACTAGATCACCTTCTTCAAACTTCCTTGGTATCACAGTCTGGTTATAGGCTCGGGCGATAGACTCATGATACCTTTCCATGACTTTTGCAGCTCTGTCATGCTTTTCCTCTAACGCTTCCAATCTGGTGGTTCGAGGCTCCAATACCATCCCCGAGGCGAGAGCCATTCGAGCAGATGGCGTTTCCAACTCTATAGGTAACACTGCCTCGGACCCATACACAAGGGAGTAAGGAGTTGCTTGAGTTGGCTTTCTCTTTGAAGTGCGATACGCCCATAGGGCTACTATCAACTGTTCGGACCAAGTCCCCCCAAACTCATCCATCATCTTGCTCAGAATCCTTATCAGTGTCTTGTTTGTGGCTTCCGCCTGCCCGTTCCCTTTTGGATAGTAGGGTGTGGATTTGTGATGCTTCACTTGGTAAGTCTCTAGGAGGCTCTTCACATATTTGTTTATGAAGGGAGTGCCGTTATCCGAAAGGATGGTGTTTGGTACCCCAAATCGGCAAATGATATTCTCCTTGATGAAGTTCGCGACTGCAGGCCCCGTAGCGTTCTTCAGAGGAATTGCTTCGACCCACTTTGTACTCAATTCTGTGGCTGCGAGAATCCACTTGTACCCCTTAGAAGATGTGGAGATGGGCCCTATCAGATCAAAAGCCCAAGTATGGAACGGCCATGGCGTTCGGATACTATGCAGGTCTACAGCTGGAGCATGGATCAAATTTCCGTGTTTCTGACAAGTCTGGCACCTCTTCACGTGATGGGATGCATCTGACTCCATGGTCGGCCAGTAATACCCAAGGTGTATAAGTTGCTCGAACAGCCGAGCCCCTCCTTGATGTTCAATCTCGTGGGCTCTTCCGAGGACTAGATCTGACTCCTCCTTGGAGAGACACCTCAGGGGAGTGCCCTCAATACTTCTTCTATACAGCTTGTCCTGATCAAGAAAGTACCGCCTCGCTCTCCTCTTGAGGTGTGCAATGTCCCTCGGGCTCTCAGGTAGTGTTCCCTCTTTGAGATAGTCAATGTAGACTTGCCTCCAGTCAGGGGTATCAATTTCAAAGCAACTCTCATCCTCCCGGATGTATGACTGACACTTGGGGCATTCCTTCTGTAATTGATTCGAGTCCTTCTCCATCTCGGGCCAATAATAACCTTGTCTTTGGATTCTTCTATACAGACTGATATCCCCATCCCCGCAAGACTTTTCATGGATCTGTTGTAGTCGGAAGCTTGCTTCTTGTTGGCCAACACACCGGGCTAGGAATCCGGTACCTCCTCGGAAGTAAAGTTCACCTTGAATAATTGTGAATTGGGCAAGCTTGGCCATAGTCAGTTTTCCAATTTTGCTTCTGAGTTGTTCGAGGACTTCTCCTCTCCAGTCCTCCGGAAGGCCTTTGTCTTCGGGTATTATTGAAGGTTCTGTTCTCTTCTTGATAACAATTGTTGCCTCTTCCTCTGGAATGTCAACTCTTGCCCCTAATGTTGCGAGGGCATCTGAAAACTTGTTGTCGGAGCGAGGCACATGCTCTATTTCGACCTTCTGAAATTTGTCAAGAAGCCTTTGGACTGTTGTTCGATATGTGGCCAAGGCAGGCTCCTTTAAGACGAACTGTCCTGAAACTTGCTTCACTATCAGCTTTGAGTCCCCCCGGATCCGAATCTTCTTGATACTGTGCTTCTCAGCTGCTATCAAGCCTAAAATAAGAGCCTCATACTCGGCTTCGTTATTCGAACAATGGAAATCCAGTTTATAAGACAAATATAACTTTTCCCCACTTTTGCTTGTAAGGACTATCCCGGTTCCTCCCTTCCCTCCGGCTGCTGCTCCGTCAAAGCTCAATGTCCAGAAGCTTTCCTCGGAAGCCATAGCTGCGTGCACCTCTCCTCTTAATTCTTCATTCACTGGTTCATAGTCACCACTTGGAAATTGGGCAAGGAGATCAGCTAAGGCTTGGCTTTTGATCGCCTTGGGGGCTACACATGTGATCTCGAATTCACCCAATGCTAACAACCATCTTGCCACCTTCCCGGTTAGAGCAGGCTTGCTGAGGAGGTATCGGATTGGATCACTTCTAGTAACAATCTGAATCTGATGTGCTAGGAAGTAATGTCTGAGCTTTTGGGCAGTGAATACCAAAGCTAAACAATGTCTCTCTACTGGAGTATATCGGACTTCTGCTCCTCGAATCTTCCGACTGATGTAATACACCGGGCGTTCTACTCCATCTACATCTTGGACCAATAATGCCCCTATGGACTTGGGGGTTGAAGTTAAGTACAACATTAGCGGCACCCCGGGCTGTGGGGCTATCATGGTCTGAGGCGAGGTCAAGGCTGCCTTGATTCTCTCGAAGGCCTTTTGGTGCTCCTGGTTCCACTCGAACTTGGCATCTCCTTTTAACAATGAACTGAAAGGGGCCGAGATCTCTGCAAGTGCTGGGATAAACCTCCGAATATAAGACACTTTCCCGAGGAACTTCTTTAACTCCTTCTGAGAATGCGGGGGAGGCATTGCTCTGATAGATTTGACCTTGTCTTCATCTGCCTCGATACCATGCCTATGTACAAGAAACCCGAGGAACTTCCCGGCCGTCACCCCGAAAGCACATTTGAGAGGATTCATCCTCATTTTGAATTTCTGGCACCTCTTGAATACCTTCTCAAGGTCTCGGAGATGGTCTTCTTCTTTCTTGGATTTCACCACTAGATCATCAACATAATCTTCCACCTCATGATGGATCATGTCATGAAAGATTGCAGTCATAGCCCTTTGGTAAGTTGCACCGGCATTCTTGAGTCCGAAAGGCATGACTGTATAGAAGAAGTTTCCGAGAGGTGTTCTAAAAGCAGTCTTTTCTGTGTCCTCTTCAGCCATCTTAATCTGATTGTATCCACTGAATCCATCCATGAATGAGAACATCTGGTGTCCCGAGGTAGTATCCACGAGGGTGTCGATGTGAGGAAGAGGGAATTCATCCTTCGGGCAAGATTTGTTCAAATCTCGAAAGTCTACACATACTCTGATTTGGCCATTCTTTTTTTTTACTGGCACGATGTTTGCTAACCACGTGGGGTACTGTATTGGCCGGATGAAACCAGCCTGTTGAAGTTTTTCAATCTCCTCCTTAATCTTCTTTTCGAGATCTGGATGATATTTTCGAGCAGCTTGCTTAATTGGCTTGGAGTTTGGGAACACATCAAGATAGTGGGAGACTAGGTCAGGATCTAGTCCGGGCATTTCCTTATATGACCAAGCAAACACATCTGAGTATCGGCTTATCAACTTTAACAACTGTTCCCGCTTTTCTGGGCTAAGGCTCGAACTTACGAATACCGGCCTCGGTGCATCTTGTCCATCACTCAGATCTATTTCGATAAGTTGTTCAGGCTGAGGCTTCGGCCCATCTTGCATACATTCTGGAGCCACTTCAGGCTTTATTACTATATCATTGTCAGGAGGCTCTTCTTTTGACTCGGAGTCGGTGACTGAAGAAACCGACTCCCCGCACCTTCATAAATAGTACACCATCTTGCCTCCTTCTCGAACTTTCATCACCTTTCGAGGAATAGGCGGACTTTCTGTTCTAGACATTGCCCGCTTACTTGATTCTGCCATCGGCTCCTTGTCATCTTTGATATCCTCCCAACGAGGAATTTTGACCCCTCGAGGCTTAGAGGTGATGGGAACTTCTTCGATAGCCAGTTCGGTGAAGTAGATGGCATCAGAATAATGAGCTTCATGGATCTCGAAAGGCCTTTCTGTAGCCTGAATTATCACCGTCTTCTTTCCCCATTTAGCCTTAACACACTGATGATAACTCGATGGTACAGCCCCATATCTATGCATCCAGGTCCTCCCTAGAATGATGTGATAATTTGCCTCAGAATCGATAATATGGAACTTGGTGGCCGAGCGAATCTCTCCAACGGCTAAATCAACAGTTACGCATCCGATAGTAACTCTCCTTTCTCCACCGAAGCCAGTGATGACTATCGGCTGCTTCACAATGCGTTCTTCAGAGATTCCGGCTTTTTCTAGAGTAGCGCGAGTCATAATGTTGATAGAGGCTCCACTATCTAGAAAGGCCCTTTTGAACTCAACCCCGTTAATAAAAACAGTCACATAAAGCGGGCGATTGTGAGAAAAAGGATACTTCCGATCAGCCTCGGAGAAAGTAATGGCACTAGATTGCTCTTTTGCCTTCCTCGGGATAGACCCCTCAGTCGACATGCATTCCTCATGGTGTGCCTCGGCTATATTAATGATAGACTTGGTGATTTCCGTTCTTGCCTCCCTGGAAAGTCCAAGCTGGTCAAAGAACTGCTTGAACTTTACACAGTCTTGCAGGGTTTTGGCATAGTGATCCGGATCTTTTTCCACTCTTGGAGGCTCGTAGTTAACCATCTCCTCGGTCTCCTCAAAATAAGATGCCACATAAACATGGTGTCCTCCTCTTCCATAGTATTCTTCTCCTCCTTCTGGATCAAAGGGAGCACTTCCATAGTAAACTTGCTCACCCTCTGGCTCGAGGATGTCGTCCAGATAACAGTCATCGTCATCGAGATTAGCGATAGCCTCGATCATTGGGCCTTCATAAGCTATCATAGCAACATTCTTGCCCTTGTCTCGGTGTTGAGGATATGGTTGTTCTCGGATGTCTTGAGTCCCTCGCTTTTTGAACCTCAATTCGTCTGCCTCGACTTTATCTCTAAAGATTTTCCTGAGAGTCCAACACTTCTCTGTTGGATGTTTCAATGTACGATGGTAGACACAAAATTCAGGGCTCTCACGGTCCTTTTTTGATGGCATTTCTTCAACATAAGGCAATTTTAGCTCTCCGTCAGCCACCCATTCCTTAACTAGAGCTTTCACTTCCTCGATTCCACATGGATAAGAAGCATTCCCCTTTTCACCATTATATTGCTTTCTTTTCTGGCCTCTATGACCTCCTCCTTGTGAATTTCGGGTATCCGGGGCAGAGGCAGCAGCAACGATAGGTCCACGAGATGACTTGAAACTAGTCTTGTAACTGGCTTTAAATCCGGACTCCTGAGCCTGAGGAATGCTAATGTTCCGAGCTGCTTCTATTAATGCCGAGAAGGTGGGCAGCTTGTGGTTAACTAGAAACATTTTGTACCTGCTCAATGCCCCTTCTAGACAAATTTGAACCAGATAACTCTCCTCAACTGCTTCATGACAATCCACGGCCTTGTCCTGAAACCTTTTGACGTAGTCAAGGATGTCTTCACTTTCTTGTTGCTTCTCTTTACACAATGTAAGTGTGGTCACCTTCTCCGCCACTTGAAAGAACTTGGAGTGGAATTTGTTAACCATTTCCTCCCAACTTCGGACAGAGTTTGGGGCCAAATTAACATACCAACTATATGCTCGGTCGGTGAGGGACTTAGAGAATTCTCTCAGTCGGAGGACGTGGTTTGAACCATGAATACCTAGAGTCTCGATGAATCGCACAACATGTTCTCGGGCATTTCCTTGTTTGCCGTCGAACTTGATGAACTTCGGCACTGTATATCCCTCAGGGTATGGATAGCTCAGCATCTCAATGGGGTAAGGCGGCTTGACGTCTGGATCAGGCAAAGAGGGTAAGGTCCTCTTGCCCCGTTCGAGATCGAACATGGCCTGCACATCGGCGAGAGTGAGAAACTGTTGAGGGAGAGAGTTTGATGGTGGTATTCCCGGGACTTGGCTTATGTACCCGAAGACTGAGCTAGGGGCGTCTTGGCCATTCTGGTGCTGCGAATTCATCATTGGTGAGGACATTTGACGATACTGGCCATCAGCGCCTATAGACAAGCCAGTTGGTGATGGGATATTGAATTGAGGCCCGTAAAGTCCACCGTACGGCGCCGCTATACCGGGTTGTGCTTGCAGATTTGTTGTCGGCACCAAAGGAGGCCCGCTTGGTGCTTGGGTAACATTTACTGGTGGCGTGACAAGATTAGGTACGGGCAGAGCTCCCTTTTGCGCCATCACGCTCCTTATGTTTTCCTGGACACCAACAGTCGCCGGAGCACCATTCATTACACTAGAAACTCCCCTAGTCACCATTGGATCTTGGCTTGGCACGCCATGGAGCCCGGGCATGGGCAAACTGCCGCCGTCTACTGTGGTTTGAGCATGTGTTACTGTGGCCGTGTTGCCATGAGCCATAGGCTGATTGGGGCCTACTTCTCCTTGGATTTGATTTTGCGCTCCGGCGAGAATAACTCCACCACCAGTTTGATTCCCGTTTGGCGCCGGTGCAAAGTTAGAACTCATCACCAACATGGTGTGAGTGAGATTCTGAAGAGTGGTAAGAATCTCTTGCTGAGTATTCTGAAGTCCTTGAATGGCTTCAAGCAAAAGTGGTTGATCTGGAGTCATGGTTCTGTCATCACCACCATTAGAGGATCCTTGTTGGTGAACTTCATCTTCTCCCGCCATTCTTGTTGGAGTTGTGTGGATTCCAGATCTCGTTGAGACCATTAACCAATCCGCCTCCCCAGCAGAGTCGCCAAAATGTAGGAGAGGGTTCAAGAAAGGAGTTGAAAAATTCGAAGATCTTCAAAGATCCTTGAAGAACAACTTCAAATTCTCTAGAATATGATGAGAGGCTTAGATTCTTCAATAATCTCAACTTAGGAACACAACAACAAAGGAGATGATGGAGATAAGAGATTGGGTGAAGAAGAAGGCAAAATGGCTAGAGAATAGAATAATGGCAAGGCTCTCCCATTGATCTCCCACTTTCACTTTCAAGGTTGATAATGGAGAAGGGAAATTAGTTCTTTCCCAAGAGTTAAAAATCTCCAAAATCCATCCATTGTAAAGCTATGGGTGGGTGCTATTTATAGGCACCTCATGATGTAGGATGGAGCCCATGTGCAAGGCACATGGGAGATATTCTCTCTAACCACCTTGTCCGAGGAGGTGACCTCTCCGAGGAGGTGACTTCTCCGAGGATGAGAAAACCCCGAAGAGGAGATCACTCCCTCGGCGAACCCTTCTTCTTAGCCACACCTAACCAATGATCCCCAATCATCCCAAAGGGTCAGGGGTAGTCCCAGAGGACGTCCTGCCGCAAAATATTGCCGAGTCTCATGGACCCCCCGGGGTCGTGCCACCTCGACCCGGGTATAGGCTAGTTTAACCGAAGAGTGAATTTATCTCCACTCACCGTCCTCGGGATCGGGTCCTTTGTTCGAACTCCATTACGCCCATGGTTCTGGTGCGTAGATCCCGGAAAGCTCCGAGCCCGCAAGTATTCTGGGATTCATTAACGGAGCGACTTCTAGATTGCGTCTGAATCCGTTCGAAGCCAAGTACTTCGGATCTCTAGATTCGTGGGTCCGAATCCTTTCGAGTCCGAGTGCCTCGGATCTCTAGGCTTGCTTAATACCTTTTCGAGTCCGGGCCCGAGTAAGTCTCTATGTTCGTGGACCCGAACCCTTTCGAGGCTTACAGCGATTCAATCCGTTTGATGGCGATAAATCTGGGCCCATCGATTCTTGGACTTGCGATAAATTCGGGCCCACTAATCTTGGGCTATTGGGCCTAAATAATTTAGTGGGCTCAAATTAGCCCCTCTTACAACTACCATGGTTAATAATAATATTTTGAGCAGTGATTAAAGGATCTAAAATTAGCGTTTTAATTTGAATTTTAGTGACGTGGTATAGAAAAAAAAAAAACAAACAAACAAACAAACAAACAAGCAAACATAATCACATTACATGGTGGGTCTTAGAGCATCCGTATCAAATTATCTAAAATCATTTTTTAGCTAAATAAGTGATACTGTTCATCAAAAATAGACTGTATCAGTCTCCCTACTGTTCATTGCTAATATACGAGCATTACAGTACCTCACTACAACAAGCGAGGTACTGTTCATCACTAGTTGTGTGTTATCGGACGTCTACCCGAAAGTTCGGCCAAACGTCCGGCCGGTTAACTGGTCAACGAAATTTCATTTATTTTATTTTTTTTATATTTCCTCCAATTTTACCTTTTGTAAAATATAAGAATTGTTTGGTTCATAACTCATCAATTTAATTATATAAAAAAAAGAATAACAAATATTTTAATATGATTGAATTAAAATAAGGAATTTGATATAATGGAGTCACTAGCTAAAATAGAAAAATAACTTTTTAAGTTATAATTTGACTAAAATTTTGAAGAGGCTGATGCTCTTACTACTGAGATTTCCAAAATTAGATAATATTTTTATTATAACATATATAATAATAATATCATCCCCACTTTCATTGATGTATAAATGATATTCAGGACAAAACTATTCATCAGTTGTTTCTACACTTTTTTGGTTCACTAATAAGTTTTTTTTTTTTTTTTTGCAGTGGAATGGAATCTCATTCTCCTCTCCAGAGCCAGCTCAAAAGACCATACTGCAACTGGCAGTATGAAAAACAAGTACCACCACTTTCAATCTATATGCTGCCTCAGCATCAACTCTATACATGTAAACAACCCTACAAGTTGAGATTTTCCATAAAAAAACACGGCTCAACCAACGATCCAACAGCCCAAAACGAGCCAACCTAGCCTTCAGAGATCAGGTCCAGACGGAAGATTTGTCATAGGAGGAAATTTAATCACCAGCATTGTTGTGGGTTGCGGTGCCTTTCTCTTCCAACTCCATTTTCTTGAGAGAATCTTGTTTCGGGCTTCAGCGGCCTTGGAGGTCATTGTTTCTTTTCCATCTCGATGGGCTTCTGGGGTTTTTTGAGGAGCATTCTTCTCCACAGTCAAGAGACTTCATGTAGTTGATTTTCTTTATCCTCTTTGCTGCCAATCTTTGGTGGGTTTGAAGATGGCAGATCATTGATATTCTCGTTGGAAGGTTGGCTAGAACCCGTAGTAATAAAACTAGCTGGAGATTTAATGGCATGAACTTTGTCAGACTCGATCTCTCAAATGGAGCTGAAGAGACCGGAATTTCAGAAAGGCTAGCTAGCGGTGTAACCACGGGACTATTTCTTTTTATATACCATGGAGAGCTTGTAAATCACCCATCAATTGTGCAAGCTTTAGCTCAAAGATTTTCCTGTCTCAACTTTGCTTCCAATCACAAAGAAATGGAGCTCAAGAAACTTATGTTATGTTATGTTTACTAGAACAAAAGTAGAATGGAATGGAATATTCCTTGTCTTCTTGTGATGAACTAAATACGACCATGGAGCAATTTGAAATGATAATTATGAAATCTCATTGAATATTTTAAAAATCAACCTAATATGTATATGGGAAATTTGGAGCGTATCATATGCATTCTTAATTATAATATTTGTGATTTTGGTTATGACATATTGTGTTATTAGTTTTTTTTTTTTTTGATAACGCAGATATCCCCAACCCTCTAGATTTTGGTTATGACATATTGTGTTATTAGTTATGTAGGAAAATATTTTCAAAAAATCAATTTAATGCAAATAAATAATAAAATGCCTCGATCACAACTGTTCTAACTTTTGAAAAAAATTTGTAAAAAATTTATTGCGAGGTTTTATTATTTATTTGCATTTAATTGATTTTTCAAAAATATTTTTCAGCAATTTTAAGATAGTGATTCACCTGTGCCTTTGGTGCTTGCAATTGATAGGCGTCTTGCCTCCAGGACACAATGATCATCCCACACAGAAACTGTACAACTTTTTATATGTATAGCGAATTAATTTGTGTTATGCACTCTCTTTTATACTTGATTATAACATATGTATGAATCTTAACACTTGTTTTCCAAATGAATGTCATAGGAATAGTATTTATAGAAGTATTTGTGACCATTCATAAAAGTTATGACTCTAGGGTCACACTTTTTTATATGAAGAGACACCATGAACAGTTGTACCCTTTCATTCAAATGGAGTCAATTATCATTCACTTCTAAAAATTTTCAACAAGTTATGACTCATTGTGATATTGATTATGTCATTATTTTGATTATGATCCAAGAATTCTTTGTTATACTTTGGCTAGGTTTGGCGTTCTCTAAAAAAGTTATAAAGTTAAAAAATCAAAAAGTCACTATCCTATTTAAGTCACATCACCTCCCTACAACATCACTTCAAACTCAATCCATATTTAATACAAAGTTAAAAAATGCACTTATTTAGATCGTTTTAAACAATCCCTTTATGTGATGTTTGGTTATAATTATTATTATTTTTTAGTTATGACTCTTACGATATTAAATTATGTCATTTGTAATAATCATAATTTACATATTACCCTACAACACTGCTACAGACCCCCACTGGGGGTCGACCCCCAGTGACGTGGCGCAACGCCATTCGCCAATTTTTTTTTTTTTGTTTTGTTTTTTCTTTCTTTCCTACCAATCACCCATAGCCACGTGAACTGGGGGTCACCCCGTACTGGGGTCCCCCGCATTTTCCATTACCCTACGTGTATATGGAACAAAATAATTCTTCTGCAATAAGTTTGACATGACAACTATAAATTAAGGAAGTAGTTTCGAATAGTACTTCTAATGACATAATTTAGGGGTTTTAATAAAATATAAATTTAATTTTGAACCAATCACATTTTTATTACTTAAAAAATAAAAAAAATAAATTGAAAAAAATAAATTGAGAGTTTTATGACATTTTTGCATTTAATAATAGTATAAATTTGTTTAAAAGTTAATTTGAGATAAATCTGATCAAAAGATTCTTGTTAGTCACTCCCTGAGCAAACATAACAGAATATTAGCGCATTGATGGAATAGCAACTGGTTTGTCCGCTAAAAAATATCGACCATGCTACGTAGCTCGAAACCGCGGCTCGAAATCGCGACTCGACACCAAAACGACGTCTTTTTGGTGTCGAATTTTTTTTTTTTTTTTTTCTTTCTTTCTTCCCTGGTTTTGTTACAGAACGAAGAAGAAGGGAGGAGGAGGAGGGAGGGGAGGGGGAGGAGGAGGAGGAGGAGGGAGGGGAGGGGGCCATAAAAACCGGTTGGAGGAGGAGGGGAGGCTGGGCAGATGACGGTGGTGCTGCGACGTCGGCGGGGCTGGGCAGACGACCAGGGCTGGGCGAGGCGACGGTCTGCTACGACGATCGGCGACGAGCCCTCTCCTCTCTCTTTCTCCCTCTCTCCTCCTCTTCTCTCTCTTTCTCCCCTCTTCTTCCATTTCGAGCCGTTTCGAGCTCGACTCTTTCGAGCTACGAGACATTTTCGAAAAAATATTCTGCCGGAATAGACACTTTGATCAACCTTCTCCAACACCACTAAAAATATAATTGATTTGAAGGTTGGATTGTCCTTTGGAAGTGTTTGGAAAATCAAGTTTGAGGTTAAAATAGTCTCAAACAATAAAAAAAGTTTTTTAAGCTTCCTTTGGATATATGAGTTGGATTGGATTTGGAGTTATTTTAGTTACAAAAAGACAAAATAGATTTTTTTACCTTAATAAGACAAAATATCACATCCAACCTATAATCATTACATTCTTTCTCTTACAAAAAATCTGAAAAAAACAAAAAATCATTCTCAAACGAGACCTTTTAACCCTACGTTAAAATAGTCAAAAAATCAAAAAACTCACTTCCCAATTGAGCCCTTAGTCTCAAATAGTACACTAACTCATTGATTTAAAATAAAAATAAAAATAAAAAATAAAAAAGACAGCGGCTGTCATTGCATGGACATTCTAAACTATGACCAACACAGTGTAAGAAGAGGCTACCATTGCCGTCCCACAAGCAATTAAATGATCATTTTGTCCCTATAGATCAATTTTGGAAAAAATAATGTTCGAGGCAAATTTATCATTCTAACCTCAAACATCATTTCAAACACATTTTTTAATATAACTAATCCAAAAATTTAACCCAACTTCCTAAACACAAAAACTAAAATAACCTATTAAAATAGTCAAAAAAACCAAAAAACTTAAAAAATAACCACTTCTTAAACACCCACTTTAACTGGTAAACACCAGTTGTGCTATTGCAGGAGAGAGAGAGGGGCTCGTGTGGCGCCATCTTGTTCTCCAAACAATGTGAGAAAATTTTCCCGCAATTTTTTTTTTCTGTTTTATTGTTTGGTTGAGATGGTCTTGGAGTCTTGTTTATGTATGTTTTTGTTTATTAATATAGTTGTTTCTCATGTTCTAAAAAAAAAAAAAACAAACAAACAAACAAACAAAGAAGCACAAGAACCAAAAATATTTTCCTTAAACAAAAAAAAAATATATATATATATATATATATATAATCATCATCTTGCAATATAATTGGCCAAACAATGGTTTTCTATAACTTCCATTCCACTCAGCAATTTGGATCACTACAAATACAAACTCTAAATAAAACTTTATAACAGAGAAAAATATATCACCGATGGCCATATGTAATTACATTGCTGAAATTACAAGCATGTAAACCTACCATGTTCCCTCTAGCAAAGAGAAACTGAACATCTTATTTCAATATCTGAAAAGAACTGGATTAAGAAAAAAAATATACTTTAAATGGGGAAAAAAATTAAATTGATTTGAGTTCCAAAACTAGGAATTACTGTGTATTTGGGGTTTGAATTTTTAGGTGTCATCGGCGTCTTGGCTAGGAGGGGATCCGGCAAGCCAACCCCACATGCCGCCCGAGCTCTGCCTCTGTTTTGCACTCAAGGCAGCTTGTTCAGAGGCAGCCTTTTGTCTTTGAAGAAGTTCGAGTTCTTTTTGTAAGGTCTCCATAGTTTGCAGCTTTTGGCGTAGCTCTGCCACATCAACCTGGTGAGCTCGTAAGTGTTAGAACTAAACTCCTTTCCATTGAAGACACTTTAAAGGAAACCACCAAAATAACTCATATCACACAAACCAACAAAATTAGAGAGCATTCAGTAGGTACGGTCCTTTCTCTTTGTTTCCTTCTTTGTTGGTGCAAGTTCAACTACGTATTGCCAAAAAAAATTAGCCGATTTTTTGCCTTCTTCCAATTTATGGGTGAAGTTTTTGGCTGAACTAATAACAATGTTTAAAAACGAAAGAAAAAAGAGAGCGACTGCATTCCTAATTTTACAACAACCAACCAAATTAACACGGCAATATTTGGCTTCATGGGAAAAAGTGGAGCAGTAGAACTTTGAGCTAACATTTTGTTTATAAAAAAATAAAAAGGAAAAGTAGGAGAAAGAAAACTACGAGTAAAAAGATTTTCCATTTTTCATTTGCCGTTAGGTTGCACAGAGGAAGAAAAGAAAATGAGAAGTAAAAATATGTCTACACTTCACATGAATCATGTATGCATATTTTGTGTATTATATACCCTTCACTTCCCAGGGATCAAATTAGAGCCTCTTTTAATTGCATAGAAGATTAGATTTAGAAGGTAATATGTGGAGCAAAAACTTTTAACATTAAGTAGCTACCTCAAGTTTGAAACACCTAGACTGCTCAGTAGCAAGCTGACCACGGACAGCTTGAAGCTCCTGCAATGTCAATTTAGATATATGTCATTGGAGTCTGACTGAAAGAGACCATCACCTTATGCATACGTGAAGTCCAATTTTCAGTAGAATAAAAAAGGGTAATTTAAGTAAAAATGCAGCTTCAACATGTGACAGTAGGTAAACGAAAACAAGAAAATTGGCTGATGAGCAACAATCTAACTTCAGAACTAGATGTGGCTGCCTTCTTAAACTACTGCATTTCTTGCGAAATCCACAAGCCCTGATTAATCCAATGAGTTAAAGCAAGTTTATATGGTTACTTTCAATATTTCACATTGCACCCCACCCCAACATAAAAAATTATTACATTTTCTCTTATTCTTCCGAAATAATGGAAAATCTGGTCAATGTTTTTTTTTGGTTTGTTTTGATAATCGGCTATCTGAACTAGCTTATGCGCACCTCGACTAATCCCGATGCCCTGAAATTAATGACCGGGCAAACCTAGCCCCAAGGTTTGGGATGTTTGGCTTTCATAGAATTTCGCCCTACGACCTCTTGGCTGGTAAAGCCCTTTGGTAGCCTCTTCTCCTACTAAGCCAAACCCTTTGGGGTTTCTGGTCGAAGTTTTTTTTTTTTTTTTTTTTCTTTAAAAATTTGAGTGTATCAAAATCTGCTACCTAGATAGTTCTAGCATGAGAAACGGGAATGAGAACATCTTGTTCTAAAAATAGGGAAGATAGGGGTAGGCTTGTTAATATCATACTATTAGAATTTAAGGTACTTCTAACATATAGTCTATTATTTTCAATTAATCATGTTTAAGAAAAATCTATAAGAATTATGGCCCAACTTTCTTCTTACATTTTTTCTACCCAAACCTTCACCTTCTTTAGATTTTAGGTCATTATCTTTAATTTTTTATCCTCCTAAGGAAATAAATAAGAAAGAGTTTTGGAAACGCTTTAGATAACTAAATTCACGGTTCTGAAATGAAGCGTATTATGTTTTGGAACAAGGAGGGGGAAAAATTAGGGAGCTTTTTCGGAGGAACGGCAAATTAAAAGGTTTAAAAAAATTAGGGTAATCTTTCAGAGGAAGTTAGTGTTCCATTTATGAAAAAGAGATGATGACATTTTTCCTACATTTCGCAATAAAATTCCATCAAGATTTATGAAGACTCAGAAAGACAATTTTTTCCTAAATATTTTCAAGATTTTGACATGGAAAAGCATTAAGGGTTTTAGTTGCAAGAAAACAATTGCAACATTATTGAAATTTCAATCATATGTTCAATTCTTAGTAGCAGGAAACTCCTAGGGGGGCCTCACTCCAGAACCTCAATCCCGTTCCCGCTCCCAAAACTCTTCTATAGGACCCCTGCTCCCCACTCCCGCTTCCACTATGTGCAACTGCTTAAATTGTCCAATATAGTGCAAACTTTGTTCATGTAAAATTAAATTTAAGCTTCATTTTTTTTTTTCCCCCCCTAAAACAAGCCCGTAAGTCGGCAAGGAGTGCCAAGGACAATAATCTTGTAACAAACAATCACCTCCCCAAAGAACATATCAATTAAATGCACACAATGAGTTACCTTATACAAATCTGTGTTTCGTGCCTCAGCTTCAGTTAACTCTTGTTTTAGCTGGATATACTGTATCCTCTCCTTGCCGAGTGAAGATTCTATTTCCTCTTTCTCTGCCTTGAGAGTTGCTAAAAGATGTTCATTGCTTTCTTCACTTCTTGTTCTCTGCATGACACTCATGAACGTAAGCAGAAAGGTGTAGAATGACAAAATGCTAATAATGACATGATTCAGAAGTTGACTAGCATCGGGAATAGGGCAGACTAAAAAATTTCCAAAAGGTATTGGTCACTAAGAAATTCGAGCATATTGAGCCTATTTAAATGGAAAGAGCAAACTGAATTTTATTTCATAAATCAAAGCTTATATTGACATTCTGAACTCGGACAATAAATTTGACAGTATAGAATTGTTGGTACTGATTTGGGATTTTTTTAATAAAAAAGAATTGTTCCCATATTTACATTCGGTGGAGGGATAGCTAGTGTATAATATGAAGATTTAAAAAATTGTCATGATATTGTAATCTGTTAGATGTTACACTTAAAAATCCTCAAACAATTGTCCCACAACTACACAAATAATGTTTACAAAGAATGGCTGTAGTCCAAATAAATTTAAAATTTTATATTAATTGCTAATTATCAGAAAGCAATTCTTGTTGTTTAAGAATCTTATAAAAACTCCACAAATGAAAATAATACAGTAATTTCCTGTAACAAAAACAATATGTGAAGTAAAGAATTTACGCATCCACTTGGATGCATATTGCATGGCAACTAGATATAATAGAAAATTCAAAGAATTGGGTACCAATGAGATGTTTGTGTAATTACAATACCATGGGCTCTGAATCAACATTGTCCATGACGATTTCCCTTATTTTCCCTTCTTGGCCTGTTTCAAACTCAGACTCCACATCCCTGGCATTTGTAGCATTATGAACAGCTGATACACTGTCAGGCACAGAAGTCTCCATCATTTTTGATTGCGAGGTTGATTTGTGACTCGGTTTAAGGACGCCAACCTGACCACAATAAATATGACCAAAATGAGGAGAAGAACATAGCAGAATAAGCCCAGCTAAAGCAGTTTAAGAATACTCTTGACCTCATTGTTGTACCGTCCATTGTAACCTCCAAAAGATATTAAAATGTCTTCACCATTGTAGGAGCTCAAGACCAAACTCAATCCCTGCAATAGAACATAATTGAATTAGTTACTTTTTACCATGTAATAGGCTAGAAATGAAGGCAATCTGTATTATAATGTTGAACATATCACGTCCTTTGAACTAAACCCAAACCAGAATTATTTATAAAGAGAAAGAATAACTGCAAATCTTTAATAATGATGTCTCTATTTCCATGCATGTGCGTCGCCCTGTCACAGTTAAAAAGTGCAGCAATTTGCAAGTAATGCTCTAATTGAGAGTATCAACAATCTATCAATTATTGTACCAGGGAAAAAAGGACCATAATTGAATCATTCTAAAGACTAAAGTATATGATGTATCCAGGTCATTCAATACCTAGCTTAATGGTTACTGAATATTTAAGCCTCGTAAAGTAAGACTAACACATTTCTTCTTAGGTACATCAGTAAGGCTTGTGACAACAGTCCTCCTGGCTGTTTGGTAACTAGTTACTCATAATGTTCAGCAATTACAAAGAATGAAGCACCATCCATCATTAACATAGGGATTAGTCTTGCATATCAAAATGCAAAAGAGAACAAATGTATTTTTCATTACCAATAATCCATAATTAACAAACGTAATTTTCATTAAACTTAAATGAAATATCTTCCACGGAACGGTAAGGATGAATCAATGTTTTCTTAAAATGGACCAGATTGTACCATTGACTGGCTGTAAACTCTCAAAAGAATCACTCAAAAAAAAAAATGTACTTTCCGAGAAGATCATTTGTACCAGCAGCCCACCAGATAAGCATCAAAACCAAGAGACAATTTATTAACCTGGTCCATTCAGTGGGGGCAGTAAGATTTCCCTCCATTAGTAAAGGAGGTTCATATTGCAGTTCTTTCCTCCTTCCAATGCCTTGTTAAACCACCCATCATCTAACATAAATACCACAGTATATCATAACATCTGGATTTAGTCCACACTTCATCAAGTTTTTGTAGTCAGTAACAGAATCAACCACACTACTAAATCAAAATACCAAAATCACCAAATCTTCAGTTGTTGATGCAGTAGAATAATAATGCAAGGAGTGTTCTCTTTCCA